>NC_086155.1:53685566-53988596 GCF_035149785.1 Candoia aspera | reverse complement strand
ACCCCCCAAAAGACGTATTCATTCCCAGCCTAATTTTCCATGACTGCCAATGACCCTTCCAGAGCAAAGGCAATGCTCTTTTGCCACAGATGGAATCATGGAAAGGGAGGCACTGGAATGCTTTCTTCAAGATTAACCCTCAATTATCTTTTTCATTTGAGTAAAGATTTGGTTGAAGAGGAGGCCCTACACAGGTTTTAAGTCTTCTAGTCAAAATAGGCTGGATCAGATGAATAAGCCTCTGTAAGTCCCCTCCCCTTGGACTTCAGAACATTATTTTGGAAGGTCATGACAATCCCTTTCAGAGAAGATCCCACATTACCTTGTGGGAAAAGCCACTCATGAGCACACTGTTGCGTGCAAGTTCACACATGTCGCAGGAGCTGAGCTTCCAAACCTGTGTGGCAATGCTGTACTCTTCCATCAAGGGTTCCTGAAAGTGATACTGTCAGTCAGACCCAGATACATGCAATCAGAACATTAGCAAGCAGTAAAATATGCCACAGGACTGGCTTCAAGAATGTTAGTACATACGGAATTAGTTATGCACAATGCAAACTGGATGCAGCAGGCAGACACTGGGAAGTCCAGAGCTATAGGCTAGACTGGAAAGTGGAAAATTATCCCAGAAGAAGGCAACCACTTCCACATCAGGACAAAAATCCTTCATCAATAAGGAGTCAAGCTTGATTTGAAAGCAACTTTACTTTTAATAAAAACCTGAGCAGACAGCATATCCAGTATTTTATCTCTGATAAATTGGGAGAAGAGCGTATGCCTGGTGTAAGTGAACAATATGAACAGCTGAGGCAACATCTTACTGTTCTGAAAACAGCTGGTGCTGTGTCTGCCCAAACCTGCCACAAATCTTTCTGCAGGCTGAACCAAACTCAGCATGTCATGCCACCTACCCCATTCTTACTCTGGTTCTTGTGGCCAAAGTTGGATCTTTGAGCCACTAGGTGGAGACATTTCAATTATTAGTGTCTCTATCAAAGGGCTGAGAGGAATAGAAAGCAGGGTCATATCCAAATTCACTAATAAACTGGTGTAAATTCAGCTTGTAAAATAAAGCTTAGTAACTGAGAAAGAAAGACCATCATGGAGAGATGACTTGAAGTTCTCCTGAGGTAACAAGAACTGCTGCTGTTACTGTACTTCTGAGCTCGTCTAGAAGATTTGAAATTTCAGCTCAGGGTCAAGTTCTCTAAGTTCCACCAGTTTTGGCATGCAGGGACATAACATTATTGGCTGATAAAGGAAAGAAGATGGGAGGCGGATGGTAGGAAGGTGAGATCCAGAAAATTCTCAGAAAGACTAACTAGACAGGCTGGGGGGACTCAGTACATGGGTGAGACAATGGGATCAAGGAAGAGGATTGGATTTTGTATGTACTGGGAGCTGCTTTGGGAAAGCCAGGCCTGTGAGAAAAGAAAGTTAAATCGAATTGGACTGTTGGGCTTACCATCAAAAGCTGCAGAGGAGCTCTCAAATAACAACTAAGTGAAGATGACTGCTGGAGAGTGTGCAGTTAAGGAGGCATTAATCTAGGGCTAAGGGTAAAACTATTTCTGATTGTTCAAGTGAATACCAAACAGGACTAAGCTAGGAATGGCAAATCTGTGGTCCTCCAGATGTTGCTGACCTACAGCCCCCAGCAACCCTCATCACTGGCTGAGGCTGCTGGAGATTGCAGATAAACACCTTCTGACGTGGCAATGAGCATCAAGTACGCTAGGATGGCCAGCTGAAAAGCTGTAAGGAAAAACACACGCTACAGGGAGAGGAACAACTTATACAGCTATGTTTTCTTTCTAATATTTTGCCAACACTGTATCAGCTAAAAAGAATGGCATCTTTCCTCTCTTGTGCCATTGTCCATTCCATTGGGTCATACCTGCTACATCACACTCACCTTAGTGAAATGGAACTGCAGGGGATCGTCTGTGGACAGGGAGACCATGAGGCCCCGAGACAGGTACTCTGGTAGTGGATTACGATGGTAGCTTAAGAACAGACTGTTATTGCTAAGTGGAGACATAGCAATGCCAATCTGAGCCAGGTAGTAGAGGTACTGCAACACTGGTGCCTAGGGAGAAACTCAACATTAAGGCATGGGGTATCTCCAGCAAGCACTGAGCCCTGCCTAACGCTTGCACCAGGATAAGTATACATGGGTCCCCCCCCTTCCTTCAATCCACTTGGAAGGCTCATGAATAGAAACCTTTTCATGAAACAGCAAATATCTCCAGCATGCAGGCACAATAGCAATCTATTCACATTTTCTTTTTGCCTTCTGCCTAGGTTTCCACTGCATGCTTGCCACAACAGTAGCCTTCATCACAACACCCAGTGGTATGTGGTGTTTAAGCAGCTGCTTGGCTTCTAAGCAACGTTTCTGCTTCATCATATATACAGGCATGTCCAGAGGACCTTGCTTTTATATGTGGTACCAACCCGTTTGTATTCCCTTACCTTGCGGAGCAGGAGGCCGTGAGATATGTTCTCTGACAACATGAAACCTGACACAAGATGATGGATGGGTCCTGCCTCCCCACAGTGGGGTCGCAGCACAAAAGTGTGGAAGCCTCGTTTCCTAGATAAAAAGGAAAGCAAAATATACAGCTCAGTCAATCGAATGAATGGCGTTTTGGAAGAGGAGAAATCAAAACGCTGGAAAGATGGAAAGAGGGACAGAAATTAACTCCCAAGTTACAGCACCAAAGATATGAAGCTAAAGCCAGGAGCCACAGACCTCAAGACCTGGGTATTTGAGTTTCTAATACACCACTGTTGTCACCAGAGAGGTCAGAAAAGGGCACTCAAGGCCTTAAAAGCCAGCAGGGAGGAAGGTGCCATACTGGAGCAGACTCAAACTCAGAAAAGGTGGGTGAAGAGAGAGATAAGAAGTAGACCACCTACCTACGCAGATGATTCAACACCACCATATTAGCATATGTGTAATAAAGGTAATAGGAATATGGTGGGTTATCTTCTTCCACCCAGTTGCCAGGCAAGGGACTGTCCAAGTTGAAGATATGATGTTCTGGCTTGGACTCATCATCTACACTATCAAAACCATCCACCTGTCCATTCAGAACCAAGAGAAAGCAAGATAGGGAGAGGATGAAAACATTCCTGTCAGGACTCTTGCATCTTCATTCACTTTATGCAAATTAGGCAGAGTGGTCATGGCAATTATTTAATTAAGACTGATGTATGTCAAGCATTCAGCCATATGCCACCTAAGTGGTCCTCAAGACAAGGTGTATCCGAGACTCACATACAGGACATTTGTGTACAACCATCCGTCACTCTGCCCCAAATGCAGAGATACTATTAGCAATCCCTTTAGTGTGGTTCCCTTTTTCCAATATCATTACTTACGTGCTCCAAGAAGAGGTGCAACTCTGGGTGGCTAGCAGGATTGATGGTAGCTTCAAAGAGAGGTAAGAAAATGTTCTCCAGCATCTCCTGGAAGTTGGCCAACTGTTTCTTTGTTTTGTATACATCACTGTTGAAAGTCAAGATACAAAAGGCGACAATGCTCCACCACACATAAATCTCTTCATTCCTAACAGTTGACAATAGTGTTCCTCAGACCTCTGTTCTGAGCTGACTGAGGGCTATAATTAGCAGTAGTGTAGTGTGGCACTCCACATGCCCAATCCCAGGTCCTTGGAAGAAGAGGAGTGTGGGAAGCATGCTTCCTAGGAGACTAAGCTGGTTCACTTTTTTACCTCTTGTTGTCAGTTTACTAGGTGGTACTTAGCTATCTGTTCCTCCTGAACTGAAGAAGGAAACAGGATATGTTACCCAGTCAAACTGCTTTTACTCCAGTACCAGAAAACTACACACACTTCTTCCCACATCTCTCCCTTCCCTGGCATTAAAATTACAACAGCAATTATGAACGAAGCACCTACCATTTGTGCCCTGATCACAACACTTAAAATCAGCTGTTTTGTGGTAAGGCTTGCACAACTTCTGGGAATCAGAGTCGGATAACTTAAACCACCCAACTACTTCATGAATCCTATTCTCAATAGTCCTCACTGCAGGTGTCATACAACTGAAGTGGTTGGGGGAAATAACCATATTATACAGTGATTTAGTAAAAGAGGATGTACTTTGGGGAAAACATGTGAAGTTTTATGGCCATTCATGAAATACTTTCAAAGTAGCTTAGTCCCGGTGCTTCTGTTGAGATTATGGAGAACAGAGTTGCAACTGGCTCTTCCCCCATCCTCCCCTGCCACCCCCAATGGAGAATTTTTTCTGAATGGCAGACAGAAATCTAACTGATGCAGCCCTTTTCAGTTCAGACGCTTCATTACCCAGCTAGGTAACATCATCAGTGCAAGTCATATTATATCACTTTGGCTCATAAGCTTATCTGAAGGGTGGTTTTCCACTAACAGGGATTGCAACTGCTGTGAAAGTCAAACACCAGGATCCAACCACAGAAAACTGAAGAGCCCTCTAAATTTCTCATCAAGGAGGTTGCTCTCCCTGACTGTCAAAAAATACACTTGTAGCATAAAGATATGTGAGCCCTCTATAAAGTACTAGAACAATTTTCCCCAAGGATACCCAGATATAAGACAAGACACACTGACCTCAATGATCCTAAACACGTATACTCTGACATCGGTTCCAGGATTGCAGCCTACAAGGTCTAACCTTAACAATATCTGTTCAAACAACATGGTTTTTGATAGTCTTCTAAAAACAGACAATGGAAGGTCAAGCTTTATCTCCTTTAGGGTGTAATCTTGGTCCCAGAATTATATAAAAAAAGTAAGTCCTCTGCTCATTTTTTTTACTGGACAGGAGCAGCTATTGAGTATTAATAATACAGCAGCTAATGTATGCAAAGCCCTTTGAGATTCAGTGAGTCTCTGCAAGCTTTTGAAACAGCAAAAGCAAGAAATAGGTACTCACAACAGCCGAGGCACTTGCACCAGCCAGCGTATGTTGTTGGAATGCACTTTGTGTGTAACAGCCCATTTGGCCAACTTATCCCACTCGTCCCGTGCTCGGCCGTAGATAGAGAGTCGCAGTTCTGCGTTCTGATATTTGCTCTCTTCTAGGTCAGACATCACTTCCTACCAGAAGCGAAAGAGCCTGTTAGTTTCAACTTCTCCACTGAGGAACAGGCTCTGTGGGCCGGTCTCCAAATACAGTCCAGCTGACCAGGCACTGGGGCAAAAGACCCCAAGCCAAATTGGCCATGGAGGGCTGTGCCTGGTGACTAGACCGGAGGGGTTCTTTCCTGCAGCAGCCAGGAGAAGCCCAGCAGCCGCTAGCCCCTGAGCGTGTCACCACCAAGATTGCCAGTGAGGCATCATATTGTCTGTACATCAAGACTTTGGTCAGGCAATGTCAAACACTACCTTAAAACTGGAACAGCTAAGGACAAACTTAGGCTGCCTCCACAGTGATCTGATGAATTTTTAATAGCATTCTCCCGAAAGAGAAAGGGAAAACTACAAGTCTGGTGTGTGGCAAATGGAAAAGTCAGAGGGTAGCCTGAATGTGCTGAAAACCTTTGCTTTCCTTGGTCAAGTTGGAAGTTGGCACTTTAAAAATGGGAGCTCTTTCTAAAAAGACACACGTTCTTATATCGTGTCTTTTTTCTGAGAAGTCTGGGTGACTTAAATGGGGTCTCCCCTCATTTCATTCCCAAACAACAATCCTATGAGCCAGGTTGGGTGACAGGCACACTGGCTGAAATTCGTTCAACAAATTCCATGATTAAACATAAAAACTGACTGCAGATTACCCGATCCACATTTGATATTTTAACCATAAGGTTTCTAAGTTCATAAATCACAGAGGCCACAAAGCCTCCTTCATGTGTAATGCTAAGCCCAATATTAGCCCACAGTATAGGCTATGCATACCTTAGTTTCCAAACACAATGCCTGGGTTCGTGCAGTAGAGTAAGTATTATAGCTTGGCAAGGTATGACACCAATATGTTAGCTCCTCACAATTGAGGGAAAAACATATAAACATTTAAGAGTGGGCTTGTAATGTTTAGAAGTCAGTTATGGCTATCACTGGGCTTACAGGAATCAAGAAATAACCTTTATATGCCCACCACCTCTTTCTGCCCACCTCCTGCCCCTTTGACCCTGTTACTTCTCCAAAGCCAATCTGCTTGATCCTCCTAAGCTTCAAAGCCCCCTATAAAATAATAGCTATACTTAAGTTTGCATAGCTTGTTCAGCCCTCTGGCTTTAAGAAGGTATGCACAAAATGAGACCAGGCAGCTGTCAACCTTGCAAGGTAGTCCAGACAGGAAGCACGACCAGATGGCCAAATTCCACTTTATTGCAAGGTTACATTAACAGAATCTTGCAAGTCTGAAAGTGCATTTCTCCCCTGTCACCTTTACAGCCCAAGAAACTAGGGGGGGGGGGTCCTTTCTGAGATGTTTGCTACACCCCCATTCTTTCTGTGGGCTAAGCTGCCTCTTATCTGACCGTTCACTTGGCTATGGCTCTTCCCCCTGTCTCCTAAGGATATTCCCACATACCATTACAAGAGACCTCACCTTGATGATATGAGCAAAGTATTTTCCAGAGACTTGGTTGTCAGTCTTAATGAAAATCTCGCGCAGAACAGACTCTCCTATGGGGTTGTATTTGGCATTGAACTTGTCAAAACGATGAAAGGTGTTACGATCCTATTAACAGAGATGAGTCCAAGACAGACCATCACAATGATAAACTAGAATGCAACAGGACTGCCTTTTCTTCCCCACTTAGCACTGGTAACTATAGATTTCTTTAGTCAGGATTGCCTCTATCAGCCCCCTTTGATTGAAGAGAAGTGCCCTGCAATATCAGAAGCTGCTACACATTTGCTTAATGAGCACTTTCTTCTCTCTGATAAATGTCACCAGATTATTCTACTGATTATAACCGAGGCAACTTTAGAGTTGTGTTCCAGTAGACCTGAAAAAGTCAGGAACTTTCATTCTGCATGTAAGATTGTTCTACAGGAAAGAATAAGAAATTTTTATCTGACCTAGTGCCCAAAGGTAAGATCACCATTTAGCCCATTAGGAAAATTCGCAGCTTCTAATTCTCTTTCCAAGTCAAGGAAAGATACCCTCTTTGATGAGTGCTTCTGACATACCGCATGGACATCGAGAGTGTCTACACTGAGGTCATATGCTGTGAGATTCATGGTCTCAAAGACTTCCTTAAGGGTTTGCTCCTTGCCCTTCTCCACATGAACGATTTCCTCCAGATGTTTCTTCATAGCCCGTTTGATGAAGCGTAACAGATGCTTCTGATTCATACAGGATGATGCATGGATGTGTGTGTCCACCTGCTCAAAAGAGTAGTGGCTAAGTGTGCAAGCTAGGAAGATGCAAGCTCAAATATTGTCTCAGGCATCAACTCATTAGCTGACTTTAAGGAGAACCATTATCTCTCAGCCTCAACTCTATTTTTCAATCTGTAATAGGGGAGTAATACTACTTTATCTTCCAAGACTGTTATACGCACTAACATAATTATTTGGATTTCTTTAAAAAAAATGCATATATACTTATTACTCACAACTCCACAACCTCTCTGATTAGCTTGTTTGACTGGAAGTCCCTCAAAATGGGCCCAGCAATGCAAAAGCTGAGTACAAAAGTCAACATTTCTGTTGAAAGTATTTTGCTATAAATTTAAAACCAGTAGGATCTGTTACTCCTGCCCTTATCAGTACAAAGTGGTTAAGGGCTGTACTGGTGAAGCTTTCTGCAATAACTACTGAACTTTCTAGGTTCAATAATCTGTGGCACTGACATAAACTGTAGCCCTAAGTACCAGCACACTTTTTCAAATTATATAGCACTTATACCTTCCGGATATTGTAGAAGTCACGATGTGGCACCCTTTTCTGAGCTGCGAGCTCTTTCATCTCATTGAGCAGGACATGCATCTGGAACTTTGAACTCAGATATTGCAGTCGCCTATAGCAGAAGGATTTTCTGTCCAAAGGTGAAAAGAAAATAGGTTAAGAATTGCACATCCTGATCAGAACATTTACCAGCCCTTGAAATCATGGAGATCTAGTTTCATTATTTATCCCAGAAGCCAGTTCAGTCCAATAAATTGATAAAGGACAATTTGCTTTTCCAGAAGGTTTTACATGGATAGGAAAGCTAGGTCCTTCTTTCCAGAGATAGAATATGGGAATTACGCCGGACCCCATAACATCAGGCCTATGCTAAGTCAACTTAATGGTCAGTAGCATAACCTACAATGCTAAGAAACTGAAAAGCAAAGCATTGTCCACCCCTAGGTTTTTGGTTCCTAGTATTCAAAGTTGTTCCAAAGCACTTTCCAACCTAATACCTTCCAGATATATTGAGAACACATGGTAGCTAATTTTGGGAAATGTAGTGCTAACATGTCTGGAGGGCGCTACCTTGAAGAAGTCTGATACACTCTCTTTCAACCTGAAGAATACGCTTTGATTATCCCAGAAAATAGTCATCACCTGAGCTATGCTTCTGTGCATTTATCAATTCCTTAAAATAAATTTTTAAAAAATGATGCAAGTGTCTCCCATAAAATCTTATATAACAATGCATTTTACATAATCGATACCAGGATCATAATGTATGTAAGCCAAGCCTGTAGAATGGCTATTTGGAAAGAGGGAGCTTGGCACCCTGGTTTTGCACATACAGATCCAAAAGGTAGACATAGCTTCACTTACATGGGACCATTGATGATCAGAGCCATCAGAACATTCATGTCAGCCACAAACTCCTGCAGGTCAGGATAAGGCAAGTCCAGTTCAGTGGTCCTTTTTAAAATGCAACAGAGAACAGAACCCAAAGACATGAGCAAAGCTGCATCATGGAGAGAAAGCAGGGAAAAAACAACAACCAGCAGCAGTTACACTGCCCAGGTGTGTTTAGGGGATAGTTATTTGAGTAACTCAGTACATATAAACCTGTCAAACCAAGAATGGCCTCACCAATAATCCAGGGGAAAACCCTATTATAGTCACTGGTTAGTGTGTACTTTGAAAAATCGTAAGAAGTGCTTTACTAGAGAAAATGAACAAGCAAGTTGCTCTGAATGATTTTTCAGCCCTGAGTACATTAAATTATGGTTTTAAATTTGAATTAGCAGAATCCTGGGTTCCACATTTAGTCCAGCACTAGTAAAGATTTTCTGCATTTGGCAGAGAAGAAATGGGCAAGGCAAAATGCTTGTTTCACATCTATATACAGCTGCTATAGGAGATAGTTTAGAGTATGGTGTCATCAATATCTTCCTGACATCAGCCTCAAAGTTCCTTTCATATCAGATCAAGGAATTGCAGTAGGACTGGACCCCAGCGTCTGGAGCCCTATTCTTAGTTATGGGCTGGAGGGTGATGAATGTCACACGGCTGGATCCACATCAAATCAAAGTGAGGGCAGCTGAGGATCCAGCAGGCCTGCTTTTCCTTGCTGTTTCATTCTCAGTCCAGAAGTGTATTTTATCAGCTCCAATTGATACAAAAACTAGTATCAGTCTGGGCTGTGGTAGCCTGCTTCAGGGTCAGGTTACTTCAAGCCTGCAGCTGATGCAGAAGTCTGAGTTCACCATTCAGTTAGTGCAAGCTGCGGGCAAGTTACATTTCTTTGTGTTCACCTATCTTGGCTACCAATTGGCTTCAAAGAACAGTGAAGGCCTAAAGAGCCTGACTCCTGAAGGTCTTCCCTGTGTTTGGTTCCTGCCTTTCCAGGCTAGGCTGGTGGAAACTTAGAGAAAGGTTGTTTGGTAATCCTTCCGAACTTGTGAAGATTTGCCCACAGGGTCTTGCCTGCTAACTGCACTTTTGTGTCCTTCCCATCACTTGCAAGGTAAATTTTAAAAGGCTTTTTGTTTAATGTGACTTTGTCATGAAGCAGTTATTTGCTTTTTTACTAAAGGGTGAGGGTTTATGTATTTTTTTAAAGTAATTTTTACAGCACTTTGCTTTGAAAGTCAAAAATGAAAATACAGTGCTTGCATACATTTTACTTATTTGCTTCAATGTATTCTGTTCAATTAATGGCATCTGCTTTTTAGGACAAGTAATAAACAGTCCTGACTGAAATGTAGATTTGACTCTCTGTAGGGACGGATGGCAACCATGGCCCCAGCCTGTTTAATAAATACTGCTTTCCATGTTTCCTGAGGGCAGATGGATACAGAGAAAAAAGTGTGTGCTTTCTTGCTATTGTGGTAATACTAATTGCCATACATTGTATGCACATAAATAATGATTGGCAAAAAGGAAATGTAGCAGATCACTTGTGCACCACAGAATGTTGCTCAAGAATATACTGAGCACCTTCCTAAAATAAATTCTGCTTGGGATAGTTATAGATACATGTTTGCTTTCATTAAATCTATCTTTCCTTTGCAGTTTGTTGGGTCAAAAGCATTTGTGGTTCCTAGCTGCAGACAAAGACGAGAGGATCAGAAACCTTGCTCAGCTAGATGTGAATCATAGATAACAACACTGCCCCAGATGTTATTTCTCTTCCAGATTTTCCCTAATCATCAGGACATTCTCATGCCCTCAGCCACCTTCTTACTTGTCAGTGATATCCTGCTTGGTGTACACATGAACTACTCCATTGACCATCCTGAGGCCAAAGCCAAGATCTCCAGGCATTGATTCAGGATCACACTTCTCATAAGGGTGCTGGTTTGTAAATGGTGGATGTACTGGAGCATCTGTAACAGAGAAAAATGCTTATAAGAAGTCACCATCTGCCCAATGACCATGATTGTTGTAGTTAGAGTTTAATGGAATGCCAAAGGAGAAATAAAAAGCTAATCTCCCTCTCCCTCTGGCCACACCATATTTTTTCCATCTCAGAGGTTGCTGAGTTCCCTTCCTCCACCTCCACCACCTCCTCCTCCTCCTCCTCCTCCTCCTCCTCCTCCTCCTCCTCCTCCAAGGGTACATGGGCACAAACACAGCAAATCAGTTATGCGGAAGCTGAGTAGGTACAGATAGTTCTCGACTTATGACGGCAACTGGGACCAGAATTTCCATCACTAAGCGATGTGGTTGTAAAGTGCGACTGCATCTCTTAGCGATGGCAGTCCCTGAAGTCCCAGTTGCAGTCATTAACCAAATCCCATGGTTTAGCGGGGAAGCTGGCAGGAAGCTGCAAGTCCCAGGCCAGCAGGCAGGTATGTGGCTGCTGCTGGGTGGGGGAGGGAGCAAGGGTGTGTGTGGGAGGGTCAGAGAGGGTGCACAGGGGTGTGAGGGAGGTGTGGCAAGGGACAGGGAGGGTGTGTGGGGGTGTGCAATGGCCAGTGCAGCACAAACACGAAGGGCTGGGGAAGGGTGCACGGGTGGGGGAGACTTACCCCAGCAACTTTTGACCTTCCCTGCCAGTTTCCCCACTGACTTACTGGGGAAGCCAGCAAGGAAGGTTGCAAATGGTGATCCCGTGATTGTGGGGCGCTGCAGCTGGTCATATCAAAGATCCTATCCCTGTTTACTTCCTTGCCTTCCCTTTTATTAGCAAAATCCAAATAGAAAATACAGAATACAGCATGCACAAAATAAATGTATGCAAGATTCAGCTTTTCTAAGCATAGAACTGGAATTTCTCTCATGCTTCTTTTATCTCTCAATGAACTCCACATAACGAATTCTGTAGCTTGACACCTTGCAGAAAGCTTGCAGAATGTGTAAGCATGGAGAGATAACTGTGGAGTTCCTGCAGCTATCCAGTCTAGTCTACTCCCAATGGCAGTGCAAGATCTGTTATTGCAACTGTCACTGGTTGTGAAAGAAGAGAGTTGTTGTGCCTCATCTTCTTCTCCTCCCACCTCAACTACATGCCAAGCTTCAAGTAGTTTAAATAATCAGTCTAAATCCTATTAAAATCTCTTTTTCTAACTACCATCTTAACCATCTCTGTCACTAGAATAAGGGGAACGTTCTTTTTCAATACCTGCCCAGATCTGATCCTTACCTGCAGCCACAGGAGTCTCAGGGATCTCCTCATACATCCGGGGGGCTAAGGGTTTCTCTGAAAGATCCTGCAGGAATCGGGCTGTGGTCTTGCAGAAGCTTTGCAGAGAAAGCCCCATGTACTTCTCCCGAATGAACAATGCCTTGACCACGCTTTTAGCAGCATCCAACAGGTCTGTGAAGGGCACCTGAGCAAGGCAGAAGAAAAGCAGTTTTTTCAGCTGAGGTGGTCATTAAAGCATCATTGTGGAAAGTTTCACAGGCTAGGACACAGAAAAAACACGTCACCAGAGACACATTTTGAATACCTGACGTTTTCAGTTCTGTTCACCATTTTATTGTTTAGTATGTTTTGATGAGTTATGTTATTTTGTATTAAGGAATTGTGGTTTCCTTTTTGTCTTGTATGCCACCCAGAGTCACATAGTTTGAGTTGGGCAAATGAATGAACGAATGAATGAATGAGTGTTCAACAGCCAATGGCCCCATTCAGCCATTACAAAGAGAACTCATCATGGAGGTGGGTCTTCTCTGCAGCAGCTCCCACCGGAAGTGAGGTTAGCTCCCTCCCTCCTGGACTTCAGAAAACAGCTGAAGACCTGGTTTTGCTGCCTTGCCTGGAGTGGGGAGGGGAAGAGCCATTCTTGGGGCTGGTTGGTTCCCTAGTTCTGCCGGGACCGGTTTTATTCCCTTATGGGTTGGATTAGATCTGCCATGGCTTGGATTTCATTGCATTTTACATTTACATTTATTGATTACTGGTAGTATTTATGATTTTATTGAATTTTAAATTGTTTTTATTGTGAACCGCCCAGGGTCCCCCATGTGGTGGAGATGGGCAGTGATAAAAATCTGATTGATTGTTTGATTGATAAACAAACAAACAAACAAATAAAGCAAGTAGCAGTGAAGAACCCCCTCCCCTCCCAGGTTGCATTGGTGTGTAAGTAAAAAGCTGATCTCCATGTTTACAGCATGGTTGCCTGCAGTAGGACCACCAGGATTCCAGCTCACATAGAAGTGACCAGGGTAGAGCTAGGCTCTGAACCACCAATAAATATTCTTTAAGTGTGGACACTGGCTCTTCACTAATGTCACCAGTGTAACTGTGAGAGGGAAGGGTCTGCTCACTGCTCACCTTCTCAGCAGAGGAAATTACAGCAACATTTGTGGCTGGCTCCAGTGTTGAGGGGGATGTCAGCAAAGCAATAATTCACTGGCTTCCCTCTCTCTCTTCTACTTTATTTATTTACATACTTGATTGTCAATTTAAATTTCTCTCCTGCCTTTTCATCAATAAAACAAACCCAAACTGGAACATACTTCATGAAAAAAGGGCAACAATGACTTAAAAACAATTGTCCAAAATGGTAATTCTGTTAAAAATCTTTTGAGGGCTCTGAAACATAGGGCAACAATGCCAGAGCAGCACAGAGGAACCAGTTTAACCCAAGCATAGATAAACAGGTATGTCTTAAGTTGACCCTAGAAACTTAAAAGGCTTGGCCCCAACTATAGCTCAACAGGGGGAGGCTTGCCCAGCTGGAGTCCTGAGAATGTCTTCCCTTGGCTCGCTGCATACAAAATCCCCAGCTGATGCAGTATCTCTAAGAACACATCCTCACTTGACCTTGGCTGAAGGGCAGCTCTGCTGACGGAGTGGCCCTATCAAGGCTCCTGGGGAACTTGCTTCCCAGAACCCTGCAGGGCCCTGTCCTGGGTTTTTGTAAAAACAAACAACATTCCAGTTCTCAGCAACAGCAGGATTTTTCCTCTGCATTGCCCTGGAAGTCAATCCAAGTCAGCATGGAAGAATATGCCAAAACAACACATGCTTGGTAGCAGCAGTATGTTTTTTCTTTCTTTCTCCTATTTTTTTTTCCTTTCTCCACATACAATCCCTCAGCTTCTGGGACGCTGCTAGGAAAAACAATTACGAACCAGTAAAATGTTCTTTTAAAACAAGGGTGGACAAGCATTTGAAGGGGTTCCACACTTTTTAAAATGTTTTTCTTACACCGCCAAGGTCTCTAAAGGGAGAGAATTTGCAGCCCTTTGCTGGGGCTGGGGAGTGGAATATAGTTTTAAAATAAAGAACAGGTACCTCAAAATTACCAGAGGCTTAACTCTTCTATTTTTCTGCTTGTTTTCTTTTTAAAAAGTAGAAAATTGTACTGCAGTATTAAAAAGGTTTGCTGTCAGATTTCAGCAGGACAGAGAGGCTGTGTAAACAGAACTTGAGCACAAGCAGCCCACTGGCTGGCCCCCAACCCACATTTTAAAACAACTCACAAGAAAATGGGCTTCAGGCAGGTGCCGTAGTAGGCTCTCTGTCTGGGGCATTCAAGTCCCAGCAACTGTCAAGGAAACTAAGTGGTAGGACTGAACTCAGCACCATCACACAATAGCTAGCTTGTCTGAAATGCCTGCTGCAGAGATAACCCTTTGAGCGCTTTGATTTTCAAGGAATGTGCATATTCTTTTGGGAATGTAGAAAGCTTTCTGCAATGAGGTTAGAGTATCTGTCCAGCTAGTTTACTACCTCATCCTACCAAACTGTCCATTATAGGAAGTTCTTCCCCATTAAGTATTGGCGAAGAAACTGGTTGCATGCTAACCATGTGCTATATTTTCTTCCTAACTCAGAGCAAGATAGTAGCCCAGCTTTCCCCAACTTAGCATCCTCCAGATATACTGGATTTTAACTCCCACCTGCCTTGACCAAAGTGGCTTAGGCTGATGGGAATTGTCATTAACACAACAGAAGGCATCAAGCTGGAGACGGGTACCAGAGACTAGCCCTTTTGGGTATTTCCAAATACAGCAGGCATTACGTTCTGTAGCAGGAGTAGGTAACTGGGTATCTTTCATATGTTTTCATCAACAGCTATCAGGCTATTGATTATGGGGACCAGAGCTTTTGGAGTCGTAGTCAAAGATAGCTGGAGGATGCCAGGTTGCCTACCTTTGTTTTAGAGTCTCTGAAGGAGAATCAATCTGTATGTGTTGGGGAAAATGAGAACCGTTCCTAAATCGGTCAGCCTTACCCCACATGTCTCTTCTCCAGAGATGGTGACCCTCTGGAACTCCCTCTCCAAAAGTACATCTCGCTCTTTTGGAAGGTGATCTACCAGGTCTTCACCCTGCTCTTTAAATAATCTGGGGGGAGGGGGAGAGGAAGGGGGGAAAGAGGGAGAATGAAGGCGCCACTGTGAGCAATGGTCTCTGGCCAATTCCGTCAGGCTATAGGAGTCCCCTTTTCCAACAGGCATGTGAAGATACCAGAATACAACACACAAACACGGGCAACACAGGGACTTTCAGCGTATCTTCCAATGGCAGCAGTCTGAACTATGGAAAGGGGTGAGGAACAGCAGTGGGCAACAAATAAGTTTCAGACTTGTGGGCATACAACATACAGCAGAACTAGTAGGAAAACGTTCCTGGGCCTCCAAATTCTGTGCTCCCATTTACCAGATGCATGACTGCCCATTTCCATACTGAGCAATCAAACATTTGGTTTTCAAACTTTTTCAGGCTGCAAAAATTCTTAGGTTAAAAAAAAATATATCCTGGAACCCATGATCAGGAAGCAAAACTCTAGTGATAGAATATTAGGTGTGCTTGAGTGAAAGTCTTTTTCTTTTTTGCTGTTACTCTCTCACAGAACTCCATCAAGTTCTGGTAGATCCCTAGGATCCCTTGTTTGAAAAATCCTGATGTAGAGAACCAGAAGAATAGATTCCCCAAGGCAATGACTTGTTGTGGCCAAGCTGATGGAGCTGATCTCCCTAAAACAATGATACGGATCCTGCTCGGCTGAGATACTGGGTTCACTAGGAACCAAGCTGCTCAGTCAACCAATGCACATTGAAAGAGGGAGGAAAAAAAGGAAATGTGAAACAGAGACAAAAAGCTCCATCCACTATGCCTGCCTTGAAAATAATTCCTTTAAAAAGGACAGGAGGGAAACAGAGCTCAGAAAAAGATCAAGGGAAAGTGACCAACAGTACGAAGTGAGGAATCCCCCACTCACTGGTGTTCAGACGTGTGGGACAGGGGGATGCAAAAATAAAAGGGGGTTCTGTCTGGCCCGTTACTCTGAGCCAAAATAATATGGCTCCCCAATTTTTCAATCCCAGACGGGCTTTTTTCTCAGACAAGTTTGCTAAAGTGACACACGCATATAAGCATGCCAATATGGCAGCTGACTTTGGCCTTTCCTTTCCAGAAGTGCCTCTGTTCTAACATGCCAAACTTTTCTTGGAGGACAAATTGACTTCCGTGAATTACTACACTTCCATTTTGAACTCTGGTTCCAGTAGTGCTATCTGACCATGCAGCATCCTCCCAACATTGTTACTCAGCCTTTCCCCAGCCTAGTACCCTCTAGATCAGTGTTTCTCAATGTTGGGAACTTTAAGATGTGTGGACTTCAACTCCCATGCTGGCTGGGGAATTCTGGGAGTGGAAGTCCATACATCTTAAAGTTCCCAAGGTTCAAAAACACTGCTCTAGATATTCCATCATCATCCCAAAACAACAGAGAGCAGTATGTTGGGAAAAAATGTCTTAAATTAATGTGGGTTGGGTTTTTCTTAGCAGTCTGTGGAATTAATTCAATAACCACACCCCCAGTGGTGGTACAATTGCATGTGGGATACACTGTATGCAGGGGGAGAGAACTTTGCAAAAGAGAAGGTCACTCACTTTGGATCAGTCAAGGTGGGAATAAGGAGAAGAGTCAGCCTGCAGGAAAGTCCCGCACCCACCCCTGAGTCAAGGGCCAAGAGAATTAAGGCCAGGCACTCACTGTAGGTTGGCAGCACTGTCAATTTTCAGGAAGTCCTGTTTGGCTCTGAGTAAAATGTCAGGTTCTAGTCTGAGGACAAATGGGAAGTGGAGGCCAAGGCCAAGAAAAGGACAAACAGTCAGAGAGAGGAGAAAGAGGAAGAGGAAATGGTAAAGAGGATGAGGAGAAAAAGAAAAACACTAGCATTAATGCAGAAACCAACACCAGAAATGGCAGACACTATACAGCAATATTCACTAGCAATGGGATCCAAAAAAGAATGAATGCAAGAGGTCCATGTAAGGTATCATGACTAAGCCATGGTTTGGCCACTAGAAAAGCACTGCTGGTTCACACATCCTCTTTTCCCTTTATTTGAATTCCCTTCCCTCCTTCCCACCTGCTTGACGACCACCAGCCACTTGGTTTTCCAAACCAAGCCTGAACCCTCTACCAAACCCCTTTCACAGACCCTGCCTTGAAGAGGTATAGTCAGGTAAGCACCTCAACTAGTTCTCTTCACTGGGATAAACCTCATTACCCATGTGTGAGCAGTATAAGGTCTCTCTACAGCTGAAGATCAAGGACCTTTGGGGCTGTGGGAATATTTTCCTTGGAAGATGAGGAAATTGATCATCTCCAATATTGCCCTAATAAAAGGAAGTCCTATACTCTTCTAAGAGGCTATTTTCCTGGATTTCTATTTGTGCTTCTCATCTAAAAGCCTGCCCTTCCGGGACTGACACCACATCCCACACTGGCCACTTCTGGGAGTTGAAAAACTAGGGTTCTAAGCAGGGTTGAAGTGAAGATTTCTTTCCCGCTGAGTAGACTGCCTCCCATCTGCTCAATATCTAAGTGGTAGTAGGCAAGCAAGGATATCACTGTCAGCTGACTCTCTGCTTTATCCTTCTTTTACTGTGTTGGAGCCCAGGTTCAGGCTGGACTGTCTCTGGACATAAACAAGGCTTTTTAAATCTAGCCCTTCTGAAGCCATTTTTTAATCTCAGTGGAACCCTCATGCATTAATCTTTCTCTGGGATTTCCACTGCAAACTGTGTTCTGCCTAGTTACCTTCCCTCTCCTTAAGTTTTTCCTTCCAATGGATCTTTCCTTCTGTCCCACCTCTGTAACCTCCTCTTCCTTCTTTAGAGCATCACAACTGCACCAATGGTTGCCAGACTTCAGGCAGTTAAGCAGGCAACTGGTAGTGTCTATTTCCTCTGCCTAGGCACTGTCACTCCTGTTAGAAGTAAACAATTGCTATCCGTAATCCTAATTTATTCCACCCAGACCTCGAGACAAATTAGTATGTAAAAAGGAAATGAACGTGCACAAGGGGGAGAGGGACTAAATGGCCCTAAAGCATGTTCCTAATGGCCATGCTGGAATATGCCATTATTCCATCATGCTGTTTCTTCTCTCCTTTTCTGGTCTCAAAAGGACTATACGCAAGAACAGCAAGATGGAGCTGGAGAAAACCCAGATATTTTCTGCCTGCTGTTAAGGTTGCTGATTACTAAGGAATCTTGCTGGTGAAAATCTGAGAGTAAGACAAACCGTGTGCAGGACAAGCAGAGTGTAAAACTATCAGCCACACACACATATGCACGCAGACACGCAGCGATGCCACTAACACATGAATATATGAATGCCTCTCTTGACCTACTGGCTACCATCACTGCAGAAGGAGAAGCAATGAAATGACATTTCTGGACATTTCCAAAGTCTCCTTCATCAACCTTTTTCTAGATTGTGACTAAAAGTTACTTCCGTATAATTTCTTCCCATCTATCCCAGTTTCAAGTACTCTTACCCATCCTGTTCTCTTTGTTCCCAAGACTCCAGTGAAATGCTCCATCCTGCTCTTGAAATATCAAAAGAAGTTAGGAGAAGCTAGGAAAAGTCCAAAAAACGTTATAGGCAACTTACTTCACGTCCTGGCTTATCTGCCGTTCCAACCGTTGGCGCCGCTCTTCTAACTGTTCGATGGGGCTGTCTTCTGGGAATTCGTATGGGGCACTGCGCATTTCACTCTCAGCCAATGAGCGACAGAACAACTCCTGCAAGCATAGCAGCACAACACTACTGGAATATCCATACAAGTGTGCATGCAACCTTCAGGCAAGTCTCTATTACTCACAACAGGCAACAACGTGAGCAGTCCATTAAAAGCTGTTCTGGGACAATCTATCAGGACTGGAATCTCATGCCAACATCAGTGAAAGTACTGCAGCTCAGTGGATTAGAAAGCTATAACATGATGTACCCTTGATTAGGATGGTAATTTACACTGAGATCAAAATTGCAATAATTTAAAATTGCTCCAGTGAGGGCTGTTGAATGAATCTTATAACTGCTCCTTCTCATTGTCCAGGTCATCAAAAAAACATATCAATGATTAATAAACTCAAGGTTCCACCCAGCGCTGCCTTCTCCAGGATGCTTTTGACACACTGTTGTGTCAACATCAAGGAACTGCAACTGCCAAGTAAACAAGCTCCTGCTTGTCTTCTATGAAAGTAAGATAGAAGCAACATATCCTAACATTTCCCTGTCCCTGCCTCCTCTTAAAATAAAACAAATGATCTCTTCTTCCCATATCCCATCTGTTATCTATAAACAAATCCATAAAGCATTGTCATCTCAGTCCTGGTGTCAGCAAAAGTCCATTAAGGGTTACCAGAGATAACAACATATCTGTTTTAACCTTGATCATACAAACCAACTTTATATTCCTTCCTTTTACTTCTAACAATCTTGATCTTTAATCCTTTTAAATAATGTCATAGGACTTGATTTCTTTTCATTTTTTCTTTGTCCCTTTTCACAAGATTCTTCAAAACTTTAACAAGCCTCTTTTGTAAATCCAATATAGGAAAATTATCCAGGTCACTCTCTTGGTTTATTGTTTGTATATCCCTTTTAATTAAGACATCAGCCAGTTTCCTTTGTATGTCCAGCATAATATCTTTTTCCATGTCATTCTTATAGTCTGTCATTGTAAATCCACTTCCAACTCAGTCTCAATCTTGTCAAGTAGAACATGTTACTCTTTCATAACATCTTTTAGACACAGTCTCTCCATAGAAGAAGATGTCTCTGTTGACACTATTAAAATTAACTTCTGAGTCCATTGTTCAAAAATATCCTTCAATATGTCCAATGTTAGAATATTTTGCTTCATTCTGTAATTGTAAGTCAAGATTGTGTGTTCTTCTCCTTTAATTGTAACCTTTAGTTCCCTCTAGTGTCCAATTTTTAAAATCTTACATTTTTTAAAATAATTCAAAACAAAAGCATTTTCCCACAGGAAGGATTCTTTATAATTAATTCCAAAATCTTATTTCAAATTTATCTGGACCCTTAGTTCATTTAAAAAAAAAATTAAATTAAAGTTTTAATCACCCTTTTGCTGTTTATTCCAAAAAAAATTTTTTTTTTAAGTTCTTAAACTTGTAGTTAAATCTTTCATTCTCTAAGGATTGAAGGAAATTCACCTGGTGCTGTCAAACTTGTCACTTCAAAGGTTTCTAATAACTGAAAAGTATTTAACAAGCAATTTCCAAAAGTAGTAGGAAAAGGAAGTAGTTTCAAAGGCACCGACTGCGGTTTGAGAAAGATGGCTATTCCTTCATCTCCCAGAGCTCTAAACCCATTGGAGACTACTATCTTGCAGTCTCCTTGCAAGGAGCAGCTGTCTGGAGCACTTGTGGGCAATCTGAAGTCCTCTCCTTGTCTGGTGAGAAATTATCAAGCAGCTGGTCTACTTGCTGGTTCTTCATTCTGTCACGGTCATTGGCTCCGCGAACTTCACTCAGCCGTATCTTCTTCTGGAAGTCCAGAAAAGCTTTCCTCTTCAGAACTCCTCTCCTAATTTTTCTCTGAACTTTTGGCACTTTCATCAAATCATAAGCTTCTATTGGAGTGGTAGCTATGATGCTTAAATATTTAGAATTCTCAGACATGTCTTCACTGTAACAGAACTAGCAAAGCCTGGAATATATTTCTTCCTGATTTGAATCAATATGCTTTTACCATCGATTACATCATGATAAGTTCATGATTTAATTATACTGCAATTTTTTTCATTTATTGTACTTTAAATATATTGATCATTTTATATGATGTTTCCACTGCTTTTCCATTACTTTATCATGGTTTGCCTATTATTCCAATAAATATGAAATTGATCTTCCTTTTAATGCACTTTTTTGGGAGGTGGTTTAATTTGTTTTATTTCAATCTGAAAACAAAGTTGTCTTCAGTCCAGCTGGACTGGTGAGGGAGCAGAAATTGAAACCCAACAGAAAAGCAGCAGGAAGACAAGAGCACAAGGATTTATAGGGGTCTTACCCTACAGAAGGAATGGTTGATTTGTTAAGACAAAGGGATTTTATGACCACTGCTCACAGTCAGTGATGGTGATCTTCTCACTTGTCTTGCCATTTCTTGATACAAAACTCTCCATTTTGTCCACAATTTCCATTCTGTCTTTGACTTGGCCAAAGACCACATTTCTCATCCAACCAATAAGTTTTGGCAGTGCTGATGAAGAACTGAGATCTATCCATATTGGGACCAGCATTTGCCATAGATAAAATGCCAGGGCCTGTATGCTTGAGGAGGAAGTTTGCATTGGCAAACTTCTCACTGTAAATAGGTCTACCATCTGGTCCATTATAGCAGATAAAGTCCCACCCTGATGCAGGAATCCAGGAATAATGCTGTGAAAGCGTGATGCCTTTTAACTGAAAATTTCTCCCCAGTGCTCAAGACATAGAAGTTTCTGCTGTCTTTAGAACTTTGTCTGCAAACAGCTCAAAGGTGATGCACCAAAGGGGCTGTTTGTTGGCAGCAATATCAAAAAAACCCCCAGCAGGATTAGCCATAGGTGGTGGGGAGGGGAAGAATCATGTGAAGAAAATTTAGAAGTAAAAAAAAAGGTGGCACTAGCTATAAACAAAGACTGGCAATGATGGCTCCACACCAGCAAGCGTGGTGCAGCAGCCTTTTGGTGCCCTCTTAATACAGTGGTCATCCTCTGTCAGCTCACTGGAACAACCCAGAATAATGAGATAAAGGAAAAATTTAATTATAAAATGTTTGCCCTTGAGCTTCAAGCAATGAAGCTTTCTGATAAAGAGATGGAACCTCTTGCTTGAAACTCTAGAGGTAAGATGGGTGGACTTCAACTCCCAGAATTCCAGTGCTGGCCATGGAATTCTGGGAGTTGAAGTCCACCCATTGTAGAGTTCCCAAGGTTGGGAAACACTGCTCTAGAGCTTGGGGCCCCACTATGGCACCCAGAGATACCTCCTTCAGGGTCTAGCATGTTCCATGCTCCACATGATTTTATTTCTTATATTCTTTTAATTAATGTTATTAATTCATGGAATGCTAGCATGCTGGGAAGAAAGCAACAGCCCGACGCACCGTATTTGTTGCTGGAGACGCCCAATGACCAGGTTGGAATCCTGGATCCACTGTACCCTTTCTGCTGGAAAGCAATCCAATGCTGGCAGGACCCCACCAAGTATGAATCTTGGCCCAAGGACCCCTAGATCCCCTTTCTTCCTACATTACTGAGGACGAACACACAGATCTCCAAATTAGTTTTCCAAAGTAGGTGATGACCTGATGTAGAGATAGTCCTCACTTAATGATGCTAATTGGGACCAGAAACTCTGTTGTTAAGTGACACAGCCGTAAGTCAAAATCCCACGTGACCATACCACTTAGTGACAGCAGTTATGGCAGTCCCAGTTGCTGTCACTAAGTGAGGACCATGTGGGTTGTTGAGTGAGGACCTCATGTAACTGCAGCTTGCAGCTTCCTGCCAGCTTCCCCATTGACTTTGTCAGAAGCCAGCAGGGAAAGTCACAAATTGTGATCATGTGACCACAGGATGCTAAGATGTAATTGTGAGCCAGGCAACAGCCTTAAGTACGAGGACTGGTCATAAGTACCACTTGTTCAGCACTATTGTAAGTTCAAACAGTTGCTGAACTAGTGGTTGTTAAATGAGGACCACTTGTATTAGGTTACAATCCTATCACCCTCAGTGGCTGGCTTCCAATGAATACTTTGGAGAGCTCAGAGGAGGTGAACAGGCAAAAACCATTGTTCTGCTTTTATTTCTGGGATCCAAAAATAACTTGCTTCAAGAGTAATTCTTTACTAAGAGACTTGAAATCTATTTTCTCCAATCTACCCTTCTCTCCCATAAATGCTAGAGAATCAAATCACATGGATTCAAAACAATTTTCTCAAAATAGAATTACAAATGATCTTTTTTAAAGTATCAACAGAAACAATACAAGGAAAAATTGCATGACTTCAACATGTACACTCCACAGCCTTTGTCCTACAGTGAACAATTCACACGTAAACAACCAGTGAAGAATAAGGAGATCTACCTCAGCAAGTTCTTTGTACTTGCCATCCATGGAGGTGCGTAGGTCAACAGGAAAATGCTTCAGGCAGTGAGAAGGCCCTGGGAGAGAACGTGCAGGCTGCAGTTGCCGGGACCGTGGCCCTCCGTGGATCTCTGTAGAAACACAAGAGACAGCAATCAGGGAGACAGGAAAAGCTGCTTGTTCTGAGAAGCAGGAGGAAAGAGCCAGATATTAATAACAACCTCTTTCTACTCAGATCATACATAAAATCTGCAGTAGCAGACCTCAGTATATTCAGACTCATCTGCGGATCTTTGCAAGTCAGCAGATTTTCATTGTTTTATTTAATATTATTGCCAGACAATTTGCTTTTCCATAATTAACACCTTCACAGTCCAGTTTGTATATTTAAGGGAAAGTGACTTCAGCTTATAGAAGGTACATTACACACACCCCTCTGTTCACCAACTCAATGTTCTCCCATACTTAGCCTTCAGAAATCAGTTCAGAACTGCTAACTAATTTGAACCAAGGTATTAGAGCAATCCATTATGCATACAGAAGTGTCCAGCATTTGCTCCTTCTATCTCCTCGTGAATGGTTTCCAAAAGCTATTCCTATCTTCACGCACTGAAAAATATACTGTTAAATATACTGTTTAATATACTGTTATATATACAGTATATAAATATACTGTTAGGACTCCTACAGACAGGTCTGATAGAATTATGATGCTAATGACAATTTTAGTATGCAAGATGGTTAGGAGGTAACTGTGTCTAAAAACAAATAGATGTTAAAAGCAAATACGAAAATCTGTGTGAAGCATGCTCAGTTTTATTTTCATTTCTGGCTTCATATTGCTCAGTGCAGCAGCCCATGCCAAATGACAGTCCATGTTGCAAGTAAAAAATAGCTTCTTAAAAGAAGTGGAGTCCTTAGTGCTCCCTGAGCTTGGCTGTTTGCTTGCAGACATTTCATTACCCAACTAGGTATCATCATCAGTGTGAGTGTGGGGTTTGCTCCCTGTTTATATACAGTAGCTTGTCCTGTCAGTATTGGTGGGGGTGTGGTTTTCTCCTTGGTAGTTCCTTG
This sequence comes from Candoia aspera, assembly GCF_035149785.1. Classification (NCBI taxonomy): domain Eukaryota; kingdom Metazoa; phylum Chordata; class Lepidosauria; order Squamata; family Candoiidae; genus Candoia; species Candoia aspera. Next base: position 53,964,318 of record NC_086155.1, on the reverse strand, counting down.
ATTAGGGTATTGTTTTCTGCTTGATTCTTTGCCTGGTGTTGATCCCTGCTTATCTGGGTCTTGGCTACTGGAAAGGATGAGTTCTGGTCTTTTCGTTTCCTTCTTAGCTTTTTTAGTGTCTCTTTTGAATTGTGTGTAAATGTGGTTTATCTCTGTGTCTACTGATGGCTGATCTGTCTGAAAGCCAAGCTTCCAGGAATTCCTTAGAGTTTTTGGATTTAGCTTGGTCTAGGATGCTCAGAGTTTTCCAGTTGAAACGTTGATTGGGTCTGTCCATGTGTTGTGAAATTAAGAAGTTTTCATTGTGTCTTCTGACTGCTGGTTGGTGTTCATGGATGTGCTCTGCTGGTCTTCTGCCTGTCTGTCCTACATAGAGGCTGTTACAGCCCTTATACTGTATGTTGTAGATGGCTCCTGTTTTTAATTCTTGGGCTACTGGGTCTTTTGGGTTACTGAAGATGTTTTGGGAAGCTTTAGTTGGTTTGTGTGCTATGGTGATATTGTGTGGTTGTAATAGTCTATTGGTAGTTTCTGAGATGTTTTTGATGTGTGGTAGTGTTATCCTTTTCATAGGTTGTGTTGTTGTGCTGTAGTGGGTTGAGGGGTCGGCACTTTTTGATAAAGTTGCATGGGTATCCATTTTGTTTGGAAGATGTTGTATAGGTGGTCTGATTCCTTTTTTCAGTGTTCTGGGTTGCTGCAGTGCGTTTGTACTCATCTGAATAATGTTCTTATAAGGCTGCTCTGGTAGGAGGTCGGGTTGTTACTTTGGTTATCACTTAGTTAGTGTGGGTTGTTTTTCGATAGAGTTGCATTTCTAATTTGCCGTTGTTTCCTCTGCTGAGGATATCCAGGAAGGGTAGTGTGTTGTTGTTTTCTTCTTCCCTTGTGAATTTTATTCCTTTGAAGATGTTGATTGTTTTGTATGTCTTCTCTAGTAAAGGTAAAGGTTTCCCTTGACGTAAAGTCCAGTCGTGTCCGACTCTAGGGGGCGGTGCTCATCTCCGTTTCTAAGCCTTGGAGCCGGCGTTGTCCCTAAGGACCCGTCCGTGGTCACGTGGCCAGCATGACTCACGGAACGCCGTTACCTTCCCGCCGAAGCGGTACCTATTGATCTACTCACATTTGCATGTTTTCGAACTGCTTGGTGTGCAGGAGCTGGGACGAGCAACGGGAGCTCACCCCGCCGCGCGGTTTCGAACCGCCGACCTTCCGATCGACAGCTCAGCGGTTTAACCCGCAGCGCCACCGCGTCCCTATGTCTTCTCTAGTTGTTCCTTTTTTATAAAGACAAAGATGTCATTTATTTGTTTGTTTTCTATAGCCGCCCATCACAAGTGACTCTACATACTGTCTACATCCAGTCTGCGTACTGGATCCACACTTTTGGTTGTATATGTGGGAGTGCTATTCTGTACGCTGCATTACAGTCTCTGCAATGAGTCCTGAGAGTGGTGATCCGGTGATTTGTTGATATATTTGTCCATCAAACTGAAAGTAGGTAGTGAGGCAGAGGTTGACGAGGTCCATGATTCTGGGTATTTTGATCTTAGCGTGCTTGGCTAGATCGGGTGTGTTGTGTAGTACTGCCGCCATGGATTCTTTTGCTAGTTCTGGATCTATGGACATAAAGAGCGCGGTGACACTGAATGAAACCGTAATTTCATCTTCTTCTATTTTTAGGTCTTTGATTTTCTGGAGGGACACAAGCAAACAACCAAGCTCAGAGACCACCAAGGATGCCACAGTTCAGCCCTGAGCTACATATATTCTCTTCTATTAGTCCTAAAAGAAGTGCTAGTCATATCCAGATTTGTCCATCTGTCCCTAAAGGCCTATCATTAGAAATAAAATGAGCCCCATAATCAAATGACAGCTGTCAATCAGTATCATACCTCCATGAACCTGCCAACATTCAAGAACCATCTTAACAACCAGCTTCCTCTGTTTGCTGCAGTAGCACTCAGACACCAGAGAAAAAGACCCAGCTTTCTAACCTTTACACTTCATCTGACCTGGAAGCCTCCCCTCCTAATAATGAAAAGAGCTTCCACATAGTTCTTCCACATGAATAATTCATTTCTTTCATTATGTGATCACACCCTATTTTTTTTTAGATTGTGTAAAATGCACAAACCTCACCTTCCTCCTGTTCAATAGAACCCTTTGAGTGCGAGGCGAATTATTACTATCCCCACTCCTTAGGTAGGAGACTAAAAGTGAGAGAAATGGACTAGCCTAAGGTGACAGTGAGTTATCATAGCCAAGGAGGGATTTCACAGTCGTCTCCCCAATAGAAACCCACACCATGGTTGTTTTGTTGCTATGTTATCTCAAATATAGGGGGTGCTAAGAACCAGGCCTGACTTCAGATGCAGAAAAAGTCATCAAATTCGACATTTCTTGAAACATATATACAAAATGAACACTTTTTAATTGTGTTTCCCTTGGGTATGCTTGGGAAATGTCAACACTGAAATGAGAAGATTTGGAACCAGGTGTGTCAAGGGACTTTTCATAGGATTTGTCCATCCAAATTATAATGGGGGAAAACCATTATTGCTCCTCTCAAAGTAGAAAGTTCTAATGTAATTTCTGCCATGTTTCGTTAAGAGGTTAGCTCAGTGTTTCTCAACCCCAGCAACTTTAAGTTGTGTGGACTTCAACTCCCAGAATTCCCTGACTGGGAATTCTGGGAGTTGAAGTCCACACAACTTAAAGTTGCTGAGGTTGAGAAACACAGGGTTAGCTAGAAGAATTTCAGAAAGGTCTTCTGGCAGAGATCAGGACAAGAGAATGTTACTGAAGTTTCCAGGCAAGAGAAACAAGCATTTTTTTTTCTATTTTTCATCACTTTCAGTATGCAATTGCCTGTTTGCACCCAGGGGAAGGCATTCCCAGCCAAGACTTTACTCAAAAGCCCAAAGACCTGCCCTTCTCACTAGTGTAGAAGTAATAAGCCAGTTTGGAAATCAAATCAGTATCTTAGCTGTCTTCCAGAGACACTGAAAAAACAAACATCCTTTGTCCTATTAAAAAGAACCTGGCAAAAAACACTCCCTCCTGTATATCTTGTCCTGCAGAAGACAAGCACAAACCCCATGGAGAAATCAGCCAGCCCCTATCCTGGGCTTCAGGGACATCACAGGAAAGAACTGCTCCCAAGGTCCATTTTGCAGGGCTTTCAAATCTCAGACCTTCATCTTTAATGAGAGCAGCTGCCTGCAGATCAGACCTTTCCTCTCTGCTGCTGTGAGGTACAGGCAGGGGGTAGTGATGCTGGAGAAATCTACAGAGAGATGGCCAAGAATAATCCCCTTCTCCAACTCCCTCTGCGCAATGTGGGGCCAAGCAAGTGGTAAAAGCACAGAACTATCAACAGTCTCTCCTTTTCTTGTAGCTTTTCATGCCATAGAATGTTTAAACAGACTGCGCACTGGTTTGGCCAGAACTAAAGATTATATGGAAAAATGGGGGTTTCTCCCTGAGGGCAAGGATATTTGCTGCAAATGCGGCAGTATTCAAACAGCTACCCATCTTTTACAGTGCCCTTTGGGACAGACATGCACCCAGAGTGACTTACTGGTCAGAAACACCTCTGCCATCAATGTGGCCCAGTATTGGGCTGGAGCTATATACATTTTATATTTTTATTAAATGTTTTTAACTTTTTACATTTTAATGAATACTTTCCCCCTTTCTATTTCCTGCATTTCTGACATGAAACAAGACGAGATGTCATAGAATGTATGTGCCTGACCTCAATGTTCCTAAAACAAAGCAAACTAAACAACATGGAGGACAAGGGAAGGGAAGGGAAGGGAAAGGAGGGGTACTCAAAGCATATAAAAAGCAAATTCTGAGTCCCAACCGTCACAGAACACACTATGCACCATCCTATCACATCCATGCAGAGATGCACATTTCCCTCCCCTATCAACAGCTGCCTCAGGACCATTTTTTTCTAAGTTCCCAAAATATCCCAGCTGATGTTATCTACAGTCTTTACAAGGAAAACAGCTTTCTCCAACCTGGAGCCCCTCCCGATGTATCAACTTCAGCTCCCAAACTTCTCAGAATGGCCACTCTTAAGGCACCTGTCAGAAAGAAAGGGGGTACATCTAACTAGAGATTAAACATGTTAAATCTGTGATGCTGACACTGGAGAGGAATCTGTGATGCTGACACTCTGAGAAGGAACAAAAGCACAGCCCATTCACCAGCTGCATCCAGGCACCATTTAAAAGTGTTCCACAGCAGGGAGAAGCACACTGAAAATCCACGGGGTTAATGCCAGTATTCAGTTCCAGTGTATTTAAAAAATTGCTTGTAGTTGGATTGTTCTCTTCAAGATGCTCTAAACAGTCCAGAAAATATTTTCTGTTCATGTTTCCCTGGTAGCTAAAAAGGTACCCCAGCAGCATATAGTGTAATTTATTTAGTTAGTTGAATTAAATTCCTTTTTTTTTGTACAAGAGTTCAAGTTCAAAGCAGCATACATACATAGTGCTCCTCCTCCTTTTTGTCCCCACAACAGCAACCCTGTGAGGGAGTTGGGCCCAGAGTCATCCAGTGAACTCTGGTGGCTGATGGTGGGTTAGAACCTGCGTCTCCCCAGCATTCATCTAACACCTAGCCACTCCACCACATTTTCTTCACATGTGTCCTGTCTGCACATTAAAATAGTTACTATGGATACCCAGAGTGCCCAATGGGAGCTCATATTTCCATAAGAACCTAGTGTTGATATTACACAGTATTCCTCTGTGTTTATTTTGTCCCTATCTTTTCTTGGCTAATGTTAACTGTGATACACAGCTATGTCTCCAATGAAACTATGGTTTTCAAATAACTTCTAACCTGGGGCTCTAAAACCAATTGTGCTTGCTTTTGGCACAGATGCAAACACTGCTTCATAGATAAAGGTAAAGAGGGGAAAAGGCAGTAATTGCTGAAGACAGAAAGAAAATGGATGGGCCATGCAAGATAGCAACAGGGTCTGGCTACTCAAACCAGATCATGCTAGGAGACTGTGCACATTCTACCTCCATTAGGCTGACAGGCAAAACAGCCCCAGAATGAAAGAACTGAAGTGATGGAGATGGAAGTTACAACATGAAGAAGTTGTAAAAGGTAACAGCAGGAAGGGGAAAGGAGGGGGGAAAGATTCAAAGGCAGGCGAAAATATATACTTGTGGAGCTCGATAACTTCTGCCAACTTCCTCATGTGGCACTGAGACCTGCTGTCAAGAGGTAGATGGTTTAGAGCTTTGTGATTAATATTTTCAGCCAGGAGCCCGATTTCTGAATAGTGATCCCATGAGCAAGCATTTTACATACGACCCAGACTGTTTCCTTCTTGCCAGCCATTGTCAAGCCAGTCACCTCATAAATGGAATTTCAGTCTACCTTTTCCTCTTTTTCCCCTTTGTCAAGCTATAGATTCCTGTCTTTTCAGAGGCTGTCATAAGTGCACGCATTCAAGAAATTCATGATAAATAGGCACCACCCATTCGAAAACACAGAATCTGGCACCTCCTTGGTTGACTTCTGCCATCATCCACTGCTCATGTGTTATACTGGTTATCTTCTCCAAGCAATTACTCTCTGTAGTTGCTGGTCATGACCCACCTGAACCAGGTACTCTCCACATGTTCATTTCCTTTTCACACCCTTTTTGGTCACGACTCAAATATACTATTCCAAAAATGTATTAGTAATAATTGCGTATGTAAAATATTCAAGGAAGTTCATTAGTGCCCTGAAAAGTTAGAAACTGCATCAAGCAGTTATGGTAGAAGGAGAACAGTAAGGTTCAAGGTCAAAAAAGGAGAATGGGTACATGAATGTTGTAGCACTGAAGGTGCCTGAAAATGAACAATTTATCTCTTGAAGTTACCCCTATAAATCTCTAAAAAATCAATACAAAATGCAGTTTATTTAAGCTACAGGAAAATATTAATGTACATAAAAAGGAAACTTCTAGTAAACAGCACATATTAAATTACCTTCAATCTAGCTTACTACTATCTATACCTAACACAAATGGCCAGCCATGCCAGAGTTGTATGTGCCCCCCAAAGCCTTGGGTGTAATTGCAAATTGCCTCCAAATATAGTGGTCAACTGTCATTTTTAATGTAGGAGAAAGGAAGATTACTAAACACATGTGATTAGAGTCCCCTGACCGGAGGAGATGGGTGGGGACAAATTGCATAAATAAATAAATAATACATTATATTCACAGAACTTTATTAATGTAATTTTAATAATATTTATCAATAAATTCAATTATGTTTTTGTTCTAGCCCTGATAACTTTGAGAAAAGTGGTCCTCCAAAATGTAATGCATACCCCCAATCTGCAATGAATGACAGCAGTGCTCCAGGGACTTAGAACAAAGATCTTTTCCCAGTTCTACCTGGAGATGCCACATTCAGAACCTAGGAGATTAGAGGTTCTCCCATTTTTCCAGAGGTTCCATATCCCAACCCAGAGATCCTGCCTCTTCCTTTAGACATTCCAAAGCAACAGGAAAGCAAGCCATCTGGACTCCCCTCTGTTTGACTCTGCCCCTATCTTTAGGAGGCAATGGGGATGCTGGTTTGGATAATGGTAGTCAAGAGGATCATGGGAAGAAAAGGACCAGGAGTGCGACGGCTTCATGTGAACCATTTCGTTGCAACCTCAAGAGTAATTAAAAGTAGAGGCAGATTGTCAATGCATGTTTGTGTATAATATTCCTGGAAACATTGTTCTGGGAATGAGATACAGTTACTCACTTCTTCACAATAGTAGCTACACTAACTAGAATTCTTACCTTGGTGTCTCAGCCAGCTGCACAGTAATACCACTACGTGCTTTTGACTACACCCCAGAAACAGCTGCAGAACAGTGGCTGGTGAGATAATTCGTGAGCAGGCAGATTTTCCATGCTTATTCTTTCAGTGTTAAAAAGGTGTCAACCCTACCGCTATTAGCAGCCTACTCCTCAGAGCTTCAAAAAAACCCATTCTTTTGGGGGAAGGAGGGGCCCTCTCTCTAACTAAACCACAAAACAGGTTTTGCTAGCATCACACTCACCCAGAACAGTGGGGCAATGCAGGAACTACTAGTTTAGCCTCTGAGCTTATTCATCTCCTGAGTCCACTGAAGACACATGACAATTTGATGAGCCCACACAGGCCTGGCACTTGAGGCTGGGGTGATCATAGGGAGAGCGTCAGGCCAGGCAGTCAGGGACCACATCTGTCAAATTTAATTTATAGCCCTTGCATTTCCCAGGCTCCTAAGTCTAGCTTAAGCCAAAGCATCACAGTAGATGTGTGGCAGGAAGGGTTTGCACGGGCCCCTGCTGCCCCTCTCTAACTCCTGATCCAGGCACAGGCTAAGTACAGATAAGTCCACTGTGCCTCACTAATGACCCTCACATGTCTCCCTAATATGATCTCTGTGTACACTGAAAACAGCCAATTCATTAACAGAAACCAGCAGGGCTGGGGATGGGCTGTGCCAATAATCAGGATAAAGCTTGGCAGCTCTATCAAAGTCAACATCTGTCTTCAACTCATGAGGGGCCCAGCTGGTCCAGTAAGCTCCAAGGACAGCCCAAGTAACACACGGGACAGCAGCAAAGATTTCCCCGCCACTCCTATTCTGTCCCCATTAACAGCAGCTTCAGGGTGGGCTTCACATTGGCTGAGCAGTCTTCCAATTGGATTCCCCAGGCTGCCATCAGAGCTATGCCCTTATAATTTTGCAGCAAAAAATTTGGTGGGATTGTGAATTTTGGCTCTACTTGCCCTCAAGCAGCTTAGAGAAATGAAGACAAAGCATTCCTGTTTTACTTCCTGCCCTATCCACAACATGATTGATTCCAGCCTTCCTCTCCCTGGTGTCCTCTAGAGCAGCGTTTCTCAACCTTGGCAGCTTGAAGATGTGTGGACTTCAATTCCCAGAAGTCCACACATCTTCAAGCTGCCAAGGTTGAGAAACACTGCTCTAGACAATTATCATGCTGACTGGGAATTCTGGGAGTTGTAGCCCCAACACACAGAAGACACCAGTCTGGGAAAGAATAATCTCTTCTTAAATTCACATTAGCTAGAAATTCTGGGAGTCGTAGTCCTAATATACTTGGAAGGCACCAGAATGGAGAAGGATGACCATATTGTATAGTAAGTGGAGGCTTTCACTCTGGTCAGCTTCCTGCTTTACAGAAAAATTCCTTTACCAAGATTCTAACTACAGATACTAGGTCAGTACTATATTCATCTTGCATTGCTTTTCATGGCACTCTTTTGGGAATCCTGAGTAGCTAATAAAGATACATGCCAATTCCAAGGCTTCTGCAAGAGGTATATTATGAAATTATTGTGACACCTTTTTGGCAACTGGCAGAGAGATACTGCATCTGACTTAAGTGTGTCATAAATTTTATGCAAGTTAACCATGCCGTCCCATTCCCCCCTTCTCCACATAAACACGCATCAGAGGAGCAACTGTGCATATTTCCTAATAAATAAAAAGCTTATTTTGTAAACCAAAGAGTGAGATATTCTCCCAGCCTTCTGCTACAGAACACTATTTTGGCATCTCTGTGAAAAAAGAACGTTCTATCAGTTTAGAAAGCTACCGTTTTTTTGTGAAGAACTACCAGGTAAAATGGTTTTCAGATTAATATTTCATCTTCCTTCAAATAGTCATTTTCCTAAAGACAATAATTATGAAAAAAATTACAATATTCTGCTATTTTAAAATTTCGTGCCTTAGATGTATAAATAAATGTGGATTGTAGTTGACTGTTATTTCTGAAAACACATAAAATCAAGGGAGTGTTTTGGTGGTGGTGATTTTTACACTTTTTTTCTCATTAGAATCTCAAAATGCTTTCTGTCAAAACAGAATGGGACGGTTGTGTCTCATTCCTTACGAGCTTCAACAGATCTTTCCAAGACCAGAAATCACTACTCTTGTAACCCCACTGATAATAGGGTAACAACCAGAGGTGCTTCCAGGTAAACCTTTCTTGTGCAATTATGCTGTCTCATTCACAGAACACAGAATACTCAAATACCTCTCTGGACCACTGTTTGCTTAGATTTTCCCACTACTGCATCTCTAATTTTTTCCTCCAACTGAAAAATAATCTGCTACAAAGTGCAAGGATAGTAATTTTTCCACTGGTATAAAAATGCTGAAAATACAAAATGAATTACCTGCTTGGGAGCTTCTGCTTTTTCTGTGGGTTGCCATTTATTTCAGGTTGCAGTGCTATTCTGTGCCACGCTGAGCAAGTCCATTCTCTAACTCAAGACTGCTCTTGAGTTGAAAAGCAGGAAGCATTCCCACTGAACATAGCCAGTTTTATTTCTGTGTAAGCACATGTTAGGTCTGGCTATACAGCCACAATTTTATTATTGCTACTCCATTCCATTTTATTTATTTATTCTAATCAAAATGTCACTATTCCAAAGAGGGGACATTCTGAAATTGTGCAAAAACAAGTTTTTGAGAGAGAGAGAGAGAGAGAGAGAGAATGAACTAACAGACATCTTGTCACTGGTGCCCTGCTCTTCTTGCTTTTTAAACAATGGCTCAAAGAACATTCTGTAAAGGTGAGGAAAAAAGGGGGTTTGATTGTATAAGTTGGCAGGAAAAAAAAAAACAGGTTTGAAATTGACTAGAAACAGGCACTTTTCCTAGCTGGGTTGCAAATGAAAAGCAAAGAAAATTCATCATCATCTTGTTTCCTCAGAAGGTTGCAATCCACTTGCAAGAAGATACCCCTAACAAAAATTAAACCCAAACAAGGAACTAACACGATGTCAGCAAGCATCCTCTTTGGAAGAGATGTTGTCCAAGAAAAAAGTCAGAAACCAAAGAGGACCCCACCGCTCTCTCAATTACACTGTGCCCTCTGCATGGAAAAAAGAAAATGCATTCTGTACAAAAATGCATGAACTGTTACTGCCAACTCTAAGAGCCATGTCTTGAAGTCCTCCCAGACAGCTTCCCCAGAAGCAGGCAAACAAATGTTCCAGACCTAGGTTGGTAAATGCAACCACCTTGATTGATGAGATAATAGAGCTGCTAGCCTGGATTCTTGGAGTTACCAAAATCTCTCATCCCACTCCTTTGAAACATACTCCCCTGCTCAGCATAAACTCAAGCACTGAGGCAGCCACGCATGAAGAGCAGGGAGAGAACTTGCCTCTCTTTCCAATAACTTTCAGGCACTCACTTCCAGCAGTGACATGAGCAAAGTTCTTTCTTCCCATGTCTACCCTTGTGTCAAAAGGTTTACAAGGCATCTCCCCACACACAGCACAGATACAGCCACTCCAGTTTTAGAAGGGACTGACTTGTCAAGCATCTCTTAACTCCGGACCAATAAAAGCTTCACCGGCTCAAGCCATTTAGCCTCCGAGGGATGAAGGGGAAAGGAGGAAGGGAAAAAGGGGTTGCAAGCATTTACAGACCTGGCAGTGTCAGGGCCTCACTGGACAGCTTTCTTTAAACAAGGAGCTGACAAGTTAAACAAGGGGCATCCCGTGGTCTTCTATCTAAGCATGAGCCAAGTGATCTCCAGGATATACCTGGGGCAACAGAGGAGGAAGCTACTGTCACTGCAGCCACCGGTATTTCAGAGTCTCTTGGTCTGAGCTGCAATCCCACAGGACTCCAGCCTTGGAGCCGGCTTGGGCTGTACCAATCGCAGCTACAGGGGGGGGGGCGGGCGGAGGGAGGAGACAGCCAAAACATTGCAGCCACCAAACATTGCAGCCACCGCCAAGAGACAGGCAGAGCAACAGACAAGGGAGAGAAGCCACCAATGGTCAGCCAGCCAAGCTAATTCCTAATCTCAAAGTAAGGAGGAATTAACCCTTAAAGTGCCAGAGAGGGTTATGGCTCTGTTTCGTGCATTTTCTCTCTCACTCTACAGCGGAGCCACAGCAGATTGCTGCCAAAGCATCAGGATTTCCAAAAGCACACAGCACCACATACCGGTCACTTGGGGATGGTAAGAGACAGATGAGCCTCAAAATAAAGCTGTTCTGACTTCAAGCACATACGCATGTATCTGCGCGCATGCACACACACGACTGAGATAAGCAAACAAATCTGGTTTCTCTTTTCTTGAGGGTTGTTATAGAGGCAGTCCAATATGGTATATGCCACATACTTTTCACATTCAAAATGTATGATTTCAGTCCTACCTCTGAAGCCTCTTTCTAGCTAGAATCCAAAGGCGTAAGCAGCCACTAAAACACTTCACAACAGCCACTTCTAATCATCAGGCAATGTTACTTTCCAAACTGTACTGCCCTATCTAACTCAGTGTTTCTCAACCTTGGCAACTTTAAGATGTGTGGACTTCAATTCCCAGAACTCCCCAGCCAGCACACGTCTTAAAGTTGCCAGGGTTGAGAAACACTGATCTAACATATACAGCTACTATAATTGTTCAAATGCGTTAAGCCAACTGAGAACAGAAATTGGTCTGGTTTCAAGATAGGACAGGGAGAAAAAAGGCAAAAATTTGTGCAGAACAGAAGCAGATGAATGGTGGCAGCACAGGCGAGCTTTATTTCCAAAAGCTGTAGTCACTGAATACTTACCAACAGTGACCTCCGAGGAGCAGCTGTCTCCTCCCACTCCTCTGGATACCATGGAAGTCTCTGTCTCTGCTGTCACAGAGATAAAGGGCCTGGGGTGCCACAGTGACAAGCATCTCATCTCCCACTCTGGTCTTCAAAGGCAGTGAGTCAGCAGTTTAAAACCCTCCCAAGCAAACTCTCTCTGTTTGGAAGCTTACAGGAGTACCCTGATGATGTTCATGTGGGCACACACAGAGGCTAGATTCACAGGTCATTAGCACTACCTAATGCAGGTGCTGCAAAAATTCAGATGACCACAAGATGGCAACAAACAGATACAGAACATTCCAACCGTTTGCTGCCATCTTGCGATCATCTGGACACTTGCAGTACAGATCTCACACAATGGGTTGGGTTCACACACTGCATTGCCTTAGTGCAGTATGTAAATTTGGCAACAGATAGAAGCTGGTTTTTCAGCAGTCCAAAGAGAAGTTAGATTCCTGTTGCTGGAAAAAAATAAGCCGTGATCCAACTCCCAATGGGTTCTTTGCAATCACCGTCTCCTCCTAGTAATACCAATGTTTTATATTGACTGGCTAGAAACTTACTTCAAATGTATTACACTTTTCACCTCTTTTTTGTTTTGTTTTAATACAGCCATCAGTTCTAGGATTTGTTTGCAAACAGAGCAAGGGAATGATGTCAAAAGCTAAAAAGTGATATTTATATATGGATTTTGAAGAATCCAACTTTATCCAACATTGTACCTTCCAGATATATTGGATTGCAATGGCCATAATTTTCAGTTAGCTACTAAGTATATTTGTCTAGAATTGTGGAAATAATATCCAAACATCTGAACATTCCCAAGTTGGGGAAAGTGTAATATATCTTTGGGACAATTGGGATGAACAGAATATAACAAACAGTTCTGAACATAACATTCATCAAGAACTTGTCTGCTCTCTAAGCTATTTGGCTTGCTTGCTTTAGTCCAGATACTGTGAAAGTACGAAATAAGTTCTAGTAATTACTTTAAATTTTTTCCTTTACTGTCAATTTGGCTACTATTAGATATTTCTATCACATATGGCAAAAATGGGCCTTTTGCTTATACCCTTTCTCTAAAAGATGAAATTTTGCTTCACAATTACTGGAAAGTGATCAGCATTTTAGAGTGGATATGCGGAACACTTTCCAAACATGTAATTATAAAAGCCACTAAGCAGCAAGTTAATTATCATAAGACTAAAAAGCAGTTTTGAACTACTCTTAGTGTTTCTGGAGCAAATAAGTATTGTTGATGTTGCAGCAACAAAAGAAATTGAGTGTATCAATTTAACTTCTGCATGTGTAGTACAGAACAATTTCAGAAAATGTAAATGTAAGCATCACATTTGAATATAGAAACACTCATATAGAAATACTCAGTGGAGCCCTGATTTAATTAAGCTAGGGCACCATCTCAGAAATCTCAGGGTTATTTTAAAAATTCAGCAGTAAGCTTAACATAGCCAACCAGACACTGCAAAATTGGATGTCAAAACCTTTCCAGCTACAAGGTTGCTCTAAGAATTTGCCTGTTCTTGACAGCTTAAAGAGAAACACTAAATGAATATTTTTAGTGAACTGACCTTGTAAATACCAAGAATAATATCCATACAAAACTAAAATATCCAGCTCTACAGGGCCTTTACTAATAGTCAAACAAAACACTTCTGCATACTTGGATTGTACAAGCCCAGTTATGTTCTCAGAAATATGCAGAGGACTTATTTGCTAGATATGGGTAAGACAGCGAATAAACAGGAATGAATCTTGCTGGTTGGTCACCGACAGGAGAACGACCTGATCCTACAACAGATCTGCACAGAAGAGCTGAGTTCGGTCTTCTATACTGCCTGTAAGCTGCAGCATGTCATAAAAGAAATAAGATTACACTGCCCAGAGAAAGGCACCAGAGACAAGATGAAAGATTAACAATATGCTCACTCAGAAGTAAGACAATTGTTTCCAGTGGGGCTTAATTTCAAATAATACACAGCCTGAAGCAGCTTGTAGCCATGGTTAAGGAAATAGCAGGCAGTTGAAAGAAACCTGCAGTCACCACAGAACAGTGGGCAGCCTAAACCCTTAATAGATCCAGCATCCTTCCTGCCCTCTTAAGAGCTCATGCTCTAGATAAATTTTCTCAAATTACAGAACTGACAAAAGTATATCCGTTGCGGCAACCTCCACTGTTTTTCTGGGAAATCAATCCAGCAACTCTCTCTGAAAATTGTCCTGGATTGTGCACAACTCTAGGACATGCCAGGATTTCACTCTCTGTACATGCAGCAACTCTATTCAATGCAGCCACAATGTGGGGGTGATGGTGGTCCAACACCTATGGAGGACTGCAAGCTGGGAAAGCCACACTGAGAAGAGATAACAACCAGAGGCCCATTTCAGAGATATCCCTGTTTTGTCAAGCAAATACATTTTGCCATTCTGTCGTTTCCTGGCTGAACTTCCTCACGTCACTTCTCTTTTTTTCCCTTCTAGGAATGGAGAAGTTACAGGGAAGGCTTTAATATTTACATTTGTTTTTCTTGTGGTGAAACAGAAAACAGCAAAAAAGTAACCAGTCTACCACACACAGTTGGTCAGGCATCACTGCCTAAGCCTTAGGGAAAAAGTCAGAAAATATTAAGCTATATATAGCTGCACCTCTTCCTGTTATGAACCCCTTTGGTCATAGAAATGCTTTAGATTTAAACCAGGCACCACCGTAGTTATAACTTCCACTAATAATTGCTGTAGTGCCTGGGTTGACATGGGTGTTACATCAACATGATGCAATTAAACCCAGCTGTGTTCAGAGAGCAGCAGGGGCAGGTAATCCAACCCCAACACCCAGAGGCCCTCAACCTCCTTTGAAAAATTGTCCATTTGTTCAGACATCAGGCAAGAGGAAAGTGTGAAGAAGGAAAGGGGGCATCAGAAAGAGAAGCAGTGAGCCCTCAGGTTAATTCAGTCTTATCCCCACCCATCACCAACTTCAGTCCCACCCCCCTGCAACTACCCAACTTAAAACAAAAAATTCCCAGCACGTCTTCTGCATTGCTTCAGATCTCTTTCTTCAGTTCCTTCATAATTTCAATTTTCAAGTTTCTGTGTGGCAGATGCCATCTCATTTTAGACTGATTTTTTTTTTCAAAGAACACTATCAGGCATCAAAAGGACCCAAAGCTGAGTTCAGAAGCACCGAGTAAGCTCCTCAGCTACACTGCTGGATCTGATGGAAACCAGTGGCAGATAAAAACCTGTATTCTCCTACAACTTGAAATAAATTATGCAGAGGTCCTCTTACCAAAATGAGTATCAATGGCAAAGTTTGCTTCACTGAACACGTTCTAGAATTTCCATTCTGGACTGAAAGAGCTTAGGGGCAGTCCCATTTTTTAATAGGTGTTTGCTTGTATATAAAAACAAAATTTACAAGTAAAAACTAAAAAGAGCACAAACGCAACTAAGAAATACTGGCTCAACAACCACAACAGAAACGTCAAGCCAAAATCTTTGAGCCTTGCCTAACAGGATTGCTATAAAGAGGAAATGGGAGAGAATACTGCATGGACCAGCTTGAACTTTTTGGTGGGAAGGCAGAACATAGGAAACCTACAACACAGCATTTGATCCTCCATTCAGATCCATTTTTATGTGTCTATGTCAATATAAGGATTGCTGTAGTTAAAACCAGGTCCTTTGAATCACCTGCTGTAGGGCAGTGAAAGAATGTGTCACCAGAGGTATCTCCTAGTCTTCCCCCTGCTTATACTCTATAGGAAGGTTTGTGAGACAATACTTCTTTGGACTTGCTTTATGTTGGGCAACCAAAATTTGTTATTGCCTTTTTTCAGATGGCCTGCTGTTCTTTGTTTGTTCCCCCATATCTTTCCAACATCATTTATTTATTTATTTACTTACTGTAAACTACCTGGAGCCATAATGGTGACTAAGCAAATAAAAGAAAACAATGTTGTATGCAAATTAGAAGAAAGAGGATGGGAAAGGAAATACTACAAAATTCACTTTATTTCTGTCTTGCACACACATACACGCAAAAATCAGAAAAGAAATTGGCATCGCTAATAAACCAGAGATTCTTCCATTAAACTGGGAGCGGAGAACAATGGTTCCCCAGACATTGCCCAAGCAGAATCCCCAACAGCCTCACCAGCATGGCCAGTGGTGAGGTACCCTATTCAAAGCAGAATTGGCCTTAACATTTCGAAAGTCTATACCAATGGCCTAGCTATTCATTTTTTTACAGCTCTGCAAATAGCAGATGTTTGGTTAAAAAAAAAATCCCATCCTATTTGACTATAACTGTGGTAAACTGATGACACAGTTGGGAAACAGATGAAAATTGTAGTGTAAATCCTACACCAGGCCTACTGCCTTAAAAAAACCCCACACACATTGACAAAGTGAATGCATGCATCTCCCTTCATGTGTGATGTGGCCCCAAATTTTTAAATGTGCCCCTTGGCTCTAGAAGGCTGCCAGACACTGTCCTCCTAATCCTAAAGAGCACCGTCTAATTCCAGGGCTCAATTCATCTTCCTCAATCAGCACTTCTACCATTCATAGCCTAGAGAGGTGTAACTCTCACCTCCACCTCTCATCTCCAACATCTCCCTTCTGACTAGCCCAGCATTTCTTGAACTTTTTGCTCTCAGGACCCCTTCCCACTTTTAAAAATTATGGAGGACCTCAAAAGAGCTTTTGTTTATATGGGTTATATTTATCAATATTTGCTTTACTATTAAAATTTAAAATTGATACATTTGTAGAATATTTATTGAATCATGTAAAAACAATTAAACCCCATAGATATTAACATGTTTTTCATGAAAAAAAAACTATATTTTTTAACAAATAAAAAATAATAATGAGAAGAGTGACATTGTTTTACATTTTTGCAAATACCTTTAATATCTGGCAAATAATTTTGACTTTGCAGACCCCCGAGAAGGTCTTGGGGGACCCCCAGGGTCCTCGGACCACAGTTTAAGAAACACTGGCCTAACCGGTGATGGTGGTGGTGACTGAGATCCATCTGGGGCTGAAAGAACACCCTGAAAATGTTTTGTTGCTGTAGAACTTGCAGTTGAGAAATACTTTTTAGGTCACACAGTATGGTCATTCTGTTCCTCAGAAATTTCTCTCCTGAGTTCAGACCAGTAAATAGACTCTGTTCCAGACATGTTCTGAGAAACTAGTCAATATTATTTTTAAGTTTAAAAAAAGAGAAGTTCTCAGCAAAAATATTCTGGCTGCCAATGAAAGTTAACTCAAAGGATATGGCTGGAGAATACTGTGAACATTTGCTGTATTTTTCCCCAGTTTACTCTCATATATCAAACTAAATGTACCTCACAATTACCATTTATGTATACCAATCTCACTGGTTAAGAGATCCTTTGGAAAAAAAGGTTCTGGCTGTAGCTTTTCCATCCTTTTCTCAAATATCCTCTATGCTTTTTAAAGACTTGTTATTGCTTTTGAAGTCCCCTTTTTATATTATTTTTATGCCCGGCTGTAATAGAACCCCTGTCCTCTTTGGGGTTACAATAATATCATATCATCCTGACAGTAAGTTTCATTATACACCAAGGACTTTTGTGTAAACATGAGTAATGCTTTTCCACGGACTTAAAAATAAATCCATCTGTCCTCGCGTGTAAAAGGGACAAAGGTGGGGCACTTAACCAAGAGAAGATAGCTGACTCAGTGATTCACATGGATCTGGGTACAATCCTTTGTCTTGCTCAGCTCTAAAACCCTTCAGTCAGGACAATCTTCAAAGGGTAATTTAGTTATACCGACTAGAACTGTGAACTATTTGATTTTTTTTCCTTAATGGATTTTATATGTGGGGTAGAAGAAAAGATGGCCTACAGGTGAATTACAAAAGAAAGAGGTGGTCTCTGATTCCCTGCTCAATTCTGTCTTTGAGGCAGACCAGCATGGTACTAGGAATCTCAGAGCAGCCTTCCCCAACTAAGTGGTTTTCAGATATATTGGGCTCTTTCATCACAAGCAGACAGTTATAATTCCCATCATCTTTAGTAAGATGATGGGAATTGTAATTCAACACATGCTGAACACCTGGCTGAGCAAAACTGGCTCAGAGCCTACCTTTACAACCTACAGCAGTCTTTTCAATGAGTTTTGCTGTTGCATAAAGTAGTTTTAACCTGTTGTGATTTTGCATGGTTTTATTATTTTTTTGTAATTTCATAAAATTCCTTATTTCAAAAGTAAAATGCTTTTATTATATATAGCTTTAAGACACTTTTTTTCAAATACTGCACACACGCGTGCGCACACACACCCTCCTAACTTTTGTTTCACTTCCAGGATATCATAATTAGCTTAACAATAAAAGGAGCACACTAAACTCTGTATTTAGTGTTTGTTTATTTCATACAGGGTGTTTTTCAAGTCATGACATTCTGACATTCTGTAACACTAGAAGGGGCTGCTGGCTGTTTATCACAGGAATGACAATCTCTTTGAGCTATTCCCACCCCTGTGTGTATTTCTCCTGGCTTTCAAGTCTACTCAGGCCACCTGAACCCCTCAACCAGAGACAGAGAAGATGCCTCCCCCCCAAATTAGACTATAAGTAGAGTCTTCAAATGCTGACTGATGAATAACTGAGAACCACACTGCTGGAGAAAACAGGATTTTGGGAACACTGTGGATTAATTTCACTACACAGCGTTGAGACTGAAACCCCATTCAGGACAAGCTTCTCCAGTCAGGATGAAAGGAAATGCCACAAGAAGTTACAATAAATCCACTGTCCAGTATTTACTTATTTATGGCATCCAGGCATCAAGCTCAAACCTGAAAGTAGACATTTTAGTTTGACAGAATATTGAGAAAGCACAAAAAGGGACAGATTAAAAAAAAGAAAAGGAACTCATATCCCAACAGCACACTTTGCACAAAGGATTTACTTTCTGACATCTCTTACACTGAATTGATCATTGCTACCTGATTCTTTTTTTCAGAACAGACACGTCCCCAAATATATTAACCATCCAAGCTCTCATGAGAGCTAGTTAGATGAACTTTAACCATCAGCTGTGTGGTGGGGACTTATTACTCCAAGGGAAGAGAAACTGGAGCTTGTAAGGCAACAAGAAAAGAAGCTAGATGGAGCAAAAGTCAGTGGGAGCAAATGCGACATCCTGTGTAACTATAGACCCCCACGCTGCAGAAGTACTTGCACATGAAGGATGTGTATGTTGTATAAATGGCTTTTTTTCAATGCCCATATTTGCTTTTCCTTTTTAAAGAAAAGATGAAATATTCCAACTGAAGACTTGCATATTTGGAAATATCACTTCTATTCCTTTTGTGCAAAGCACTGCAGATACTAATTCTCCTACCCTGAATTATGCTGCAATGCAAAAGCCAATACAGAGAAAAGCAGTTTGATTTTTCACTGAGGGTATTATTTATTTACTTACTTACCTACTCAAGCAATTCTAGGTGGCTCTTTTGCCATGTTCTGAGAGACATATAAGCAGCAAACATGGCTTATTGCTGAATGTGCCCACTTACCCCTGCTAACTTATCTTTGCTAGGGTAGTTTCAAGATAGGCCAGGTCAGGAAACAAACACAAGAATTACTAGAACTCTGTTGTTAAAAATATAATAACAGACTCTTGAAAGCCTACTGATATCCTCTCCCCCCTCATATACCAAAGAAAATCGAGGTACAGCACTCTTGAATTTCTTTCTCACCCGCTCCTCCTTTACTGGCTAAGCTGGTGTTTACTTAATAGCTGTGGAATACCTTCTTCTACAGCTGGCTAGGAAATGGCTATCCACATTTTTTTAAATGTTTACCATGTTGCCTCTACTCAGTGATACTTCCCGGCAGAGTTTCCTTACAGAGCTGTTTTCTGGTTAGTACCATTAGAACAGCAATTCTGAAACAGTGATTCATGGATCATCAATAGCCCATGAAGGTCCACCAGGTGGTCCACTAAAGTCTTCCCACACTGACCATCAGTCAACTGGGCACACAAGAAGAACACTTATTCCTCCCCTTCTGCATTCCCTAGCAGTCAGCTGCTTCATGAAAATGGATCAGTGGCCAAAACCTGTTTCACTGAAGTGATAATGCTGGTAGCAAAGCGAGTAATAATATTCAAAACACTGGCAGAAGTAAACAGGTCTCAACTGTGAATCTGTATTTGCTGTGCTAAGTGGAACTGTGTTCTCACACAAGCAACTGAAGAAGAAAATGCCAACAGAAAATACAATAAGGAAAAGCAAAAAAGGCAATTTCATTGGATTGGAGATCCACTTACTCCCAGATGTTTAGGTCCGGTACAAACTTTCATGCTGTTAAAAACAAAAATATGAGGAGAAAGGATTTTTTAAAGATCTATTGGGGGTCCCTGCATTTTCTGAACATTTATTCAATGGTCTGTGATTGCACAGAATCTGAGAAACTCTGCAGTAGAAGCACCCTGCAGATCCTCCAGTGAATTTAAAATGAATTGTGCTTCTTCGCTAGGCAAGCTGGGAAGAAGAGAACATTGGCACCTTGCAGGCACAGTCACTGAAGAGCCATTCTTATACATCATTGTGTCATCAGAATGCAGTCAGTTTATACATGTTGGCTATGACTGCTTGATTACAAAGAAAATGATATGCTGCATATTGTTATCTCAGTGAGCTGACCCTTCAATATAAAACATGTCTTCACCATTTACATTGGACAGGCCTAGCTTAACTGAAGCTCTGGATCTTTAAAAAAAATAGAAAAACTATTGAAGAGATTTCTGCTCGTTATTAAATTTAAATAAATAATTGGGAGCATCCTTCCTTCAAGCAGCACATCTGGTGAACAGCTTACCCAGGGAGCAAGTCAACTGTGACAAGAGTGTATGAAGCAACTATGGCATCAAATGTTACTTGGCGCATCCTATAATTTTTGTGCAGTCTGCCCAAGCATGCATAAAAATAACTACATCACAGAAGCTTTATCTCCAATATCCTATTTGCTGAAGGCTCAAATGATTGCTAGCCTTTATTACACAAATAGCTGTCATTAGGATGAGGACTGCGTGAAATTGCCAAGTCTCTCTCCTGAATTCAAGAGCCCATTTTGCATCTCTCTGCTGTGTCTATTACAGCAGATTCCCAGAAATTCCAGCTAGCATAAGAATAGGTAGGAAATCCAGGAATTGCAGACCCAACAGATCTGGAGTACTCCAGGTTCAGCAAAGCTGCCGGTATACACAAAGAGAATGGTGCATGTGTATTGAAGGGACAACACACCACACACATTATGTATGCCTCTGGCTGCAAACAAGTAATCAGTTCCTTTCTGTTCTTTCTAGGGCTGCCATCCCATGCAAAGTTACCAGGAAGCATGCCAGAATGAACCCAGGAAAACTTATTCCTGAATTTTAAAAATTGAGAAATGCTGTTAAGCATCCAGCAAGAAAGCAACCATCTTCCCTGTTTCAGTAAGAAGCACATCATCGAAAACTCCACAGGGATACGAATAACATGAATCCCGATCGCCTGTTTTCCACATTTCCCCCGCATAAAGGGGACATGAGCAGGGAAACAATCACAATTCATTTCTGTGTCAGGCGAGCTATCCTCACTTTCTCCCGTTGAGAATAGCAGCCATCGCAACCCAGTCGTGCTCACCTCCTGCGCTGGGAGCCTGAAGGCTGGCCCGCTTCCTCAGAGGGGAGCCGCTTTTGAGGGGACCGATGCCAGAGGACATTTTGCTCGCTCCTGATGCTCCGTAGAAGCCTTGCAATCGGCGTTGCTGCGGCCACCCGGCTCCAAAAAAAAAAAAAAAAAAAGCGGCGGAGACAGGGTCGCGTTCGCCCCTTGCTATTGATTGATGGAGGCGCGTGGGAGAGAAAGACAGAGGAGCCCACGCAGACAGGATGGATTAGGGGGTCTCTGACGATCGAGATCTCTCTCTCTCTCTACCCCCCACTCAATTCGCTGGTTGATGGACTGGAAATGGAGGCAAGATTTACGCTCCTCTCGCAACTTACATGGCAACAGAGCTTTCCTTGCATTTGATGGCGTGGCTCGGCAGGGCTTTCGGCGCTAGGCTTTGTAAGACCCGCCCACCTTCCACGGCTCCCTGAAGCTGAACAAGTGCGTGATGCTGCATTCTCCTTTCGAGGGGGGAAAGCCACAAACGCTCGTAAGATTGTCACAGCCAACCCTAGCTGCTTTCACTAATATTCTCCCTCCCACTTCGGCACCGCAGACAAGATGGTGCGGATCTGCCGGGTGAGAGGGCGCCAAAGTCGACTCCCAGTCTAAGGAACCCCGAAAGTCATCAATCCAGCGCCAAAAAGGGGGTTTCTTGCGTCCCTTCGCGCAAGAGCGGCAGCATCACTTATCCTCCATGGAATGACGGCCCAACATACTGGAAGAAGCCAGCTTTTCACACTTAGGAAGAGTCTGGCTTGTTTAACCTGATTCACACTGCACAGTCATTAACCAAGTGGCTGGGGCTGGGTTCCTGCAACAGCGTACACCAACCTGTAAGTGGGCTAGTTCGGTTGCCCATGTTGTGCGACCCCAACCAATTCTAGAGCAACTTTTCTGTGTGCAGAAATCGCACTAAGCCATTAAAGCCATAACTTATAAGTCAACCGCAATTCGACAAAGTTAGGGCTAAGCAAACCGGCTTAGCGGTAGGCGTCTACCGGTTTAAAGAAAACGAGAAACGGCTAAAACTACTCTTTGGTCGCCTCCACAACGTTAAACCGGCGTGCATGGATTCCCCTCCCCTAAGTAGTGCACGCTATAAGAATTTAATCTAGAAAAAGCAATGGCGTTAAAATGCAAAAGTTGCGCTTCGCCCCCATCAGCCTTTCTCCAGTCTTCCTTTCCACCGGAAGCGGCCTACTTCGTGACGCGCCAGCAGCCTGGGAGTCAGGGCAAGTGCCCGGGGGCGGGGAAACGGGTCGGAAAGGGCTTCTCGGACGGGGGCCCCGTCTCCCCGCCGGGAAACGCTTGCGGGCACCCCAGGCCAGTTTCAGGCAATGCAGCGGAGTTCGAAAAGGTCGGCTCTTCCCGCTCGGCTCCAGCTCCCCCCGCCTTCCTTGGAGATGCCCGGCGCGCAGCCGCTCCGCCTGCGGCAAGGGAGGCCGAGCTTGCAAGCGGGGTGCAAATCCAAGCTGAGCTCCTCTGGGGGACTCGCTGGCAGAAGGGGCAGCGGCGCCAGCGATGCGAGGCCGGGACAATCCGGGGAATAGCGTGCCTTCTTGCGGAAAAGAGTTGTCTCCCCACGGGAGCGAGCGGCCGGGGCAGGGGGAAAGGAAGTCAGCTGCATCTGAGAAATGGCGCCGTCGACCGAGGGGCTGCTGTTACCGCTTGTACGGAGTTCCAAGTTAATTATTCCCCGCAAACCGGGATCACTAGCAACATTCTGAGTAATGGTCCTCGCCTACTCCTGGTTCTTCTCAAACGATCTAACGCGTCCCTCCCGGCCTTAGTTTGAAAGAAACTGAGCCACGCTAAAGCGGAGGGAAAAAACGACCCAGAAAGAAAGCGTTTTGCCCGCTGCATCCGACCTCCACACCCAGGCACTTTCCGGCTTGCCGAACGACTTCCTGACTTTCCTCGGTTAAAAGAAGCCTCCGAGTTGCCTAGAAAAGAGCACCGCGCCAGCGTTTTTGTGCCTCGGAAACACAGAGCGCGATGGACTCCGCCCAGTCGACGGGAGAGCCGCGGGAAAAGCTGAGAAGTTTCCAGCCAGGGATGCCGGCAGAGTGGCTCTAGGGAGCAGTCTCGTGCCTCCCGACCGGCTTAGCCTTCAGCGCCTGTGTGCCCCGAGCAGCAGTTAGGAGAGATGAATTCCAACCTGTTTGAAGGAATGAGGCTGGGGTAGTAGCTGGAGGAATTGGGAGAAGGAAGGAGAGCACTCCCTTGAGCAAAGGAAAAGAGGTGACCGGGGGTGGCGTGGCGTGGCGTGGGGGGGGGGGGAGGAAAAGAGAAAGGAGCTAGTCGGGAACTTACTTTGCTTCAAAACAGCGAAGGTTCTTCCCTACCTGAAGCCATCCTTCGGCCGGCTGAGAGGTCCAGTAAGTGAAGGCCCGGCTGCTTTCCCGGCTAGCAAGGAAATCGGACAGAGGGCAGCCCCTCCGACTCCAAGAGCCGGGCGAGGCTGAGGGGGGCGGGTGGGGGTTGCACAAGCACTTCCTGGTCCAAGGTTCCAGCTCAGCTCAGCTGGGTGGTTTTGGCTGGGCGAAGGGACTGAGCCTGGCTGCTATTTTGCCAGCGCTGGTGTTCCCTCCCCTCTCCTCTCCTCCCTTGCAGGGTCCGGAACAGCCGGTGCTGGCTTCTGGGCGGAAAGGCAGCTGTTCCTGGACCGAAGAGGAAGCCGTCTTCGGGGTGGGCAGCCGGGCTGCCTCGCAAAATTAAATCGCGGCGCTCGGGTCAGAAGCCTCCGCGCAGTGGTGGGAGCGAACCCTGTCAGGCGTTAAGGTTGCCCGAAGAACAGCACCTTCTCGCGGCAAAATGGAGAACTAGCACTTAACGGAGGGAAGACGTCTCGAAATCCTGAGCAAATTCTGAGAAAGTAATTCAGTGTTCTCTGATGAGCTGCCTGATGACAGGTGTTTTTATTTTTTTAAGATGTGGAGAAAAAAAGATACGGTGTCTTATAATCAGTCTTTTCTTTTCAGTCATAAATACATTTTTTCAAATAATTTTATTATGAGTTACAAATAGAATAAAAACTAAGACAAGCTACAAAAATATAGAAACACAAAAAAGGGGAAAAAGTGTAGAAAAAAAGTAACTTCCCCCCTTCATCCCAGCAAGTAAAAACAATTGTAATAGCTTATCACCATCGCTTAAAACAACATATACTCTTTACCACTCATCTCTTAACTAAAAAACAGAGTGTAAAAGCCTCATGGTTCATCAGCAAAAGTCCAGTAAGGGAAACCAGATATAACTAATTTGCTATTTTAATTTTGATTGAATAAGTCAACCCTGTACTCCTTCCCTGAATTTTTAACAGTCATAAATACAAATCAATGGGATTGGGATGGGAACAAGATTATTGCAATGCCTTTGAAGGCCCATTACCCTACAAGGCATTGTAAGAGAATTACCTTTAGAACATAAATTGTCCTAAACATAAAACTACATCAGACCAGAATAATGACAACACTGGTCACACTTCCTTAAAGTGACCAGTTAGAATAAAACAGCACTGCAAATGCTTTAAAAGTAAGTTAATGTTAAGACATTGCCAAGCAGATGAGAAAGAATAGGAGTTGTTAGATCCTGATGGCAGTCAATTACCCATTTTGTTTTTAATCACAAAGCAGCCTTATATAAAGTCATTACTGTGGTTGCATCTGCAATTGGTTGACTACTACTAGCCACATCAGCAGTTTTCCAACCCACAAGACTGATAATCTTATCAGGATTAACCTTTGGTTCATTTTTTCTCCTCCATTCCACAACTGCCCTGTAGAAATAGCTGTATAGTATTATATGCGACCAAGCAAAGCTCGTGGGAGCAAAGCTGGAGTGGACTGTTCTTTGCAGCTTTGCCCAGATCTCCACATTGCTTTTCCATTTTAATAAAGAATTATGATGTTAAATAACATTCTAACGTATTTTCCCTATTTCCACAAGTATAATTAGGTAAACTGTCAGTCTGAATTCCCAAGAAATCTGTAATTTTACATTGCTTCATTTACTCTTTGAAGAAGATCAAGTATTTCATAATACGCTACAATTATGTTGGGTTCATTTTCTGTAGCGCAAAAAAAAGAAAACAATAGCTAATGATAAATGGTTTCAGTAATACATAATTGATTCCTTAATTGTTTATGTTCTATGTTTGGGGTTCTGATTTTTTACTATTATGTATTTGTTTTAAACCAAATGCTGGATTTGGAAAGTTGTATGCCACTCAGAATCAATTGAGTGAAGTGGCCTATAAGCTGTAAGTACATAAAATAAAAATCATAACACTGTGCTAAAATGCCAGTTAACATGTAAAATAACATATTAAACATTATGGTTGATTGACTTGGAATTTTATAGTTTCCAAAGTGCTATTGATTTTCATAGAAGTTATTTATTTAAAGGATTGATATGGCTGTACATCTTGCAAAAGTGTGACTCCAACCAAGCAGGAGCCATGAAGACCCAAGAGGACCCCAAATTGCATGCCAGGTCTGGGGAGGGGCGTTTCCCCAAACCAAAGATAGAAACTTACAATTTCTGGACAATGCCCCCCCCAAATCCACATCCACTCAGTCTTGCCAAGGTTGAGCAGAAGACTATTCTTCCCTATCCAAGCACTCGCAGCCTCCAGGCATTAACACAGAATGCTGACAGTATTACTTGGACAGCCAAGGCAGAGATATACAATTTAGTATCATCACTCCATGTGGCCAAATGATCTCACCCAGCAGTTTAATGTGAATATGAAGAGCAGGGAGGGAGTGGAACCCTGTGGCACCCCACAAAGCAGGGGTCTAGGATTGGATTGCTCACCTCCCACCAATATTGTTTGAAACCAACCCCAGAGAAAGGAGAACCATTGTAGCCCCCTGCCTCAAACTGCTCATTTCCTGAACTAGACCAGAAGGATACTATGATTGATGGCATTGAAAGCTGCTGAGAGATCAAGGAGGTCCCAGATAGATGCACAGCCTCCATCCTGTGCTCTCCATTGGTCATCAGCAAGTGAAACCAATGCTGTCTTGCTGCTATGACCCAATCCAAACTGAAAGGGGTCTAGATAATCTGTTTCCTACAAGGTCCTTTGGAAGTGAAGTCTTATCAAACTTTACACCTGAACTTTAAAAGCATCTTGAAATTTGACAAGTGAAGCTTTCCTTGTCATTTAGTTTAAAGTCAAGAAAAACATCACTTGATAATGTTCATTGACCAGCTTCACTAAGTCATGTGATTTGGGTTTTTTTTTGACACAGCACAGGTGTGGGCAACACGCAGACCTAATGATTTTCAGTGTATCATATATGCCACATTACACCATTCATAAAGATGAATGCAGTCCATGATCCAAGAAAGTTGTTTAACCCTGGCTTAAGAAGTTATGATTTGAAAATCTATTGTTTATGGATCTATAAACTCAGCCATTATATCCAGCTGATATCAAATGCAGAGGAGCACCACTACTCAAAGATAGTAACTCTGACAAGCCAAAAGTTAGCCATGCTTTGGTACTGACTAGTCATGGATTCCTTCAGCTGGTGAATTCTGGAGTGGGTATTGGGACAAGGGAGAGTAATTCAAACAAACTCTCTTCTTCCAGCATTGTACTTTGCTTGCTGATAAGGTATGAGAATAGGGAAGGCTTAGAAACTTCCAGGAGGCCACATTAAGATCAGAGAGGATTATGGGGGAGAAGAAGCTGAGTAATGGAGATGCTGGCTGATGGCTGAAGAGCTATCATGGCTCAAGTGGAATAGGCAGTGCTAGTAGCTATTGAAGATCAAATATTGGACTGTTGGTTTCTATCCAGAGTAAGGTTGGCTGATAAACCTCAACTGGACCAAGCAGTTTTGGCCAATTTATGAAGTCCTGGATGGGGACAAGATTCACTGGGACAAGATTCACTGAAGCATTTGAGGGCATGCCCTGGGACAAGTGCTGAAGAGGACACCCAACTAAATGACCTATAGCTGGGGGTAAGAAGATCAGAGGTTTACCTGCCAAAGAATTAAACGGCCTGTCACCTATCATCTCTTCAACCTGGGAGTGGGTGGTACAATGCCAATGAATTATATAAGCCCTTTTCTCAGATCTAGAGTGGTAAATAGGAGTAGAACTAATAATTAGGGACTCCAAGTTGCAGGGAGAAGAATTGTGCTCACATGTGTTAGGAACACATTTATGTTAAATCATATGTTAAGCATACATCATGTGTTAAAAGTTGTTTACTTAGAGAGTTTTTGAGACATTTGAAACAGGCCTAGAGAAAACCTCTAGATATTTTTGCTTTAGACTGTGTCAGGCTATCAGGGGGTGGGAAATTGTTCACTAAAGCATGAAAAGAACTAGCAAAGTTGAAGCTGAAAAGCAAATATGCTTGTCTGCTTTGATAAGGTTTGGCTGATAGTCCAACTGCTTATTTCTGTCTTATAAGGTTGAATAAAAACAGAAAACACTAGTCTTGTCCTATCCCAATCAGATCCTGATCCCCTGTTTATGTGTCCCTGGTGACAATACCCATATATGTTGGGTTCTTACTATATGTAATAGTAAGGTCCAAAGAATCTGAAATGAGGAAAGTATAGAATGGTAATTATTTTACTACATCCACATCTTAGGAGCTCACTTCCATGACATTTCCATGATTACTGGACAATTTTCTTAGCAACATTACCGAAGGGACTTATTTCAGCCTTCTTCTAGATTTTTTTTACTTTCCAATCTTGCCTATAGCCCTAAAATTTCCTAGTAGTCTCCAATTTAGGCATTAACCGGATATGGCCTTGCATAACTGGTTATGGCACTGCCACCTGCTGTAGGCCTGCTAAAGATACTTGTAGCTTATCAATAAATGTTCCACTGAACACCAGTACTGTGCAGCGACTGAAAATCTTCAGCTCTATTAAAGACTTTGTAGTTGTATTCACTCACATTCCATATCACAGCTCTGAAATTCCCTACTGATTTCCATCCACATACTAACCAGGCCTGACCCTCCTTAGCTTCCAAGGCCTGATGAGATTAGCCAGCTGCTTCCAGTCATTGAAGCTAAGAAACAGTATTGACATGATTAAAGAAAGTGACAAAATAAGAGCTGCTGTCAGCAAAGTGGAAGGGAAGTCTCCAGCATCACACTTTATTGTCTCTATCCTGAGAAATACCAGAAGGAACAACATAGTCTGGAAAGGGAGTCTCTTGCAAAAGTGCATTACCTGGTCTTCAAGGATGCATCTCAGTAGGCTTAAGTGGTATCTTCTCTCAGATATCTAAAATATATAAACCAGATGTAACCAGTCAAGAAAGGAAACCCTCTAAACAATGTAGCATTCAATGGGCAAACACTGTTAACTGAATAGAATACATCCTAAATAATTCTCTCACTCTCTGCTGCACACTTAACCAAGAGGAAAGGGAGTTTAGAATGTGGTGCTTGGAAAGAGGATTCCCAATTCAATTCAAAAGATTCCAAGACTAAAGTGACACTTAGATAAGGAGAAAAGAAGTAGAGTCTACTGAGGAATTCTTACCCTTCAATCTGCAAGAAAGTTGCTCAGGCCTGGCGCACTACTCTGGAGCCAATGAATGAGTCCAAATGCCCCATAACCTTGGGAAGGATTTTATCAATTGATCATACTAAGAGTATGTGACCAAAAACCATGTTCTGTGTTATAATCAAACAAGTGATTACCCATTTTATACATGTGGATTCTGTGATGGCCGTTCATGGTTGATCCTGCAGATAATAATAGCCTGCTCCCAGTCACCCCAGAATCAGCCATTTCTCCCCAAGTGATAGGATCTAGATTGGCTTTCAGGTGAGCTTTTAGTCCTAAATGGTCTGATCAAGATCACTACTGGATGTTCATGTCCAGAGAATTCCCACACACTGCACCAGGAAACCAGGGATGCCCATTGTTTAGGGGATTATAGGGCATTTCTGCACCATCACTATTTTCACTCTCCCAAGCTTCAGAAGTAAGTTAAATGTGATCAGTGATTGTCTTTAACTTGGCTAACTTGTAATGCTGAGAACAAGGAATGAAAATCACTGTCATGCCCCAAGCTACTGCAGATTTGGTAGCAATAAACATTTCCTTAAATCCACTATGCACAACAGGGAAAGAAAAAAATCCAGTAGCCTAGCGCTGTATTCCAGCTATTCCAACCTGAAAAGGAAAAACTAAAAACTCTTAATTTCATCCCTACTTCTTTTATCTGGGCAAACACTCCCCTGACAGGATTTGAAGTTGGGAAACCAGGAAGAAAGGTGAAGCTAGGGTCTTTATCACCACAAAACAGAACAGCAGCATGATAGGAAGGTAGGTAGGTAGGTAGGTAGATACACACACACACACACACAGTATTGAGCTTCACTGTCTGCAAATGAACCAGATATACAGTAACTCAGCTGAGCTCCAATACTGCTGATATTGTAACAGCACAAGAGGTGTGGTTTGAAGCTTTCTTCAGGATTCTTCTCCAGAAGCCTTTTGTGGAAGAGCTGTCAGACTGGAGCATCTGGTTACATTGACCTGCTTCTCAGACCAAATGTAGCAATATTCTGCATTACGTAGAGAACATTTCTGACTTCCAGATGAAATTGCATTATGCATAGAATACTTTTGACCGCCAGATGAAATTACTGTGCATACAGTAACTACCACGCATGTTATGAAACTGAGGCACTGGATCCATACAGAAAGCTTCCTCCAGCTTCAGAAGTACATTTATCTTTAGAAATGTGGCACTGCCATGGGTACTCTCAGGCTTCACTGTACCTAACATTTTTATTGGTTTATTACTCCTGTCCCTAAAATCTCTTGAGGTACATTGATGATACCTTTATGCTTTAGAGCAGGGCTTCTCAACCAGGGTTCCATGGAACCCTAGGGTTCCACGAGAGGTCACTAAGCGTTCCCTGAGAATCACAATTTATTTTAAAAATTATTTCAAATTCGGGCAGCTTCACATTAAAGGGGTCAGTGTCATTCTTTATTTTTAGTTTAAGAACACTGTTAATGCATAT
The DNA here is from genome assembly GCF_035149785.1 of Candoia aspera. Lineage (NCBI taxonomy): Eukaryota > Metazoa > Chordata > Lepidosauria > Squamata > Candoiidae > Candoia > Candoia aspera. The sequence goes on along the minus strand of NC_086155.1, from coordinate 53,933,923 downwards.
ATACAGGCCTACCCACGAAACGGATACAATAATTTTGTAACTTCTGGCCTATATTTGAGCCTGAATGTGCAGGGATTCCCCAAGGCCTGAAAAATATTTCAAGAGTTCCTCCAGGGTCAAAAATTGAGAAAGGCTGCTCTAGAGTTATGGACAAGAAAAGACAGTGCAACGTTCCATCAGAATTTCAATAACTTTCTAATCTGGGCCTAAATCAATCTAAACAAAATATCCAAATATTCAAATATTTATTTATTATTTTATTTTATTTCATAAATTTCATCACCACCCATCTCCCCCAGAAGAGGGACTCTGGGTGGCTATACCATGGTACTGCCTGTATGTTTCCAAACCCTTCCCATTAATTACCAGCCTTAGTTGGCTACCTCAAAACTCCATGATCTGAAGATGCCCCATAAGAGGAATTATTTCATAATGTCTTTTACTGGGATTTATTTGAAACCAGACAGGCTGCAAACTGCTGAAGTGATGATAGTACAAAGATAGTAAGAATATACACTTTTCAGACTCCTTTAACTAAGGTAAGTGCAAGAATTTCTCACTCTGCCAGGAAAATATTCTCCTGAAATATTCTCAGTTCAAAAAAATTTAGTTGGAATTGAAAGAGAATGGCTAGGGAAACTACAGAACATGCAGTACTAATAGTAACCAATCAATGACTCAAATAAAAAAAATATATTAAATTTTCCTCAAACTGAGCTTAACTCCTAGTTAGGCATAAGCAGATATGGATTGCCCTTGCTTTGTTCCAGAATGTTTTTCAACTTATTGGTTGAAGCTACAGTAAGTCCTGGTATTTCCTGTTGTTCTCCCACGCAACTAACTAGGTTTGACCCTGCTTAAGCTTTTTTTTAAAGATCAGCCAGTGTCACCTTGACTTACAACATAGCTGACAAATCTTTCAAGGAAGTTTTGTACCACTGCCATGTCACAGGCAATTCAGTGTGGAACTTAAGTGTAAGACATTCTTGTTCCCTAAGAATACTTGTAACTTTCACTGAAAAAGTTAAATATTATTTACTTTTTACATTTACAGACCACCTTTACCCATATTGCAGCCTCCAAGGAGTCCTCTGGGCATCATTTTTCAAAGGTAAAATATTTATGGGCTCTCTTCTTCTTCACCTCTCTCTGTTCTTATATCTCTTATGTTGTTTGTTGCAAATTGTTCCCCATTCACCTTCCCATTTCTGTCCCTAGTTCATGATAGGAGCTTTACCACAATCAGAAGCTGATACAGAAGCTCTATAGGGTGGCAAGTTTCATTGTGAGGATTAAAAACACATTCTGGGCAATTGCTTTGCAAAATCACTTTAATCCTTGGCCAGAGAATGGAGTATTTTTAGAAAGCTGAGCATAGGGAATTTCAGATGCTCCCTCTTGCAGCCCTTTCAAAAGCATGATGACAAGATACCTCTACAGTGAAATCACAGGAGCCCATATGAATATATTTATAGTAACTGGAATATACATGTATTTTTTAAAAAAAAAAATGGGGGAAAGTTGGTCCCCAGGAGGAGCCTGGGTGGAAGAGAATCTTGGACATTACTCACAGTGCTTGAAAATGGATCACCAAAATAGCTTTATTTGGGATGCCTTGTCCTGTAGCCCACAGCCCAGCCTTCCCAGCAATGCTATTCTTGACCCCTCACCTGACAACATTACTCAATCTTTAATCCAATGTTTTTGCATCTGTAGATAGGGAAGAGTTTTGCAGAAATAAGTCATATCTTTTTTTTCCAACAGAGAAGGCTACATTACTTGCTCATGGACACAAACAGTTCAGTTATGAATCTGATGACCACTCATACTGCCTTTCTCTCTGATTATTAGTTAATGCCATGTGTTTGATAGCTTAATGTGTTCTTCCAGTTCAAATAATGCTGCTGCTTCATCTCTTTAGCAATCTGATGAAGAGAATCATTGTTGTTTCCATTTTAAAGTTGTTGATATTGAGATATTAATATTCACAAACCTATTTTGTGATCTGTAGTTGAAGCAGGTCTGAATCAAGTATTTCAGATTGCCACAGTGGGATTAGATTTGTCTGAATGCTGAGAAATTGAATCATTTATTAATTGATTTAGCCCTTTATAGTAACAGCTGTTATCCTCTGATAAATTCTACATAGTTTTGTTTGCTTACATTAGGACAATTCATCTGCATTATGCAAAAACTTTTTCTGCATGCAGAACTTGAGGGTAAGGCTGCCATATCCCCTGGGTATCCCAGTCTTCTTTCCATGATTCAGCAGTTTAGGAATCTTGGCTGACAAGTGCCAGTAGCTCTACCCAAGACTTGAGGATCAACTCAGTTACTGCTTTCTCATCCAGTGCTGGTGCAGAAGGAGTGGCAGGACCATTAAGTAGCATGTGGCACAGGGTTCCATCTATCATTCTCTGCTGTCTCTCTTGTCGGCACCAAGAGTGCCATTTGCCACATTTCCCAGCCATTCATTACTTTCCTTGTTCTGAACACATCTAGAGGACACCAGGATGGTGAAAACTGGGTATCACATTCAGGAATGGTCATATGAAATGTCACAACAGATAGTGTTAGTGAAAGGAAAAAATTAGTCCTCTTGCTCTTCTATGAATGAGCTTTCCAGCACAGGAGCTGCATAGCTAGGGACTTCACATTACCAGGAAAACACTTTAAATAGTAGAACAAAAAATAAAAAAGATTCACAAAGTGATGTTGAGAATTGTGCAACAATTGCCCAGTATACTTAAACAATTGCACTCCACATGAAAAGGCAACAATGCTGGAAGGATTGCATTTTCCCAAACAAGTTTAGTAGGTGCTCAGAATACAGTTGTGTAGCAGAAGTACAGTTTGAGGGAAGCTACTGTATATAGATTAAAGCACCATAAGGAAACCACAATTACTATGCTAAATATTGTTTATGCAAAGGACCTGGGGAAACCTTCTCCTTCTTGTTCTCATTGGTTGGTTGGTTGATTGATTATGTGCCATCAAGTCAGTGTCAACTCTTAGCGACCTCATAGATAGATTTTTTCTATGACATCTGTCCATAACTGGTCTTTCAGGTTTTCCAACAGTGCACTTAATCACCACTGTAACTGTGACCATCCACCTTGCTGCTGGTCATCTTCTTCTCTTCCCTTCCACCTTTCCCAGCATTAGAATAGAATAGAATAGAATAGAATAGAATAGAATAGAATAGAATACAATAGAATACAATAGAATACAATAGAATACAATAGAATAGAATACTTTATTGGTCAAGTATGATTAGACATACAAGGAATTTGACTTTGGTGCAAGAGCTCTCAATATATAGAACCTTCTCCAGAGAGCTTGGTCTTTGCATAATGTGTCTGAAATAGGTTTGAGTAATTTGAGCCTGGTCCTTTGTACTTCAAGTGAGAATTCAGGGGTGATTTGTTTAATGATCCATGTGTTTGTTTTCTTGGCTATCCACAATTTTCTCAGGAGTCTTCTCCAACACCAAATTCAAAAGTGTCAATACTCTTTCTAACCTGCTTCTTCAAAGTCCACTTGTTCCTATTAAAGCATTTAATTTGGGATGGGCAAAAGTGTTCAGTTCAAATTAAAAACAAAAACATGACAATTTGCATAATTCATATGCATTTTCCCTAAAAGATGCATTTTTCCAAGCAATTTTCTCAAATACATCTGTGTATACCATCCCCATCACTGTGCAAACTTTTGCTCAATATACATTTGAGTTTTTGCTGCTATTATTATTATTATTACTACTACTACTACTCTTCAGCAAAGGATCGTTACCTTGTCGTGGTGCTGGAGCTTGAGCACCTCAATGATGCCATGAGCTAAACCGTGAAGGGCCACCCAAGACGGGAAGGTCATGACAGAGAGGTCAGACTAAATGCGATCCCCGGGGAAGGTAATGGCAACCCACCCCAGTATTCTTGCTGTGAAAACTAAATGGATCAGTACAACCAGAGATATGTCGGTATACCATCGGAAGATGAGACCCCCAGGTCGGAAGATGGTCAAAATGCTACTGGGGAGGAACAGAGGATGAGCTCAACTAGCCCCAGACGTGATGACGCAGCTAGCTCAAAGCCGAAAGGACGGCTAGCGGCCGACGGTGCTGGTGGTGAACGGCGAATCCGATGTTCTAAGGATCAACACACCATTGGAACCTGGAATGTAAGATCTATGAGCCAGGGCAAATTGGATGTGGTTATTGGTGAGATGTCAAGATTAAAGATAGACATTTTGGGCGTCAGTGAACTGAAATGGACTGGAATGGGCCACTTCACATCAAATGACCACCAGATCTACTACTGTGGACAAGAGGACCACAGAAGAAATGGAGTAGCCTTCATAATTAATAGTAAAGTGGCTAAAGCAGTGCTTGGATACAACCCAAAAAACGACAGAATGATCTCAATTCGAATTCAGGGCAAGCCATCTAACATCACAGTGATCCAAATATACGCCCCAACCACAAATGCTGAAGAAGCTGAAGTAGAGCAGTTCTATGAGGATCTGCAGCACCTACTGGACAACACGCCTAAAAGAGATGTTATTTTCATCACAGGAGACTGGAATGCTAAGGTGGGCAGTCAAATGACACCTGGAATTACAGGTAAGCATGGCCTGGGAGAACAAAATGAAGCAGGACATAGGCTGATAGAATTTTGCCAAGACAATTCACTCTGCATAACAAACACTCTCTTCCAACAACCTAAGAGACGGCTTTATACATGGACTTCACCAGATGGACAACATCGAAATCAGATTGACTACATCCTTTGCAGCCAAAGGTGGCGGACATCTGTACAGTCGGTAAAAACAAGACCTGGAGCTGACTGTAGTTCAGATCACGAACTTCTTCTTGCACAATTTAGGATCAGACTAAAGAGATTAGGGAAGACCCACAGATCAGCTAGATATGAGCTCACTAATATTCCTAAGGAATATGCAGTGGAGGTGAAGAATAGATTTAAGGGACTGGACTTAGTAGATAGGGTCCTGGAAGAACTATGGACAGAAGTTTACAACATTGTTCAGGAGGCGGCAACAAAATGCATCCCAAAGAAAGAGAAAACCAAGAAGGCAAAATGGCTGTCTGCTGAGACACTAGAAGTAGCCCAAGAAAGAAGGAAAGCAAAAGGCAACAGTGATAGGGGGAGATATGCCCAATTAAATGCAAAATTCCAGAGGTTAGCCAGAAGAGATAAGGAATTATTTTAAAACAAACAATGCGCGGAAGTGGAAGAAGACAATAGAATAGGAAGGACAAGAGACCTCTTCCAGAAAATTAGAAACATCGGAGGTAAATTCCAGGCCAAAATGGGTATGATCAAAAACAAAGATGGCAAGGACCTAACAGAAGAAGAAGAGATCAAGAAAAGGTGGCAAGAATATACAGAAGACCTGTATAGGAAGGATAACAATATCGGGGATAGCTTTGACGGTGTGGTCAGTGAGCTAGAGCCAGACATCCTGAAGAGTGAGGTTGAGTGGGCCTTAAGAAGCATTGCTAATAACAAGGCAGCAGGAGACGACGGCATCCCAGCTGAACTGTTCAAAATCTTGCAAGATGATGCTGTCAAGGTAATGCATGCTATATGCCAGCAAATTTGGAAAACACAAGAATGGCCATCAGATTGGAAAAAATCAACTTATATCCCCATACCAAAAAAGGGAAACACTAAAGACTGTTCAAACTATCGAACAGTGGCACTCATTTCACATGCCAGTAAGGTAATGCTCAAGATCCTGCAAGGTAGACTTCAGCAGTTCATGGAGCGAGAATTGCCAGATGTACAAGCTGGGTTTAGAAAAGGCAGAGGAACTAGGGACCAAATTGCCAATATCCGATGGATAATGGAAAAAGCCAGGGAGTTTCAGAAAAACATCTATTTCTGTTTTATTGACTATTCTAAAGCCTTTGACTGTGTGGACCATAACAAATTGTGGCAAGTTCTTAGTGGTATGGGGATACCAAGTCATCTTGTCTGCCTCCTGAAGAATCTGTATAACGACCAAGTAGCAACAGTAAGAACAGACCACGGAACAACGGACTGGTTTAAGATTGGGAAAGGAGTACGGCAGGGCTGTATACTCTCACCCTACCTATTCAACTTGTATGCAGAACACATCATGTGACAAGCTGGCCTTGAGGAATCCAAGGCTGGAGTTAAAATTGCTGGAAGAAACATTAACAATCTCAGATATGCAGATGATACCACTTTGATGGCTGAAAGCGAAGAGGAACTGAGGAGCCTTATGATGAAGGTGAAAGAAGAAAGTGCAAAAGCTGGTTTGCAGCTAAACCTCAAAAAAACCAAGATTATGGCAACCAGCTTGATTGATAACTGGCAAATAGAGGGAGAAAATGTAGAAGCAGTGAAAGACTTTGTATTCCTAGGTGCAAAGATTACTGCAGATGCTGACTGCAGTCAGGAAATCAGAAGACGCTTAATCCTTGGGAGAAGAGCAATGACAAATCTCGATAAAATAGTTAAGAGCAGAGACATCACACTGACAACAAAGGTCCGCATCGTTAAAGCAATGGTGTTCCCCGTAGTAACATATGGCTGCGAGAGCTGGACCATAAGGAAGGCTGAGAGAAGGAAGATTGATGCTTTTGAACTGTGGTGTTGGAGGAAAATTCTGAGAGTGCCTTGGACTGCAAGAAGATCAAACCAGTCCATCCTCCAGGAAATAAAGCCAGACTGCTCACTTGAGGGAATGATATTAAAGGCAAAACTGAAATACTTTGGCCACATCATGAGAAGACAGGACACCCTGGAGAAGATGCTGATGCTAGGGAGAGTGGAGGGGAAAAGGAAGAGGGGCCGACCAAGGGCAAGGTGGATGGATGATATTCTAGAGGTGACAGACTCGTCCCTGGGGGAGCTGGGGATGTTGACGACCGACAGGAAACTCTGGCGTGGGCTGGTCCATGAAGTCACGAAGAGTCGGAAGCGACTAAACGAATAAACAACAACAACAACTACTACTAGAACTTTGAAGAAGTATAAAACAAGATAGAAAGAATATTGACACTTTTGAACGTTGGTGTTGGAGAAAACTCCTGAAAATACCATGGATAGCCAAGAAAACGAAGAACTGGATCATAGGACAAATCAACTGAGGCACAAATGATCAGGCTCATATTATCATATTTTGGACACATTATGCAAAGACCAATTTCTCTTGAGAAGTCTATAATGCTGAAAAAGGTGGAAAGAAAGAGAAAAAGAGGAAGACTAGCAGCAAGGTGGATGGACTCAATTACCACAGTGATGAATGCACCATCAGAAGACCTGAAAAACCAAGTTGGGGACAGAACGTCTTGAAGAAGGCCTATCAATGTGGTTGCTAAGAATTGACACTGACTTAATGGCACATAATCAAACTTTCATTCTCATTATTATTATGAACTGCATCTCAAAATTTAAAAAAACGTTATGCACATGAATTCCAGTTTTTCAAGTCTGGGAAGTATGCTTGCGTGTATTCATATACAAATTTAGATGGGACTAATTTCATCTATCCCTGCTCAGAACCATGTTGCATGTGCAAAAGACTATTGAAAGTGAAAGGAAGACTCTCCCTTTGGAAGCTGTGAAGCAGAAGTGCATTCTCTAAGATTGTGGAGCTTCAGTCTTTCTCTCCCAGTGCTTCACAAGAAAAAATCCATTTCTTTCTCAACTATAGAAATCCTGATGCTGTTGGCTCATGTGATCTCACTCCATGATCTTTTTGAGTGCCTTAGGGCAGCAATTCCCAACTTTAGCTATGTTTACACTGCATAATACCATGGTATGGTAATCAACAGTCTGTTGAATAAGCAATAATTGGTGGGGTTCATACCATACGCAAAGCCACAAACAAACCACATTATGGCTTAGTGTGTGGCATGAACCCAACTTTTGGCTATTTTTGTTTTCCGTTAATATGGCCATTTCTATGGTTTAGGAAGGCTGCCTGGAACTCATTTTAACAGGGCTTAGTCATGGAAATGGCTCAGCAGGCGGTAGCATTTGGCTGACCTTGTCTGGGCCAGACCTGGTTAGTGCCTGGATCAGAGACCACCAGGGAATTCCAAGGATGTTGGCTAGGCTGGAAAGTAAAAAAAAAAAACCCAAAGGAAACCAGGACCAACCATTCCCATATTATTATTGCCTAAGGAACTGCAGCAAAGTGCCCATATGATCACCAGGAATCAAGCTTGTCTTGAGGGCACCTTAATCATTCCTTTAGTCACAGAACAAAGGAATTAATAATAAAGAAGGAGCTCCCTATGTGGCTGTATGTATGCTGCCATGCCCAGGGCAGGAAAGAAATAACTGTCCAGGCAGACTTGCAGCATGACAACAAATTCAAACAGCTTCCATGGGGATGGACAAGTTCACAACTGCTGGAACTCATGTGTAATAGTGACACGAAACAAGCAGTTTATTGTATCAGGCAAGTCTGTTGGCACCATATCCTCAGACTTCATTAGACAAAGGATATCTGGGGTAGCAGAGTATTAGCAAGGCACCCAACCCCATCTATGCAGGGCGACAAGGAGAGCATGTGATATCATGTACCTCAAAACATCATGCAGATGACTATTGTGCATTGTTCATATAGTTTCTGACTGACGCAAGTTACATAATTTGTGTCATTTGCCTGATGATGTCATGATGAATGTGACATGATGATGGTCTCTACCAGACATCTGTGACCCCCTTCCAAGGCATCTGCACAACTGATTGAAAACCCAGATTCACTGCAGGATAAATAGCAGACAGTCAGGTGGCTCTTTGGAAGAACAGCCACTACTGAGTTAATATTACCAAGGTGAGGGATGCCCTTATATGGAAAACACATGGCAGCTAGGGAGGCTTAAGACTAAACTAGATCTGGAATTGAAAAGAAAATATAACCCTTTCCTCCCCTGTGACTCTATGGTTCTTGGGAAAGCCTCTCTTCTGTGTTTGCACTGGCAGACATCCCTCAAAGCAGTTTGCATGGGGGATTTTCATGCAACGGTTTATAGGACAGATCCAAGGTCCCGATACAGGTGCATCTGGAGAGCTGCTACTGCTACTGCCATTCAATTTTAACAAAACTATAAAGACATATGTAACTTCATCTTTGCTTTGGCCTATAAGTAATACTTCTTCTTTCCTGACATGTTCTTTTGACTTAAAAGAAGGCATAATAAGATGAAGGCAAATGTAAAACCAAATTTAAGAAATTATAAAGAGGTTATACTGGATAGTAAGATAGATAGATAGATAGATAGATAGATAGATGATAGATAGATAGATAGATAGATAGATGATAGATATTTTATAAAAACAGGCATCTGCAAGGGGCAGGCCAAAAAGTCAAGATGGTGGTGACTTTTTTGATGGCCCCCTGCAGATCCCCTTATAGGAAAGCAAATCTGAATAAATCTTTCAGTGTTTATGTGTTTTATGTTTCTGTGGTGTAGAAAAAGTTAACCAAATGGTCTGATTTAGCTGAATTTTTTGTGAGATGGAATTTCACCAGTCCCATCTCACCAGGAATTGTACCAGTACATAATGTCAAACTAAGGGCACCAGAGATAAATACATCTGCAGTTTTTGCTCCCCATAAGTTTTTGAGTGTTACCATTACCTCAGTTTCTATTTTGCTTTTCCAAGTAAATGTAAATAAAAGGCAAACACCTTTTCATCTGATCGCTCATTTGAATCTGATCAGTGTCATGAGCACCGTTGAGCTGAATGCATCAGCACAACGGCACACATGACAATACCACGGAAACAAGAGTAAGGGATTAAAAGATAAGCAAAGCGACGCACAACAACAGACACAGACCCCGAGGAGAAGGGAACGACCCCAGCCGGAAAAACCAGTCAAGAGAACACAAAGGGGGAAGAGCGACAAAGACAGGGCGGATCACGAGTCACACCTGAAGCTGTCAGCAGGAACGCAAAGGATATCGCCCAGCTGACAGCAATCACCGGCCGGAGGAAGAAAACAATTATGAGCGAAGCCCGGGGCACCAGCAGGGGCCCCGTGACCCCTCACCTACCGGCAACGAAGCATACAGGACTTGGGGGGATGACACAACCCAAGGTGGGGGGGGCGCTGACTGGCACGGGCTATTTAAACCCCGCACCGGCACGCTCCCTTCACTCTCAGCTTTTCCTAGCTATGCACTATGCTGAAATAAACCAGAACCTGATCTTCCCTGAATTAGTGTCTGTGTTTTACTCAGTAGTAGGCAGCGCATGACATAAAGCTGAGATTCATAAACTCAGCCTCGCCAAGCCCCACCGGACAACAACGAGCCGCGGGAGGAACAGACGGCGAGAAGAACACGAGCGGAGAGCAATGGAGCCGACGTGTCGCAGCCAGGACGGGCGAGCCGCATGGCGAGAGGCGGAGGAGAACCGACAGAGGCCAGAGGCAACGCGGACCCCAGGAGCCACGGACACCCTCCCGGCCCATCCCGAGCCTCAGCCCCACCCCCGGAGGGAGGCGGAGGCAACCCGACCACGGGAGGGAGCAACATACCTCCCGAGACCCGCGGAGACCTCCCCGCCCCACATCGCACCCCAGCCACAGGCGTGGAGCTTCAGCCCAACTGCAACAAACGCGGTGGAGGACGGAGAGATGAACCAGCCAATTCGCCCCCAAGTCGAGGGAGCTGACCAGCGGACGGAAATGCCTGAACCCCACCGGTGGCCCAACTATGCGGAGACGCCGACCGGTCCGATCACAGCTGCGGCGCGGACCTTGGACCGAGAAACGCAAGCCAGACTCACGGCCATGGAGGCCCAACTAAGGGACCTCGGGACCATGCTGCAGTCGCTGATGTCCTCCATGCCTCACAGGAACATACCCGTGCAGGTACACACCCCTATTCAAACCCCGAGCAGGTCTTGGCACCCCCATAGGCCAAATGCTAACCGGCAAGCTTCCCCGGCGGAAGAAGCCATGGGACGGGACGAGAGGAGAGGGGATCCACCAAACACCAGGGCCCCAAAGGACTTCCCCATTTTCTTCGATGGGAACCCCGCGAAGCTGTCGTTTTTTGTCACGAACGCCAGGGAGTTCATGGGGCAGCACGGACACTCCTTTGACTCCGAAGCGGACAAAATCGCAGCCATGGCAATCAAGTTGCAAGACAGGGTGGCGGACTGGTACGTCCAAATGTACGAGTCCAATTCCCCCGCCCTCTCTGACTTCCACGCCTTCATCACTGAGATGAAGCACTATTTTGAGGACCCGCTAGCCAAGGAGAGGGTTAAAAGCATGCTTCAAGCCCTCAAACAGGGTGCACGAACTGTCGCGGACTACGCCCTCGAATTTAAAGCCCTCACAGGGAAGATTAACGACTGGTCCGAGACTACCCTGCTAGAGATGTTCAAAAGGGGCCTCAGCTGCGAGGTACTCCAATGGGCACTCTACCGGGACGACCCGGAGACACTGCAAGGCTGGATCTACCTAGCGGGGAGAGCGGAACACGCTCATCGCACTTTCTTAATGACGACGGCAGAGGACAAAACAAACACCAGCCCAAAGGTACCCGCGCCACACTTGGGGCCAGCCGGTCCCACGTACCAAAAGAAGAAGTTTGCTCGCGGACCCTGCGCGACGTGCGGGAAAATGGGGCACAAAGCGGCAGACTGCTTCTCCAACCGAACACTAACTAGCGCTCCCAAACCCGCACCGAAAACGATGTCCAAACCAACTAACCCACCGCCGCCCCCCCACCGCCGGATGACCGGAGCCACAGTGACACCGGACGAAGACTTGGATGCTTACTTGGCGGGGGAGGATGCCGAAGTCCCAGACCGGCTGGCGGGAAACGCTCCCCGCCTGCCTTAAAACACGCTGCGAGGCAGGCGGTGGGACAGGGGCGCAAAACACATAGACAGAGCGACGAAAGCTCCGTAATAATGGGGACAATCAGGCTTTCCTTCGGCAACAGAGCCACCACGGCCACGGCGCTAGTGGACTCGGGGTGCTCCAAGAACCTGATCCACCCCGACATAGTCGCCAAGCTCGACCTGCCTTGCCTCCCCCTCCCCACACCGCTGGCTTTCCACCAGCTGGATGGCTCAACAGCGGGAGGGAAACCAGCCATGACGCAGACCGAGCCGGTCACCCTGCAAATGGGCACCCACACCGAGCGAACATCTTTTGTGGTAACCCACATAGGGCGGCCCATCATAGTCCTAGGAATACCGTGGCTCACGACCAACAACCCGTACATTAACTGGAAGACCCGCACCTTCCAATTCGACGACGGCGCGTACCGGGCGCCAGTTCCGGCGGGCAAGATCAACCCCACAGTGGGACGGGCAGAGGCTGCAGCCCAGGACAACACAGCAACCCCAGAAGACCTACCTGAACAATATGCTGATTTCTCAGAGGTCTTCGGGGAAGAGGAGGCAGACCAACTACCCCCCCACCGCAAGACGGACTGTAGAATTGAGCTGCTTCCCGATGTCCCCTTACCCAGGCCGAAGATTTACTCGATGACCCCGAAGGAGATGACAACCCTCCGGGAGTTCATCGATAAAAACCTGGCTAGGGGTTTCATAGAGCCGGCATGCTCACTGGTCGGAGCGCCCGTCTTATTCCGAGAGAAAAAAGACGGCACCCTACGGCTCTGCACCGACTACCGGGGCCTCAATGCGGCGTCCCTATCCAATAAATACCCCCTACCCCTCGTGAAAGACATGCTCGCCCACCTGTCCACGGGAAGAGTATTCTCCAAACTGGACCTTCACGAGGCATATTACAGGATCCGAATCAGGGAGGGGGACGAATGGAAAACAGCGTTCAACTGCCCCCTAGGCACCTTTCAGTACAAGGTGCTGCCATTCGGACTAGCGGGGGCCCCGGGAGTGTTCATGCAGCTCATCAATGAGGTACTGCATGAACACCTGTTCAAAGGGGTACTAGTTTACATAGATGACATCCTCATCTACACCCAGACGCACGAAGAACACGTAACCCTAGTCAGGCAAGTCCTCGAGAAGCTAAGAAGGGTGAAACTCTATGCCAAACCATCTAAGTGCAAATTCCATAAAGCACGCCTAGACTACCTGGGGTACCGAATCTCTGGCGAAGGCATAGAAATGGACCCTGCAAAAGTCGAGGCGGTGGTGAATTGGGAACGCCCACGTAACAGGCGCCAACTTCAAAGCTTCCTCGGCTTCGCGAACTTCTACAGGTCATTCGCACAGGGGTTCGCGGAGATAGCCCTCCCCCTAACAGACCTCCTCAAAACTAAAGGAGTTGGGGACACATGGCGAGCCAAGAACCCAGGGACAGTACTAAATTGGACTCCCGCGTGTCAGACAGCGTTCAACAGACTGAAAGCGCTGTTCACCACGGAGCCAATCCTCACACATCCGGACCCAGAACAGCCGTTCGTGGTCCAAGCCGATGCCTCAGACTTCTCCCTGGGGGCCATACTGCTCCAAAAGGACCCTACAGGAATCCTGAAGCCATGCGCCTACCTGTCAAGGAAATTCTCAGAGACGGAAAGGTGCTGGCACGTATGGGAGAAGGAAGCGTTCGCGGTAAAATCGGCGCTAGAAACATGGCGGCATCTACTGGAAGGAGCCACCCAACCATTCGAGGTCTGGACAGACCACCAGAACCTTGAGGCCCTCCGGATGCCCAGATGCCTCAGCCCGAAACAGGTCAGATGGGCCCAATTCTTCAGCCGCTTTAACTTTCAACTGAAGTTCATACCAGGCAAAAAGAACTTCCTGGCTGACGCCCTCTCCCGACTGCCGCAAGACGAAGAGCCCATCCCAGATATGATTGGGACGGTCCTATCCACCTCCCAGCTGGGGATGGCTGTGACCACCCGGAGCGGCGCTCAGAAACAGCTCAACCCCACGCCTCAACCAACGGCAAGCCAACCAGCAACCAGACGGCGCCACCCGCAACTGCCAGGAGGAATATGCGCGGACCTCACCGCCACCCTCAAAACCGACCCCTGGCTACTAGCAAACCCCGACAAGGTGACAATGGAACAGGACTTAGCATGGGGTGAAGGCAGAATATATGTCCCGGACTCGCAGCGCCAGGCGATCCTGCGCAGATCACACGACAGCAAACAAGCGGGACACTTCGGGTTTCTAAAGACCCTGCACCTAACACGACGACAATTCTGGTGGCCCGCATTGAGACGGGACATGAAGGCCTACGTAGCGTCCTGCCCGATATGCGCTATGGCCAAACGGGCACCGGGTAAGCCCCCGGGACTCCTACAAATGGTGGCGGAGCCCTCCCAACCATGGGAGGAAATCTCCATGGATTTTATAGTAGATCTACCACCCAGCCAGAAGAAAACAACCATTTGGGTGGTGAAAGACTACTTTTCTAAACAAGCACACTTCATCCCCTGCTCATCCGTCCCGTCCGCCCAGCAGCTGGCTAAACTTTTCCTTGTACACGTGTACAGGTTACACGGATGTCCCGTACGCGTGGTGACTGACAGGGGCACACAATTTACCTCAAAATTCTGGCGGGCTTTCCTACAACTGATTGGGACCCAACAAGCCCTATCCACAGCCTGGCATCCCCAGACAGACAGAGCCACAGAGATCCTCAATGCCACCCTAGAACAATTCATACGCTCATATACCAATTACCACCAAGATGACTGGGTCGACCTGCTTCCGTTTGCAGAAGTCGCATACAATAACGCCGTTCACACGAGTACAGGGAAAACCCCGTTCGAAGTAGTCTCCGGGCGCGAGTTCGTACCCATACCGGAGCTACTGCAACCCCCGGGACCCCAAGTGGGTGCTAGTGACTGGAGACAGAAGATAGCGGAATCATGGCCAATAATCACGGCAGCGCTGAAGGAAGCACAGTCTGCCTACAAAGAACAGGCTGACAAGCACCGGCACCAGCAACCGACATTCCAGGCAGGGGATATGGTCTACCTATCCACCAAATTCATGAAATCACCTCAACCCTCGAAGAAACTGGGGCCTAAGTATATCGGGCCACTTCGAGTAACACAGATAGTGAACCCAGTGGCAGTATGCCCGGACCTGCCGCACAATCTAAGGAGACTCCACCCGGTATTCCACAGCAGCCTCCTGAAACCAGCAACCACCTCCTGATGGCACCCAAGCACGCCTCTGCCCTCCCCAGTGATGATCGACGGCCAACAACATTTCGAAGTAAAAGAAATACTCGATTCCCGCCGTCAACGGGGCACACTATACTACTTAGTGAAATGGAAACACTTCCCCCACCCAGAATGGGTGGCGGCTCAACACGTCAAGGCACCAGACCTGACCTGAGCATTCCACACGACGTACCCCGACAAACCAAAGGGGCACCCAGCCGAACCGGCCCCTAGGACACACTTCCCCCCTCGGGCCTCCCCCCCTCCCCCGCGTTGCCCCCAGGGGAAGGGACCCCCCAAGCCTGCGATTTGAGTAGACCTCCTCCCCCCGGAGACTCACCCTCCCCCCACCCTCTCCGGGCCCACTGGGGAGGGAAGATTGGTCATAGGTGCATCACCAGGGGGCAAATGGCCAGGATGCACACATGACAACACGACAAACATCAAACTAAACAATCAACAAAACAAAAAGATAAGGATCCTACCTGGAGCTGAAACAGCACCCGACCAGCCACGCCTCCTCTCACGACGAACTGAGCAAGAACAAGCAGGGTGTGGTCGAGGCATGCGCACTCGCAGGGTGTGGTCGAGGCATGCGCACTCGGTACACACCCAAAAGATGGAAACGAGGTAGAGGGCGGAGCAAGGGGAGGGGTGAAAGCACTCCGGCGGGAAATACAAAAAAAAAAAAAACTTTTGACAGCTCTCCCAAAAAAAACCCCGGAATGCCGGGGGGGGCTACCATTCGAAAGGGGGGCAGTATGTCATGAGCACCGTTGAGCTGAATGCATCAGCACAACGGCACACATGACAATACCACGGAAACAAGAGTAAGGAATTAAAAGATAAGCAAAGCGATGCACAACAACAGACACAGACCCCGAGGAGAAGGGAATGACCCCGGCCGGAAAAACCAGTCAAGAGAACACAAAGGGGGAAGAAAGAGCGACAAAGACAGGGCGGATCACGAGGCACACCTGAAGCTGTCAGCAGGAACACAAAGGATATCGCCCAGCTGACAGCAATCACTGGCCGGAGGAAGAAAACGATTATGAGCGAAGCCCGGGGCACCAGCAGGGGCCCTGCGACCCCTCACCTACCGGCAACGAAGCATACAGGACTTGGGGGGATGACACAACCCAAGGTGGGGGGGGCGCTGACCGGCGCGGGCTATTTAAACCCCGCACCGGCACGCTCCCTTCACTCTCAGCTTTTTCTAGCTATGCACTATGCTGAAATAAACCAGAACCTGATCTTCCCTGAATTAGTGCCTGTGTTTTACTCAGTAGTAGGCAGCGCATGACAATCAGAGGAATTCACTAAATGTCCTTTTTTCACCAGAATGTGATGAAAAGTGGCAGAGGAGAATGTCTCACACAACCTGCCGAGAAATTAACGAAGGCCTCCTCTATGAGGCATTATTCTGATCCAGAGAACCACTGATCCCTCTGCCCCCCCCGCCCCCATTTTAAGAATTTGCTGTTGCAAATTGTAAGGACTGGTTGGGGGGTGGAGGAGATGGAGAGTAATAGGAGGATTTGCTGAACAATGATAACACTTTAAAGAGCTTAAGTGGCAGGATGGAGAGAAGCATATTAAGTCTGTGCAATTCTTCTTGCCAGCATGTAAGGATTAAACTCACATATTACCTACCTTTGGAATTATTGTGTTTCTCATAAAGAAGAATGCTGCAAGGAAGGAGTCAGGAAAAAATGTTCCTTTTTTTGGAGAGGGGGAAATTGCACCCTTTATCCCAGCCTACTCAGCCAGCTCAGATTAAGCAGTCATATTCCTTTCCTATGCAAAGGACAAAGCAAACAAAAATCAAAAGCCCCAGCACTCCTATAGGTCTCGGAATCTCTGGGTAAGTTAATTTTTTTCACAAAACCAGACCCATGAGCCAGTCCGTTCAAAAGCTGCCAAAGCCTACCTTCCCTGAAGAAGATGTTCCTGTGCTACCCTTATTCCAGCAGCAGGCTGAAGAGGAGGAGGAGACCCTGCCTAGTGGAGAGTGAGAGATGCTGGAGAGGAACTTCATACACTTCCTGACTACGTGGGAGGGATGTGCAAGAGAATGTAGATAACTGCATCCAATTACACATACTTTCACCGATGCAGTCCACAGAGTCTCCATGCAGCACCTGCTGGGGATAACTGCTGTTCACTTTATAGGATTGTGTATTGTTAGTATATATAGTATATTAGTATAAAAGTATATTAGTGTATACTTTTGCCATGAACTGATACTTTTAAGTACTAGGACATATCCTAATAGTCCTTTCTCTAAGAGACCCTGTAGTACTTTTTGTCAGGGACAGTGGTCCTTGGTTTGCATGAAGAGGAAGGGAGCTGCTAACAAATTCTCACATTACATAACTATCTACTCCATACTGCACCACTCCCCGTTGTCGGTCTAAGTTGTTCTTTTCCCTGCATTAATCTTTGACATCTTGGCTTTTTATAATTGGATTTTGCAGGACATGTGATGAGATAAAAAGTCCTCAGACCCATTGTAACAAAACCAGGTTATCCATGAAGTCGTAAGTGTGGGAGGGAGAAGGAGAGAAAAAGCACAGGGCAAGACAAATGCTTTGTCTTGATGCTACCTTCTTAACAGCTTGGACCAATAGTCTGTCAGCCTACCGCTTCAAAGCAGGACATCTCTAAGAAGCACCTTCTTTATCACTCTGGAGATAGAAATAGGTGGGATCAGCAATCTGAAGAGTTGGAAAAAACAGAAGAGTTGGAGGAGCCAAACAAACTAGTGGAGAAGAAAGAGAGAGCAGAAGAAGGTGAAATGGGGAGTGGAGCAAGTGCTGAAGATAAAGAACTTGCCAAGAGGTCCAAGGAGCTGGAAAAAAAGCTTCAAGAAGATGGAGATAAAGAGGCAAAGACTGTTAAGCTACTCCTGTTAGGTAAGTGTAATGTAATAGGCCATTCATCTTCATGTGGGGTGCCTGTAGCTCTCCCAGAAGAGGAGATTGTCTGTGGATCCCAGCATCCTTACCCTGGCCAGGGTCAACAAGGAAAGACCTAGTTTAGAACTTCTCTTCCTATACATGTTACTAACGCTGTCCACAAAACATTTGAAGTGAGGCACCAGGTGTTCTATATCAACAACAGCAGATGGGATGAAAAAGTATTTAATTGTGGTCAGATGACCACAGTAGAATAAGGTTCTGTGTGATTCTGATGTAGCCAAAAATTTTTTAAAAAAAAACAACAACCAAGAATGATGATTTACTGTTTTCTGAGGCAAATTTATTTCAGTGGCAGAAGATAGAACAGTGGGACAAATATTGCAGTCCATTGGGTATAATGAGAGGTCACAAAGATCCTTTTGATAAGTCTGTGGCACCATGGCTCTTAGAAAAGATTAAGTATTTCCAAGAAGGATGATGGGTTGCTAAGCAGTGAGAAAGCTATAGCTCATATTTCAGAATCAGTTAGATTTTCTCTTGTGTTCAAATATTTTCCTTGATAAAAAATAATAGTAAATTTTAGTCAACTTCTAAAAATCTTTGGGAAGGAAGGAAGGAAGGAAGGAAGGAAGGAAGGAAGGATTTCACCTGAGATAGTTTCCGCTACAATTGGCTCTACCCAAATGTGTGGTGAACTTGCTATTTAACCATTGTTAACCTTAATTTCTATCCTAGGAAGTAGGCAATGGCTAACCCCTTCCATAAAACCTTACCAAGAAAACTGCAGGGACTTGTCCAGGCAGTTGCCAGGAGTCAAAAACTGACTTGAAGGCACCCGCCCCCCCCAAAAACCCTTAATTTTACCAGCAAGCCATAAGTACAGGGCAGTGAAAGTGCATTGACATTAGATATAATAATAATTAATAATTAATTAAATATATATGCTGCTCAACTCCCAGTGACTCTGGGTGGTTTACAATTGTTGAAAACATTTAAGAACAAAAAACAAAGAAACACAAAAGTCAGCAGAAGACAAAAGAACAAGAATGGCAAAGAAAACAAACCAGCTCAGCTCGGAAGAGAGTAACTGAGCATGGCCTGGCAGACCCTTCTCTGTGCTCAAGAATTGCCCAGCTCCAAGGGAGAAAAGAGAAGCAGTGAATGCTCTCTGCCAGCTCTAGGCCTGCAAACATACAGATGTGACCCAGCCTATAGCATCGTAATATCACCACAGCTTTGCAGATAGCGAAGAAAACTTGGATCATGCTTGGGTGGATCTGGAGCTCCTCCCAGAGAAAAACATTCCTAAAGCACCTTCATTGTATCTTTAGCATGCACTGCCTTCCGTGTTGACATAACTCTGGGTGGTGCAGAAATAACTAATGTATATTCAACATTTATCTATTATTTGTTAAGACTGGGCCCTGTCAGACAGAGAGCAGCTTCAAAAATATTTGTTTGGTCCAGGAAAGAGAAGTATTTGGTGTAATGGGAAAATGAAGGCCACTCTTTCCGCAGCCTGGGGAATTAAAGGACAAGCTCCCTTTTATTTTATTTAGACTGGTGGTCTATGGGCAGAAGACAGGTGCTTAATACTGGGTCCATCTTGCTCTCTTACAGAACTTTTAATAGTGCTGAAAAAATTATAAAATAACAACTTTATTGTAGCTCTAGAATTAACTGCAGAAACAGGTTCTGTTTATGCTAATGTTGCTTTAGAACACTTCCCAATCTACTGTTTCCAGATATATGGGCTTCCCAAGTGGAAATAACCAGTGAACTTATAGAACTTATGTGTAAGAGCACTAGCGCAACCTCATTGTCAGCTGAGATGATCCTGGTATTGGTCCCCTCCAGATCAAGACCTTCCTGCACAATCAGGTGCAATTTGTGAGCAGTGCAGCTGATGCCAACAAGCTGCACCTGATGGATTGCCCTTCACATGTTGGGCCACTAATTTTGACCATAATGTCACATTTAAGATTTGGCTGCCCAGACAGCCAGCTCTCAACTGTGCATTCATGGCTGGGCTCACCTCATTTGTCCTGTGAGCTGTAACCAGCAACTTTACATAAAATAACATCATTGGAAGTGCTATGGCCCATAACAGCAGACACACCCTCAGTCTCATCCATCCCTACCAGTGCACAGTGAGAGAGATGTAAGAAGTGTTCACTCAACTTGACTGGATCATATGTCAGAGGTGAGGTGAAAATCACCACCACCACCACCACCACCACAACTCTGACTACCAGCCACTCGGGCAGTTTATGAATTGTTAAATATACATGTTGGGTTCTGCTTTCTGTATTATCAATGCCCTAACCCATCTGCTGAAGATGGTTCATGAATGGATATGGTCACCAGGGGCAATCAGATGGAAGAAACACCAGAATCCAGCGTCCTTTACCATCCTGAATGGCTGTAATGCGTAATGTCTTTGGACCATTCTGTCCACCTGATGGCTGCTTCATCCAATGGGCAGGGATCTTGCTGGTCAATAGCCCAGGATCTTAATGCTGCTGGGAATGGGAAGGACACCTGGATGATGCCTAAACAGGTGCTTAAAGTTGAAAGATGCTTGGCCTGTGCCTTGCAGGAGCCGAACAGCATTTGAAGTTCTCCAGTACCATGCTGCCCTCTAGCCCAAAATGTGCCTGCTTTGGTGGTGGAGGTGTGTGAGGGTCACCACTACCACCATTGCTATGGGCTCAGGTTTCGGTCGAGATAGCTCCCTTGCTCTTAGCTCCTGGGTTGTCAACACAGGGGAGTTTGCTGACTGACTGGTGTCAGCCCAACCACCGGCTCCATGTATGTGGTGGAGTGATGGGAGCAGGGAAGAACTCTCCTGCCAGCCCTGGGCTTTTCCTCTTCCTCACCACCATGATGCCAGAAGCCACTCTCTCCACCTTCTTGGCCAGCAAACCTTGGCACTGCCCTCCAATTAGACATCTAACAGCATAGCTCTACCAGCTTGTCCACTAGGTTTTATAGTTGGGAGAAGGCAGGTAGCTACCCCCAAACTCGTGAAGAAATGTAGACCTGGCTTTAGGAATGGGGAGGGAATGAGCAGATACTTATGGTGAAGCTTTCAAAAAATTACACAGTCCTGAGGAAGAGGCACATGTGAGAAAGAAACTCAAAAATAACTGCATCTTGATTTGGTTTAGTTTAAGATGGAGTAGAGAGAAACCCTGACAGGCTTTAAAGATTTGGTTATGCTGCCCCACAACAATAAACAGCATTCCTGGAATCCTTGTTGCCTCTTTAACTTGACATTTTCTTTGACAGGTCTTGACCTTTACTTTGAAAGGCTGGCATGAATGGTTGTGAGGATAAACCTTAAAGGCTGGCCTCTTTTTAAATCAGAAGAAAGGGTGTGTGTTGTTTCTAGCAAGCAGCAGTGCTATCAAAACCAGGGTGCACAAATACACATTCAGAGAGAAAGAGAGAGCTAATTGAAAGGATTCACTCCCCAACAAAACAGACTTTATTTTGGGGAAGGGAGTTAGAAGAGGAAATGTTCTTTTCAATTCAAAAGAGGTCTGATTCAAAAAGTACAGGTAGTCCTCGCTTAGTGACCACAATTGGGACCAGCAACTCTGTCACTAAGCACCATGGTTGCTAAGCAGAAAATCACATGGCTGTGATGGGCTTACAACCTCACTTCCCCATTGGTTGTTAAGTGAAGCGCTGTGATCGCTAAGTGAAAAATCATGTGACTGTGACTTAAAATTTTACTTCTGCCTTCTGTATTAATTCTACTTGTCACAAGCAAAGTATGCAGATGCTGATACGTGACTGTGGGACACTGTGACCATTGTAAATGCGAGGATTGGTCACAAAGTTATTTTTTTAGCATCGTCGTAACTTCAAACAGTCATTGCATGAGGCAGTCGGTAAGTGAGAACTACCTGTAATGGAATGAAAAGGGTGGAAGGGTGGCATTCCCTTCCCTTTCTCTTTCTAAGAAAACTCACCATCCACCCAACTATACTGAATCAAAACTAAAAAGTAATAATAAAATAAAGTGGCATTGGGGATGTAGAGGCAGGCAAGCAACCGGATATTTACAATTAGTCACCACTGTTGCCACAGAAGCAACCAGTGCAGGGTTGAGTCCAAGGGCTCACTGTAGCAATTTCTTCCTCTCTAGTTTGCTCTCCACTCTTTCCCAAGGCCAGTTAGATCCAGAATGGTTCCCTCTGTCCAATGGGCTCCTTCACACCTAAACTCAGATCACCTCCTCCCCTAACAAGTCTAAGCCAATAGCAATAAATCTCCCGTTTTCACCGGCCTAGAGACAGGAGAATTCAAATGATAACTCCCCCACTGAAAGAGACAAGACAACTCTGAGTCACCAGTAAACCACAATGAAACTCAAAACATGTTTTTCCCCAGAGTAATTATGTTTTATCTGTTTCTGGAACAAAACATCTGGGACACAAAACCAGTTGTTCCATGCAAAAACCATTTTGCACCATTCCAAATCCTTTGGTATTCCCTTTAGTCCATTTATAATCATGAGGTAAAACATTAAAGTTTCATTGTAACATGCCACTACCATTTTCCTGGGAAAATATAAAGAATTGGATTCAAATACTTAGAATAATATTACTCTTGCAGTCAATGAGACTTCAAGTTAACACTGATAATGTCAGGATTCTTCTGAATATTATGAAATCTGGACCCAACCCAAAGTTTTTCATTTTTTAAGTCTGACGCCAAAGACTTCAGTTTCTTATCTCCAGCCACATTTTTCTGCTTCCATAGAATTGGCCTGTTTATGGAAACTGTCTGAGTATTAGCTTTAATGTGCAGTGCTCTTCTGATGTACTTATTTCTAAGTCCTTGATTGTCACATATATGAATGCAGCCAGATGTTATCCAGTTGCAGCTCATAACCAGGAGCTCAGGTTCCTTAAATTCATCTAGAAAGTGAATTTGTTGAAAGAAAACTACCACCAATTAATTTCTTTAAAAAATAGCACAAAGGATACTAGAGACATGGAAACTTTTGGCTAAGACATGTCTTCCAGTCAGTTGTATGAGTGTCTGGCATTTTAACATCCACATTAGCAGCAACTGAGGAACAGATGCAAGCAGCGAGGGATAATTTTTATGATTAAATCAAGGAAAGTGATTACTTGGTGAGAGCTAAGGGAGTTTTGCTCAATCTAATGTTCTCCAGATGCATTGGACTACCATCTCCATCATCCCTAGTTATCTTGCCCAGTAGCTGGTGGTAATTTAAATTGTAATCCAACATACCTGGAGGGCACCAGTGTGAGGAAGGCTATTGTAGGGGCTGTATGAACAGAGATGTCACCGTGGCTGGGGCAAAAATCTGCTCTCTACTGCTTAATTCCTGGAGATTTGGAGGTCAAGATGAAGACAGACCTGGCATTCTCTCTGTAGCAAGAAAAAATGGTTCTGTTGTTGCTGTTTAGCTTAGCCAGCCCTAAACTTGAATTGGAAACCTCAGTAATGAAGAGATATGGATTGGATGAGGTATCCTCCTATACGTAGAATGAAAAATATTATGTCCTTGCTCCTGCTGCATGGCGACTTGCGATAACATTGCTGTAGAAACAAGTGCACTGTATTAGAGTTCATACAGTGGAAGTGACTTAGATCAGCAGTGGTGCTTGTGCAGGCAAGCAGGAGTGATCAGTTCTTGTCTGCCTCTGGCAACATGGATTCATCACAGTAACAGCAGGGAGGCTGGAATTAAAGTGCTTAAGCTCTAATTCTAAGCAGCTTCCTGGTTTGAACTAAACAAGCAGCTTAATGGGATGAGATGAAGAAATGGTACAGTGGTTGCTTAAATTAGTGAAGAGCAACAGAAGAAACATTCTGTTAAGAAAGAAAAGGAATGTGTTTTAGGAAGCCACACTTCTAAACTGGTGCTTCTGGAAAGCAAGTATCTATTGATTTGGAGTAAAAATATGAGCCAGCACTTGTGAAAATAACCCGTGAATTAGTCTTGCAGTATTAGGAGTCATTATATTTAAGTAAAATTTAAATGTATTTCTGCACATCTATCTGCATGCATATACGTGTGTGCATGTGTGCACATATAATTATATTTTAATAACTTGGTAAAATGTTTAATAACCCAGCTTAATACAATGTTGTCTCAGCTTAGGCTATTAGTCCTCACTAAAATTGGAACTGTAGTTGTAGGTATAGTCAAACAGAGAGAGAGAAAATATTTACAGTACAATGCTATAAATGTCTATGTAGAACTAAAACTCATTAAATGTGGTAGTATCCATATGAGCTAAGTGTGTATTGGGTTGAAGCCTAAAGATCTTATTTATTCCTGTTAACAAAATGTCATGGTCATCAAGAGGCAAGTATTTCCATATAATGAAAAATTACTGTAGAAAACTCTAATAACAGTGAATCCATATGAGCTTTTTCCACCCCTGGGTAGCCTCCTAGAATATTTTTATGGAGACAGATTTATGCAAATATTTCACCCAAATATGTGTTTCATATTTCATAGGAAACACTTACTTGTATTGTAGCAGGGATTCTTGTATGCAAACTGTGTGAGTAATCCATTCTGTTACAAATGAAGGTAGCACTAGAAATCATTTGAAAAGCCTTGGAAAACATGATCAGACTTGGCCCATATATTATCAAGTATTTGAGCACTTCCAGGTACATTATTTTTTTAAAAAGAGCTTTGAATGTTTATATTCCAACCACATTCATGCTAGCTTCCATCCAAACCAGTCCCAGTATAAGAAGTCCACATCAGCCTGGTCTCTAATTCCAGCTGATATCCAAATTTCTGGAAAGACTGAAAAGGCACTCCCAAATTTTACAACAAATAGTTACAGAGGAAAGGCAATGAGGTTGCATAAGGAAGCTGCACACAGTGAGCTGTCCCACATCTGATTTGATTTCCATGGTAACTCCCTCCTTAATAATTAGTGTGACTCTTTTTTTAAAGGACTGCATGTCAAAGTAACTCCCACAACCATTTTGATTTTCCTTTCTGGCATTTCATGCTGTTAGAATATAATCCTTTGTCTTTTATAAGGGTTTTAAAAAATATTCCATTCCAGAAGACCTTCTAGAGCAGTGTTTTTGAAACTTGGCAACTGTAAGATGTGTGGACTTCAACTCCCAGAATTCCCTCCTGGCATGCTGGCTGGGGAATTCTGGGAGTTGCAGTCCACACATCTTAAAGTTGCTGAGTTTCAAAAACACTGCTCCAGAGCAAGGCATTCATAACCAACCCATATAAGGAGATTCATCGCCTTACTCCTAGAGGTTTCAGTGTACCTGCAGAGAGCTTATCTTTCTTCATTCTTACCACCCTCCCTCCCAACCCACTGGGCATAGCAATATGTTGGCATGATCATGGCTGTTGGAAAAGGTGCCCAAATGCAGAATGCTGGCATAGCCCCATTTTAAGTCCCAGTCACAGGGTTTACCTGCAGTGGTGGTCTCATTCCAGAGTGTCTCAGAAGATTTTGAGGCTCTCATTGCTTTGTCTACCATTTTCTACAGTTGGTCTTCCTTCAAATTCAAGATGTTTGGCAAAACAAGGAATAAGAGAGAAATAAATGTAGAGTAATAATGGGGTGGTGGTGTTGCTAGCCATTTTCTTTCCTTCTGTGAATGGGGAAGAGATCCTTGTTTAATCATAAACCGGAAGGAACCTGTGCAGGCATGATAAGATGCTTGGTTACAGCTCAGCTCGGAAGAGAGTAACTGAGCATGGCCTGGCAGACCCTTCTCTGTGCTCAAGCATTGCCCAGCTCCAAGGGAGAAAAGAGAAGCAGTGAATGCTCTCTGCCAGCTCTAGGCCTGCAAACATACAGATGTGACCCAGCCTATAGCATCGTAATGTCACCACAGCTTTGCAGATAGTGAAGAAAACATGGATCTGGAGCTCCTCCCAGAGAAAAACATTCCTAAAGCACCTTCATTGTATCTTTAGCATGCACTGCCTTCCGTGTTGACATAACTCTGGGTGGTGCAGAAATAACTAATGTATATTCAACATTTATCTATTATTTGTTAAGACTGGGGCCTGCCAGACAGAGAGCAGCTTCAAAAATATTTGTTTGGTCCAGGAAAGAGAAGCATTTGGTGTAATGGGAAAACGAAGGCCGCTCTTTCCGCAGCCTGGGGAATTAAAGGACAGGCCCCTTTTATTTGCCATTTAGACTGGTTGGGTTTTTTAGGCTCAGCTCACAGACCCTACTAAGCCATGGCTTGTTTTAATCAAACTGCTGCGCAAGATGCAGTGGCTGAATTTACACTAAGTCAAGATCAAACAAATCATATTATGGCTTGGTACAATGTATGAAGCCAGGATCCACAGACTACATTAATCTATAGTATAGTTTAGCTTGAGCTTAACATGTGTGAAACATACTGGTTTATGTTGTTAATGTATGATGCAGAAGCTTAGCCAACTGTGGTTCATTCAGTAGCCATGATTTAATATTATATTTGAGCTAAGTCACTATTTCACATATCACCTTTTTTTTAGCTGGTTCAAGCACTACAGCAGCCAACCTGCTCTCCTGTAATAAGATTAACACAAGCATAAACATCAGAGAAGAGTCTTCTGAGAGCATGATCCCCCTTCAGAGAAAATCATAAATGTTCCCCACGATGTTATGCTGTCTTTATGATAGGCTGGTTTTTCATGTTGCACTAAGCTATAATACGATTATTTTATTTTTTACTTTCACCTTGGTGCAATGCATGAATCTAATCATCTCTTGTAAATCATGGTGTATGGTCCAGTTATCACACCTGTTGTCTGTGCTTAGACTTTAGGAGTGTCAGGGTATTTAGTACTTGGATGAGAGATCACAAGGAAATCTCAGAACTTAGGTAAGACTGGGAAGCTTAAAAATATTCTGGAAGAAGCTATGGCGAGCCATTCTAATACTGTTGCGAAAGAGACTACCTGATGAGTAGTGAGTCTTTACATTGAGTCACTAGAAGACAAGCTTATTGAGTCTTTACTTCTATGTTATGTATGAACAAGGACTCAAAGACCTCCAAGGTCCCTTCCAATCCTACGATTCTATGATTCTAAGGACATTATCATTTACTTAGCAAACCAACCAACCATGCCCTAATAGAACTACTGATCTGCATGAGTAAGTTCAGTGATATAGTAATTGGATATATTTCCAGTTGTGATCTGACAGTAACTGCAGTAGGAAAGCCATACATAGTTAACTTGCAAGTCCCGTTTGTCTGCAAAGTGATTCTGACATTAAGCTGTTTCTCATTCCAGGTGCTGGTGAGTCAGGGAAGAGCACAATTGTCAAACAGATGAAGTGAGTACCATCTTCAAGATCAACAGTCAGGAGCTGAAAAGTTAGCTGTACCCAGTAGCATTTTCCGTTAGGTGTTGTTCCACATTGGTTCATATTTATAGACACTTTTCAGGTTGTTGGCAGCAGGAGCAGGAGTGGGCTGAGGCAGATAACTTAAACGGATTATGGAAGGCTTAGGACACAAATAAAAATAGCATGTAGTTAAACCAAGTGAGGACAGCAAGCGGCAACTGCTTGCTTCATAAATTGATTCCGAGAAGAGGAAATGCCTTTTCAAGCAACAGCATGGCATTGACCAATCAATAACTGCTCACCTGCATATGGTTTAAAGAACTCCCATAAATTCAGGATGGCCATTTTTTTTAGGCTGGTGGATGGAAATGAACATTTAAAGACAGGTGCAGTTGTGTAGCCCTTCTTTTAGCCTGGTTTTCACTAGGTTGTTTATGAACTTTGTAGGAACTAAACTAGGTTTAAGACTAGAGTAATACTAGGAAAGTGTAAACTGCACTGAAGATGGAGTGCCCAGTCAGCAGGGACAAACATTGAATTATTGCTACAAGAAGTCTCCTCATCAACTGAGTATCACAATTAGGGTGGTGCAGCACTTGGGATTTAAACTCCAAAAGGTGCTTCAGAGCACATGGCAGCAAGAACACAGCCTTATCAGCAACACCTTCTTGGGGAAAAGTGCAGCTGCTGTTACCTATTGCAGACAAGTGGTATGCTCTCAGTCATGCATGAACCCAAATCAGAAGCTCTGCACAGTCTTCTACAGTAGAAAACCAAAGTTTTTAATTATCCTAACTGACAGCAGCACTCATAGCTCAAAACAAACTAAGCGCTCAAGATCTCTGTTAGGTGAGTTGCTACAAAAAACAGAAGTGGGGAAAAGAGAGAAAGTTGATGTAGAAGTCATGATGTTGAGAAGGTTAAGAAGGAATGGCAGAAGATACAGTGGTTTAGATCAGCCTTTCTCAACCTTTTGACCCTGGAGGAACCCTTGAAATATTTTTCAGGCCTTGGGGAACCCCTGCACATTCAGGCTCAAATATAGGCCAGACAAAATAATTCTATTCATTTGATGTGCAGGCCTGTATATATGCATTAATGATGTTCTTAAAGTAAAAATAAGGAATGAAATTTACCTCTTTAATGTGAAGTTGCCTGAATTTGAAATAATTTTTAAATAAATTGAGGTCTCCCAGGGAACCCCTAGTGACCTCTCACGGAACCTGGTTGAGAAACCCTGGTTTAGATAAAATAGACTCCACCGGATGTTAACATTTCACTTATTGAATAATATTTCACTAACTGAGTCACAATACCCAGATTTGTCTCCAATCCTTGATGAAAAGCACAGAGTCCTTGGCAAGTGGAGTGTAAAAGCAAAGAAGAAAATAGTACTAAAGCTTTGAAATAAAATCTATGGTGGCATTTCATATTCAGGACCTGGGTTTTTCTCTTCGTACTACAGGATTATCCATCAAGATGGATACACAGAAGAAGAATGCATGGAGTTCAAAGCAATCATATACAGCAACATACTACAATCCATCCTAGCAATCGTCAGGGCCATGTCTACTCTGGGGATAGATTATGCTGAGTCAAGCCGAGGGGTGAGTGTTACCAATAGCGCACTGTACTTCTAACACTGTTCTCCTGAAGGCAACGAAAATGGCTAGAAATAGGGATGCAACAGAGCCAGGGCGGTTGGAGGTGTCAAAAAAGTCAATATGGCAGCCACTAACTGTGTAATTGAACTCTTGGTTTTTTTGACAACCCCCCCCCCCACGCACAGAGCACAGAGCAATTTCTTCCTCTTTTATAGAAAAAATGTTTTTGAGTTGATCAGGTTGGGAACATTGTTGATATGTGTGTGTTTGTATATATGTGAGACAAGGAGACTGATATTAATTTTTTTTTAGTATGTGTCCAAGCATGTTCAGACAATGTCTATATTTCCATGGGATAATGAAATAATAGTCCAGAATAAATAGCATGCTGTTTCACTAAATTTTATTCTGTGGACTATGCACATTTTCCTTATAGTTTAAAATATAGAAAACCAAAGAACACACCTTTATAAACAACTAAAGCTGGAGGGCATTCTAGAAGATTAACAGATGTACTATGTTCAGATGCAATATGTAAGGATATATAAACCCACAGTTCCAGAGCAGGGGGGCAAGTGTGTAAATAGTGATAACATGCAGAAAATACAGATGCTTTATGGAAAACCACACTCAAAACGACTTTTCAATACCAATGCGAACAGTCCCAAAAACCTTACGCCACACAACATCTCTTAGTCTGGAACATACCAAAAGGCGTAGCAAACAACACATTTTAATTTAGCATAGTATGATCTGTGTAGCATAGTATGAACCTAGACAATGTGGTTTGCTTATAGCACAGTGTTCCAGGCAACTCCAGACATTTGGTAAACTGTTTAAACCATGGTTCAGTTAACCATGGCTAAGTGTGTTGTACAAACACATCCCCTTCACTTTTTTTTTTGCTGCAACAAGCTAATACAGCTCTCCCCTGGAAGTGAAGCAGCTGTGGATAGCACCACCTGGTGGTTAAAGAAAAGCCTTGGGGCTCATTATTTGTTTCCTATCCATCAATGTGCAAGAGCTGATTCATAGAATAATTACACCAGGACTGACTTCAGACGTCTAGCTGTATCTGCAGTTATTCTCAAAACAGTCTTACCTCTCACAATTCATAACAGGAAGCAATGTACTTTAAAAAAGAAAAAAACAGAAGATCCTTCTGAAAATGTGTAAGACATCAGCTAACCCCGTACGTTACTGAAAATATGCCATGTTGGAACAAATCACTGCACAGATTGTGCCAGAATGGCAATACTCAATATCCATTCATTTGAGCAGCAATGTGGAAACAGAATGATGATGTGTAGAAAGTATAACTGCTTTATGGACAGCAACTGCACTCAATCCCCTTTTTGAATAATAGTGCAGACAGCCTTTCTGCAGGATTTCCTGCATTTCAGCACTTCCCCATCTGCCCACCAAAAATCCTTGCAGCTTTCCATCTTCTTATAGCATTCCACAAGAGGAAATACCTTTGGTGGACAAGCCATGACCAACCAAAGTTCTCCCATGATCAAGGAAGCCGATATATTGTCACTTGGAGTTATTACTTTCTTCTGGGGTTTTTTTTCTCCCAGTAAGAGTAGTGTTCTTCCTTCTGTCTGCTTCTCTGCTTTGGTGTTTTCTAGTTTGATGCATGGGTTCTAATGAAGCCTGTCTCTGTGAGCTAGAACTTACCAACTGAAAAAAGTGGACATCTTGTATAGGTGACCTCGTAACCACATGAAGATGAAATCAAGCCTTGAATTCTGTATCCAGACCCCTCTGAAGCCCCCAAGAAAACAGGGTTGTGCTTATGGGCTCTGTATCTTTATAGGATGATTCACGTCAGCTGTTCAGTTTGGCTGATTCCATTGAAGAGGGTACCATGCCCCCAGAATTGGTGGACTGTATAAAGAGACTCTGGGGCGATGGAGGAGTTCAAGCCTGCTTTGAGCGAGCAGCTGAATATCAGCTCAATGATTCTGCTGCATAGTAAGTCTGAGCCGACTATTGCATTAACAGAAAGATTACCATATTGGGAAGGCAATTAAGCCCCCTCAAAGGATTGTGATAATGAGATTGCACAATTATCATGTACTGTGATGCTTGATAATAGGAATTTATCCTTGCATAGTTCACTGTCTTTTCAAATAAAACCAGTTGTGTTGTGCATGCTTCAAAGATGATTCGGAGAGATGGTTCAGAATATGTGGGAAATGAATTCAGCCTCTCTTTAAAGCAGCTACATGGATGGCAGCTACATCCTCTATCCTCATTAGTCAGTGGAGATTGCTCCCATAAACTCGGGCACACCCATTTTATTGTACTAGCTCAAAGGTGCTTTTGGACTGGTGGGCACATTTGTAATTTTGAAAGCATGTTGTGTGTGCTTTCAGAAAAAGGCCACCCTGGTGAGTAGGAAAACATTGATTTGTCAGAAGGCAGGTTGTTCCCTGCCACTCACTCCAGCCTCCAGCATGCTCCTAACCACCCTCGCTTATTTTTGTTTTGTCTAGGCAGATAACTCATTTCCAAACATCCTACAAGATGGTAGAAGCAGCTGCTTTGTTTTCCAGCATGGTAGTTTTCTTAAAATATTTCTGTGCACATGCACAAGTTGGCTGGATCAGATAAGCAGATGCACATGGCTATTATATTGCATATGGATGGATTGATCACCCTCCCTAGCAGAATAGTTTCAGTGATGGGGAGAAGGAGTCTACAAATGAGAAAGACAAGTATATAAGAAACTATTCTCTACCCTGCATATACATCATATCCTCAGTATGCTTGAAGTGGAAACGGACAAGAGTTCCCATTTACAATCTTGTGCAATTTTCACTGCCACATGACTAGTGGACCTGATGACTCTATAATTGTGCCAAGCAACACAAAGCCACTGAACATAGATGAGATCCCCTGTGCAAATTGTGCAAACCACAGCTGCTCTGGACATGTAGAAGTATGGATAGAGCTCAGCACCACCAAATAAATAGTAAAACAATCCAGACATGAAGTTCATACATATAATGGCATGCAGAGATGACATTGAGGTTGGCCTTCAACTATTAAAGTCTCACCTGCTAGGGCAATTTAGCATTTTGGGAGCAAATTGTGCTACAATATATAGATATGACATGGGTGCACATTTCTTCAAATTCCTACTGGCCTTGCTGACTAAAAGTTGTGCCTTTGCTTTTTGCCAATTAACCTTTTGCCACAGAAGTCTACTAAATCCTCTCAGGTTTCATTCCCAAGCTAGTACCTTCCATATGTGATGGACTATAGTTCCTATCTTCCCCAGCCAGCATGAAGGTAACAAGATTTGTCATCCAATATATTTAGAGGTTACTAAATTGGAGAAGGCTGCATTAAGGAACGTTTATGCAACTGTAAGGGTAAGTAGAGCCAAATATATAAGACAATACAGTACAGTGGAAAATAAATGGTCAAAATCTGTTTGTTAAGCTGCTAGCATTAACAAAATAATGACTTGCAATTACTGTAGATGTGCAGTCCTAACAAAACCTCAAAGAGCAGATGTTTGCCTATTCTGTCCTTGCTACATTAGCCAGGTGTTAACCAATACTTAAAGCTCATCTTCCTTAGCAGTATACAAAGGAAAGCAGAACATTTTGAGATTAATTCCCAATAACTTGAGTTTGATATTTCTGGAAGATACGGGTTCAAACTCCTGCTCAGGCCATTAAACCTTTAGGAATCTTTGAAAAAGCACAGTAAAATTAAAATATAGGTGGCACATGACACACATTTATTATATAATCCTACACCATGCTTAGAAATTATAAACCAGATCTGCATCTCATTCTGCTGTAGCTATCTTAATCAGCTGGACAGGATCACAGCTCCCAACTATCTTCCCAATGAACAGGATGTTTTGCGATCTCGAGTTAAGACCACAGGTATCATAGAGACAAAGTTCTCTGTCAAGGATCTCAATTTCAGGTGAGCAAAACCTCTTGATATCTTCCTTGCTCTTAAATGGTAACCTTTTTCCATTTCCTCCAACGAATTTCCAGGATGTCTAAATCCTATTTTAGTTCTGTCTTTCCTCCTCTTGCATACATCTCATTGCTCAGTGCATTTCAGCATCCAGAAGTCTTCTTGCCACACCCCTTTACCTAATGTAAAACTGACCATTAGCAACAGGGCATTCTTAGGAACAGCCTTAATGCTACGTGTCTTTGTGCACCTAGCAAAAGCCTAGCTTTTCAAGGTTTTTGATTTGTAATTTGATATACTGTATATTGCTTCAATTTTTGGTTAAATATTTGACTGAAAAATGGGAAGTACTTTTCCAAATTATATTGTGGATAATCTTCATGTCTTTGTCTAACTAGACTTCCCCAAATTGGTTTCCTCCAGATGAGTTTCACTTCAATTCTCATAATCTCCAAACCCGGGTTGTTTGGAAATTATGAGCTGAAATCCTATGCATGTGCAGATTGCGGGAGGCTGGCTGGCTGGCTGCTGCAAGATGCATCTTTACCAGTAAATATACATACATCTTTCTGAAACATCTGTTCATTGAAACTATATTGTTGTGGGAAGATTTTTCCCTTGTTTCAAATGTTCCAGCGTCAAGAGTCATATGAATGGTTCTTCTTTATTCAGAATGTTTGATGTAGGTGGGCAGAGATCAGAGCGCAAGAAATGGATCCACTGCTTTGAAGGAGTGACCTGCATCATCTTCTGTGGAGCTCTTAGTGCGTATGACATGGTCTTGGTAGAAGATGATGAAATGGTACGTTTGCTAACTCAGACTGTATAGGATGAATTACAGTTCCAGGGCCAAACACGTACCTGACTCTGCTTTGAAATCCACCTGCCACGTAGATAAACCCCATTTCAGTCATTCTTTCCACTCCACACTAATAGAGAATGCCAGAATTTTATAATTCCATTAGCAGCCTGATTAAAGTCAGAGAAGGGAATTAAAGGAACTTAAAGGCAGTAGGGGTTTTTTTTTGCAAAATTGTGCTGCTCTGATTCAAGCCCAAGTAACACAACAACCTGGAATAAGGATTCCATCACTAGTTTTGCTTAAGAAGTGCTGCAGGTCAAAGTGGAGTGGATTTCTGCCCAGTTTCAGAGTCTTCCTGTTTGTTGCAGTATTTTTTGTTCTCTCTGTAAACCCCACTGAAACTTAGGTAATGCTATCTTCACTAACAGAATTGGGCTATTTGAAGGATCACCCTCACACACATTAGATTAGCTAGCTATAGAAATATCTTAGTTGTTTAGGTTTTAGCAAGCTGAATTGCAGATGACAGGAGACTTTCTCTCAATAGAGAGAGAGAAGATAGCTAAAAAGGATTTGCTGAAACCAACAGCTGTCTCATAACCAGGGGAAAGCTACCTAGTATCTACAGATAATTCCTCTGGCAGGCACTTAAAATATGCTTTTAACAACAGCAATTAAAAGCTGGCATGCAACAAAACAAAGCCATAACTGTCAGCATCATCCTTATTCCTAAGACTGTCTCTGCCCTTCACCAGGTTTCAGACATTCTTAGAAAATAACAAGGTGGGGAAAGCATGCAGAGCATGGTTTCTGGAATTCTTTCCAACCACTTAATAGCAGCAATGCAACCAGGAGGGAAGGGGGGCTTAGGATGGAACAGTCAGCAATGTATCAAACCACTGCCAAATTATCTCCCTTCCATGAGGATGCATTGTGGGAGTTTTTTCTCCACTGCCCCTGGCCAAATCAAGCATATTTTTAAACTCAATTTTTATTTTGCCAATTTCTCTCTCCACTCCCCCACCCCCCAAAATTCATCCCATTCCATTCAATTTTTGGAGTTATCCTGTTAACAGACCAATGGACAGAATCTTGAGCACCATCACAACAGTTCTTCCCAACATTCCATTGGAGTTAAAAGAATAATATCAATGGGTAGGCGGTTACTGCTCATTATTTTGTTTACAAAAAAAGCCAAGCTAGGTGGAAAATAACATTCTGAGGCTACCTGGACCAAGTACTCCTTTGTTATTAGTCATATCCACTGCAGCAACTATTTGTGAATATCAAAGCCACATCAGAGCAGCCAATTTATGTTAGCATAAGCTCAGCATCTCAGTGTTTTCACCATCCTAAAAAAGTTGCTTAGACTTTGAGATTGAAGGGTTGAGCCTTTCAGTATTTCCTCCCCACACTGGAATTAGGAGTGACAAAGCCATAGAAACACCTCTCTCAACAGCTCACTTTTAATTTTGGGCAAATTTTAAAGAGTAAAAGCTTTGACTAAATGTAGCAGGTTGATGTAAGATATAGAATCAATTTTGTGAGATCAGTATTATTTTGTAATCCAAAGTCAAAGTGCACTGGGGGAAAATACAGCATTTAGATCAACAAACAAAGGGAAAGGCAGGGGCTGCTCCCTTGTGACACATTTTGTTTGGGTCCAACCCACTTCTTGTGTAAGTTATCTGAAGTGTTATTTTAATGTTAGCAATTATATATGATGCTCTGGTTATTCCCTGGTAGTGTTTTGCAATTTTCACTGAAATGTTAATACTCTAGAAACAAACTATTTAAATCTTAGGAGCCTTCTATCATCTCTAGGAATCTGAGTTTCTTCTTAATCACTACTGCTATGCTCCCATCACTGTTGACTGCATACCATCCATTTTGAGTATTTATTGAAATATTATTTTTAAGTTTATGATTATTCTACAAATCAGCAGAATATTTAATAAAATGTTAGGTGGCCTCAGGTACCATTGTTCCTTTTAAGCTTAACTTTTTAAAGTTCTTCTCTTTAGAACCGCATGCATGAATCTTTGCATCTCTTCAACAGTATATGTAATCACAAGTTCTTTGCTGCCACTTCCATAATTCTTTTCTTGAACAAGAAGGACCTCTTTGAGGAAAAAGTCAAGAAAGTACATCTCAGCATTTGCTTCCCTGATTATGATGGTGAGTTAAAACATTTTCCTCACTTTTCTGAAAGCCAAAGTAATTTGATACAAGAACTAAATGAGAAAAAGGCTTTTCTCTTACACCAGTGTTCAGTTGGCTGGGGGAGTTTCCCAGCTAAGTAACTTCCACATGCAATGTATTCAGTTATCATCATTCCCAAACAGCATGTCCAACAGCTATGCTGGCTTGAAATTATAGCAGTCCAATAAACTTGGTGAGGATCAGGTTGAAGAAAACCAGTTAAGAACATACTTTATACATTGATGAACAAGGTGCTAGGTTTGAAGTAATTTACTCTTGAAATGCAAAGTTATCAATTCAATCAGAAATTCACACATATACAACTTATTCAATTGGTTTAAAAATTGCTTGCTCTATGAAACAACACAAGAAGGTGCTACACTTCTTAAGAAGTTTAAGCTTTAAAAGTTACTGCAGTTACATTCTAAAGGCTCAGGCTTAATGTTAAAGAGAACTACCCATTTCAATTTACATAATGTTTGTGTTACTTCCTATGCTATATAATTTTCATATAAAAGGAACTGGGAGCACAAGCATTTTTATTGGTTTGTTTCTGTTCAATTCAAGAACTGCTTATAACAGTTCTGACAATAAAATAACGTGTGGGTTAACACACTGAATATAAACACTAGTATTATATAAGAAATCATGTTCCAAGATGTAGATGGAAATGCATACAATTGGACTGAAAGATGCATGGGATATTTCCACTGGTGCAAGAAATCTGTTAGTGATTCTACCTGCCCTCCAAACATCTAATCAAGGATTGGGAATCCTCTTGGTCAACACAGACAATAGTATGGAGGAGTACTAAGCAAATTTTGTTACATTTACATTGCCTTTCCTCTTGGAGCTCAAGGCAACATATACATATATCACTTCTTTTTCACTTCTAGCAGCAGAAAATGTTATTAGATCCAAGGTTCTTCTTGTAGATGAGCAACTCAGGTCCAAGCAATAAGTGGTACTTTTTAGCAACTACATGTTTATGTTCTTCCCTGTTTCCTTCCCCCAAACAGGCCCCAATACATTTGAAGATGCAGGCAATTACATCAAGCTTCAGTTTCTTGATCTAAACATGAGAAAAGATGCAAAAGAAATTTATAGTCACATGACTTGTGCCACAGATACACAGAATGTCAAATTTGTATTTGACGCAGTAACAGATGTAATCATCAAAGAGAACCTAAAGGACTGTGGTCTCTTCTAAGATTACAGCTTTTTAAAAGAAAAGGTAATTACATTCAATTATCTGTTCCTAAAGTAGGAATCAGAGAATAAGTATACTTTAACATTTCCTTACTTATGCTTGTAACCATACTTACTTCTGAACAGTAGTACTTAAATTCAAATGTGCATAATAACTAAATGAAAACAGTAGCCAAGTCAGCTGGCTACATTTGTAATTGGAAGCAGCAGTCTTAACTGCAACAGGATGCTTGCACTGAAACTATGTAAGTACTCTATTTCAGTTCTTCTGACATTATAATTTGTAATAATTATTACTGTACATTGGAAGAGCTAGTACCATGCCCAAATTCTTCTCTAAGGGATTATTTCCGAGGCAGGTTTGAAGATGCTAATCCAACTGAAGAGCAATTTTAAAGAAATCACAGGTAACAAGGTCCCATATGATTACAAAACCACCTCATATTGGATGGAAAGTTGCTTGAAATGTAAAACTACAGTTTTGACTCAAAATCAAAGCTGATACTCAGTAAAGGACTAGGGAGTTTTTAAAGGTAAAATAGTCTCCCTTGAGTCAAGCTCAATTCCTAGTGACTACATGGACACATCCATGGGGGGAGGAAGCAGGACTGGAAATGACATGGAAGTGGTAGGCCATTGTCTTCTTCCAGGATGTTTTTTCAGCTTTCCAATGGAACTATGTACCTGGGATGCTCCCTGCCCCCGCCAAGAACTAGCCACGTACAATTCTATTTAGCTTTTTCAAGATCAGCCAAGGTGCTAACACAGTACTAAATATGTAAGGATGCAGTTGTTTCAAAAACATCTGCAGAACCTGCAGATGTTGCCAGACTGCATATGCCAAGACCACTGAACATGATTACTAGGGTGATAGGGTTGAAGTTGAAAAACCTTTGGAGGTATATACACAACCCATCCCTGTACCTTTGACATCTTCTTGACAACATCAAGTTCAAATGTAATTTGATTTCATTTGTCAAAATATTATCTCACCTTCATCAATCAGGAACAAGGGCTTCCAGTCAGCTTCACCATTCTGCTGAGCAGAGCCAATGGAGCAAACAGTCATTCAGGAATCCACACTTCTCCAAAACCCACCCAAGATAAACAATTCTATCAAGAACATGCCATCAGAAAAGCCTAAAGGAACAAAAAGTTATGAGTCTCCCATTTCTGAACCGTGTCTCTGATAATTTTCTTTTCTGAAGTACTCTACAATCTGTGAAACTGGAAATTGTAACATGAACTGTGGAGACAAACTTGTTTATGAACAATGAATTTATACGTCAAACGCTGAACCTCTGCATTTAACTATTTTTAAAAGCTGTAATTCTTTCACAGGAAAAACACAATCAGTGCTTTTGGGTCTTGTTTAACAGAACTGTTCATTTTAAAACCAGTGGTCTGAATGTCCAAGCCCAAAAACTGTATATTGTGTATGTGATCAAATGATAAAAATTAAACCCAGAAAGAAATTATGCATTTTCCAAATTTAAACCTATTAAAAATAGATTAAACACACACTATTTGCAGTTGCCTGAAACTGGTGCAATTAGTCCCCGGTGTCTTAAATTAAAAAATGTTTTCCAGTATCCAATTCAGTGAACCCAGAATGGGTCTCTTTCCCCATACCTGTTAAACTCCTAGAATACAGCAGTGCTTTGATACCTGCTGTAGAGGCAACTTCTCTGCTTGTCTCACTAATCCTGTGGTAATGAAGGAAACCTACACATATACCGCCTCGACCCACTGATACCGCAGGGGCAGAGAACTTCTCCACACATACGTAGGGAACAGAGGGATACAAAAAGGAAATGGTCGAGTCAGGCTTCTCATCCTGCTATTTAGAGCTGTACTGTTCCTGAACATTTGTAAAAAAGTTGTATTGTTAGACAAGATTCTAGCTGTATCAAGATGTACTGCAAGCAATTCCTCATGCAGCTTCAAATAAATGTCAGAGATAAAAATAAATTTGCATTAAAAAGTATGGGTATATTATTGAAAAGTAGTTTCTTCAATTCCTCCTCACATTTTGTTTTCGAAGACATCTGCTGTGATTCATATGCTGTTTACAGGAACCAAAATGGCTCAATACACTATTAATTTATACAATATCTTTCATTGATTTGAATAAATCGGTCTTAAACTGAGTAAATAACATATAGTTTGTTCCCATTTAAAAATATATATATATATACATGTCACCTTATACTGTATGGTTGATTTGAGTTGTAAGACTCATTCATTTATGAAGAGAGTCTTCCCATTGTACACTCAGAAAGAAATCTAGTAAGTCAGCTATAGCATCGTATTTATGAGTAGAATATTATTACATTTTTTGCTAAGATACTTTAATTGTAACAAGTTGTTACAATGTATGATTTTAAAATAGCCATTGTAATACCTTGTTGATATGACAAATGGTAAAAACTGACAACTGACTTGCCACCATTCTCAGATTTTATTACTACTTTTTGTAAAGGTTATTAGTACCAATAAAAAGGTATTAAAGTGTTTCTGTCTACCAGCAATATCAGTTCCACTAGCAGCTGGATTTGCCCTCTATTTTGCAATACCTTACATTTGTTTTTAGGGGCTGATACAGAAAGCATGCTGTCAAGAAAAACAAAGGAAACTCTGTTGGGTGAGTGAAAGTCTATCTGGGTATTTGGTGTAGTCCAGTGAACTCTTCACAAAGTAAGATACAATCCTACAGCTATTTATATACAAGTTTAGCAATAGCAAATAACTAATCAGACTAGCTAAAATCTTTATTTGCAAAAATCAGAAATGTAAGTAAGAAACTAACAAGGATTTCTAGAAATGGCACCAATAAAGTTAGGAACTTAAGTTTTTTTTAACTCACCATTTTAATATTGCCAGTAACTACATCAGGTTGAAACTGTACATGAAAATTGGGAAAGAGTCTCAATGTAATGGTTTAAGCAAAGAAATGCCCTTACTCTGCTTAATTTTCATTACAAGAAAAACAATGGCAAACAGGAACTTGGCACCACATTTACATGCTGTTGGTACATTTCCAAAATCTCTTAAGGATAAAGGCCCTGGTAAATGCAGAACAAATTCCACTGTCTACAAAACTCCCCACTGCTTTAAGACCAAACACATACACAACAATTAAGTGGTTGATACAGTAGCCCTGTAGCAGCATATACTCTCCCCCTCCAGCTTGGAATTTTACAAATCACTTTGCTAACTGGTACCCGCTTCAGATATTTCATACAGGAATCAGATTTTTACTTGCTACACTAGCTGCATACTCAGCAAATTGGTAATCAGCATAAACCAGGCTAAACCTTCCCAACCCATAAGCCAGACATCATTTGTTAAACCTGCTACAGGAAACCTATCTTTTTAGGAAGGGGGAAAGCCTTACAGTATATGTAGCAGAATGTTGACGAAGTATACATTAGAAGTAAGCCACAGCTTTAGCCATAAGAATTCTAAGGCCCTTTTAAAGTAGTTGCAATACTAGCAAGTTCTGACCATACCAAGTTTTAAAAACAAAAGGTTCCTGCTAAGAGGAATACTTTCTGCATGATCTGGTCACATCATGTGCATAGTTAAGTGTTTTTTGTTTGCTTTTAAAATGTAAGATTGATTGCAAAGAAAATAGAATTTAATCAATATATAATTTGATGGAAAAACTTTTAAAAATAGAGCAATGATGACTTATTAAAGAAAGCTACATATTGAAGTTCTGGGATGAAAACTTCATAACAGCTGTACATATTTCAAATTATGCAATCCAAGTGACGCCTGGATGATAAAAAAAAAAGTACACTTAACAATAATTCCACTTTTGGAATCTAACTTCAGCATCCATATCAGTAAAATATCCCTAATATAGAAGATTGTGCTAAAGAATGCAAAGGTTTTGCATGCTGTTTTCATTCCCCAGTCCTGTTCATGCTTGCAGCTGTCTCACAAGGCAGCAAAGAAACAGTCCACATCCTGAAATCTAAAGGAGAAAATTCAAATATTAGCACAAGTTCATATGATAGCCTGGCATACATTTGTGCAACACTACAGTTTAGTGTTCACAATTTACCTTTCTCTGTCTCTCTCCTTTTAGTAGAGTCCACATTCCTTCAGATTGTTTTTAATTATAACATCTGTAACAGCATCAAAAACAAACTGCACATTCTTGGTGTCGGTGGCACAGGTAAAATGCGTATAGATTTCCTTGGTGTCTTTTCTTCGGTTCAGATCTTCAAACTGGCACTGAATGTATGCAGCAGCCTCTTCATACGTATTAGAGCCTAGAAAAATGATACTGAATGTAAGAGCAGCTCTAATGAATTAGATCAGTGTTTCCCAACCTTGGCAACTTTAAGATGTGTGGACTTCAATTCCCAGAATTCCCCAGCCAGCATTTCTTTCTGTACTATCAGAACTTTTAAAAAGCTTGATAGTTTAAGATAATAAAAGCAACAAGCAATTTAAGTAAAAGCATAATACAACTATAATCAATTTTAATCATCATTTCAACTATCAAATCGCGGCAACCAGCATAAGGCAACATCAAGTTTCAAAGAGAGCCAGTTCGGTGTAGCGGCTAAGGTGCTTGGCTATAAACCATGAGTTCTGGCCTCCCTTAGGCATGAAAGCTGGCTGGGTGACTTTGGGACAATTGCTCTCTCAGCCCAAACCACTTCACAGGGAAAATAGGGGGCAGGTGCATTTGGTATGTATGCCACCTTGAATTGACCAAAAATAAAAGGTAGATAAGAAATAAACAAATGCTTGCAAAATAATTCTGTTTCAACTACCCTTTGAAATAAATCCAGAGTTTTCACTAATCTGCCCTCCAGAGGATAAGGTAGGGGCCACCATCAAGAAACACTGTATCTGGACTCCCAATGACCTCACCTCTTGTGAGCTGGAAGCCAGTAATATTCCCATTCAGGATGAGCAAACTGGATGGGTCAGTTCACCTCCTGTCACCAACATTTAATCAGTTGCCCAGCAGAACTTCCTACCAGATTGCTGGGCAAATATCCAAGCACTCATGGGAAACCTTCCAGATCCATAAGGCACAATTGCATGTTAAAACATGTACTACATCAGTTTTAGAAACAGGGATATAAAATCTCATATTAGAGCTCACAGAAGCAACCACATTTAGATCTCAATTGGAAATATTACATGTAAACTACAAGTTGATGTCATATCACATTTCAATTAAGAGTTGGGATGGAGTCTTGCAGATCCTCCTCCCCCTCCCCCTCTTCCTCCTCCCCCTCCCCCCATCATCTCTATTTATTCCACTCTATTTATGTCCTGCCACAATATAGATGACTTTGATATCTGAGGATTACTTGCACTGGAAAATGCTACCTTGAACCATAAGAGAACTAAAACATCAGAATAAGCAAAAAACAATAAAATGTTTCAAAAACAATATGGCTAATGGGCAAGTGTGTACTGCAGTGAAGGCAGAAACACTTTAAAGAATTATTTTAAAAAATTGTACATCTGACTTCTGGAGGAAGAAATGGTAGATTGAAAACAGCTCTGTAAAAAGCGGAGCCAACAACCGCGGTGAAGAATGAAGAATCAGGGATCAGACCAGTTCTTCGAACCTCTCCGGACAAGGAGAAGACTTGAGATTGCCCACAAGTGCTCCAGAGAGCTGCTCCTCATGAGGAGACCACAAGACAGTGGTCTCCGGTGGGTTTAGAGCTCTGGGATGTGAGGGAATAACCATCTTAGCGAACTCTCTTGGTGCTTATTGTTATTTCTGGATTAAAATTTTTAAAAATCTTTTAAAGTTTTGGTTTCTTTTTCTGTTTAAATATTAAGGAGAACTGAGAATAAATAATTGCCTCCCTACTATTACTTTTGTATTGAATTTGAAGGATTTACTATTTTCCTACACATTGAATTTGCCATTTTGAATCTTCAGCTTTCTGTTTTCACTTTTCTTTGGGAGTTGCTTGTTAGCTTGTTTGCACACTTTCTCTTGTGTCAATTTCATTTGGAAATTTTCCATTAACTTATTAACTCCTATCTTCGTGAGTCAAGTATCTAGAGGGTGCCATAATCTACTGCCGGAAACATGGAGGATTTCAAGGAGACTTTTTCAGAGTCCAGTTGTGAACTTAAGGAGACCTTCAAAGAGAACTTTTCAGATTTTTGTCAGGCTATTCTGCAGAATATTCGGGACACTGGGGAAGATATTATTTCTAAAGTGTGTCATCTGGCTGAAGACGTTATGGAAGAAGATAAAGATTTTGGTAAGGATGGAGATGTTTCTATTGACAGCGAGACTGAAGCAATGCCAGGCAAAGATTATGTTTTGGGGCTGAAGGGGTTAAAGCAACTGTCTCAGAGCAGCAAATTACAAAGGAAGTTGTTTTTCTGAGGGAATGTTATGGGAAAGAAGAGGATCTGTTCTGTGGGAGAAGTGGGGCAGTTGGCCTGTTTGATTCTTGTATGAAATTGCCTTGTGTGTAATAGGGAGATATGTAAATGTCTTGGTAGATTTCTAAGTGGGGTAAAAAGAATGTTTAATTGGATTGACAATGAGGCTATTATGATTTCATTTCTCTTTAATGATTTGGATTAATATTTATTGTATTTTTTAAAGGTTTGTTTGATTTGTAAGATTTATAAGATATCTATACGGTATAAAAATAATTGCTTGGTTTTTAGCTTTATTAGGGTTAAGATTGTTATAGTATTATTAATTATAAAAGTAGGCAATTTATGTGTTTTTATAATTTAATTTTTATTATAGCGGACAGAAATAGAATAGTGGTAGGAAGGAAATAATTAAATGTTGCTTTTGGGGGGAGGGAAGTTGATTTAGAGGTTTATATACTTTTTTTTAAAATATAAGGGGTAGGAGCAATTGTATTTAGTGATTTTTACAATGTGCTAATGGTATGATTTATAGAAATCATGTGATCTTGGTTTGATACAGAGCAAGGAATTAATTATGGAAAATTGTTGTATATTCTTGTTGTTGAAAGTCAGAAGTCACTTCTTTATGTAATCTCCAAAAATTCTTTTTCTTGTGTTTCACACTTTTAGTTTTTTTCTTTTTGTAGTTTTTTGTTTTTTTGTTTTTCTAGTTTTTATCTTTTTTCTAAACTTAATAAAATTCTTATAAAAAAAAAAGTGAATTTACAAATCACAGGCTACAAGAATGACGTGGAAAAAGATGCTACTCTGGGTATACAAAAGAAACTGGCT
The DNA here is from genome assembly GCF_035149785.1 of Candoia aspera. Lineage (NCBI taxonomy): Eukaryota > Metazoa > Chordata > Lepidosauria > Squamata > Candoiidae > Candoia > Candoia aspera. The sequence continues at coordinate 53,889,542 of NC_086155.1, read as the reverse complement.
AATGTCTTAATAATTAAAAGGGATATACAAACAATAAACCAAGAAAGTGACCTGGATAATTTTCCTATATTGGATTTACAAAAGAGGCTTGTTAAAGTTTTGAAGAATCTTGTGAAAAGGGAAAAAAAAATTAAATCATGTTCAATGACATTAATGAAAGGATTAAATATTACGATTGTTAGAAGTAAAAGGAAGGAATATAAAGCTAGTTTATTTGATCAAGGTTAACATAAGGTATTTCTGGTAACCCTTAATGGACTTTTGCTGACAACAGGACTGAAATGACAATGCTTTATGGATTTGTTTATAGGTAAAAGATGGGATACGGGAAGAAGAGATCATTTGTTTTATTTTAAGAGGAGGTGATAAGTTACTAAAATTGTTTATACTTGTTGTGATGAAGGTTGGAAGTCACTTCTTTATATATTTCTTTTCTTTTTCTTTCCTCTTTCTCTTTTTTCCTCTTCTGTACCTTTTACTCTTTCTATTCTGTTATCTTTCTTCTAGTTTGTATTAGTTTTTACTATTGTAATTATAATCTTTAATAAAATTACTAGTATACACACACACACAAACCTGCTGTTTTTCTGCTTTGCCTTTTTTTAAAAAAAGAAATCTTACCTGGATACTCTGGATAGCAAATTGTTAGTGGACTCCTCCGTATCTTTTCCTCAAATAAATCCTTCTTGTTCAGAAAAAGAATGATCGATGTATCTGTGAACCACTTGTTGTTACAAATGCTGTCAAAGAGTTTCATACTCTCATGCATTCGATTCTGGGTAGAAAAAACACTAATGAAAAGGCAGCACAGACACATTTGCAACCCAAATCAAATTATTAGTGCAAATTATTTAAATTGTCAAAAATAATTCCCACATTAAAAGTACAATCTCTTTAAACATGTTGAATAATGTCTACATTTTTGCAAAATTAATTACAAAAAACCTCTGAAATATCACAATTGTTTGCAGTTTTCTACCAAGGCCATTTTTTCCCACCCAAAATCATGCACGCAAACTTAAATGTTCAGATTCAATTATGAGGAAGAGAGGATTTTATTCTCCATAACCTCCCAACTTCAAATGTGCCACTGCAGCATTCACTGCACAAATTATGAGAATGCAGACAAGAAAAGCTTGCTCCTATGCTCTACTGAAAGAATGAAAACTGCAAAAGATAAGTCATTTGGTTAAATTATGTTATGCAGAGCTTAAAGTACCAATCGAAGAAAATATTTGTAGCTCAGGGTGGAACCGTGGAGTCCCTGGTGCTCTCTGAGCCTTGTGTTTTCTTGCAGACATTTCATTGCCAGACTAGGCATTCCATACCATTCAAAAGAGACAATAGAAAAGCTAAAAGACCAGAACACCTCCTCACCAGCAATCAACACCCAGATATGCAAAGATTAACACCAGGATTAACACCAGATGATCAAACAGTACACAATACCCTAATCGAGGAACTATTAACTCAGTCAGTCAACCAAGCAGCAAACAACAGCCCAATCAAGGAACTCCCAAGGAGAGAACAACACCCCTACCAACACAAGCAGGGCAAGCCACGGTATATAAACTGAGAGCAAGGCCCACTCCCTCTTCGCACTGAAGATGTTGCCTAGTCTGGCAATGAAACGTCTGCAAGAAAACAACAAGGCTCAGAGAGCACCAAGGACTCCACAGAGCTTAAAGTGAATTTCTACCACAGCTCACATAATTCAGAATATAATGCTATAGCAACATACCATTTCTTCATCCTCAGCAAGGACAAGATCATAATCACTGAGAGCTACACAGAATATAATTGCTGTTACTCCTTCAAAGCAGTGAATCCATTTCTTACGTTCTGAACGCTGACCGCCAACATCAAACATCCTGGCAGAAAAATAAATGACTTGAAGATTATGCTTTAGCAAAATGAAAACTAAATCCATCTGTCCAGTTATCAAACAAATACACATGCACAACAGGGGTTCTTTAATAAGCTTAAAACGTCTTTGCCAGCCCTGGAACCTAAAATGCTGAAATTCATAAAACAATCCACTGCTGTAATATTATTTTACTGCAAAAATTACAAAAGGCTTTTAATAACCTCTGTCTATATCTGTTTGTACACATTACTTTATGCAATATTGGCTGTTTTGATGCTATTTTTGCTTTGTTTTTACTTTGTGGTATACTGTCCAGAGTTATATACTTGGGGAAGCTAACAAAATAAACAAATACCAGGGCTGGGATTAACAATCAAATGCCAAATCCTTATTTTTCATTTAATGCTATAATGGAGTGGACAAAACTTTATGGGACCTTCCAGCCTCAATATAGGCCATTTTGTATGAGTATTCCAGGAGCAGTCTATGAAAAAAGCCAGTTTGAAAGGCCGTATTGGTGGAGGGTATGGTAGGAGAAGAAGAGGAGGGAAAGAACGTAAGTGTGGCACTTTAAAAAAGCCCTGATACAAACCATACCCCTTTAAGCCCTCTTTCCTCTAGGCTCAAGCTTTTGCAATATTCTGAGGCCTCATCATACACAGGGCATACTAAACAAATAAAATAGTTCAGCCTTTTGTTCCAGTGCTGAGGGCAGAACCAGCAGATAATAAAGCAGCTGGTAGTGAAGAAACAATACTGACTGGCATTTCTTTTCCACTTGACATTGCAGAGCTGCCAGTGGAATATCTAGGCCTCCCACGAAAAAGCCACATGGAGGCTTTCACCTGAGGCAGATTATCCCAAGAGAACTTGTCCCTCATTAAAAAGAAAGCAAAAATAAAAACGAAGGGTATTGGAAAGAGAAGGGCTTTGGTGCTTGTTTCAGTGGAAAAGGCTGAAGAGATTATTCAATATATAGATTATGCTGCATTTATGTTGTTTTCGGTACATATATTTTATAAACTTTGTCTCATTCATCTTTAATGCAGGAGGATTATCCCATTATACACAAGGGTAACAGAGGCTGAACCACAGTGATTTTTCCACAACTGATTTAAGTACAATTTGAAGCCCAGAATCTATTTTACCTAATCCCAATTTCCTTAGGTTTACTTTTAGACTTTGTTACAGCTTTAAAATTATAATCAGCAAGACAAGTGTGGTGAATGATGGGGCACTATTTGGCTTTAATGGATCCTTACAGCTCACATGAAAAGACTGTGAGAAATTCAGTCGAAGGAATGTTACTTAGGTCTAATTAAATTACAGTAGGAAGAGTGGCACACCAACAAGTGAGCATGCCCTATAGTTTCATTCTTCGATTCTTAGACTTTCTAACACTTTGGAGCTCCATGAACTGTGAAGGCAAAGGTCTCTTATCCCACCACAAAGCATGATGGTATTGTGCACCAGGAGGAATATGAACTCTTGCTGCTCTCACTCATTCTGCATCTTATTGTATTTTACAAAGCAGTTACAGTAATAGCAGAGGCAAGATGCCTGAAAGTATACAAAGAGACTATCACAAGTCCTATAGGGGTCAATCAGGAGACAAGGTGGCAAACTACATGGAGATACATGGTTAATATGTCATCCAGCCATGACATAAATAATTAGGTGTATCACAGTGGAAAATAACACAGCCCCATTCTACATTAAGCACTATTAATGGTAAGCATTTAAATATCTATGCATGCTCCTTGCCAATGTTCTGTACTATTGCCTGGTTAATGCTATGTCTATTGTTTTGCTGAGAAAGCCATGCATTGTTCAGAGAGCCATGTTAATTTCAACTCCCACTGCAACACCAGAAAATAAATGCATGGCAAATTATAAAGTCTCTATGTGGGGCTTTTGTATTTTACACTTCCAATCAACAATATAAAACAGAAGCCAGTATACTTTTAGTATACACGCTCCTGTAAAGCAAGGGTTCAGTACCTGTGTTTGTGATCCCAACATAAAAGCAGCTGAAAAGAATGAAACAATGAAAATAAAAAAGTGGACTGTATCAAGAATCACTAGCAACAGAATTGGAAAGATACTACATTATGTGAGCCTTAGTCAAAGACTGTACTAGAAGTGCAGAAGAGCAATAAATTTTACACCAAGAAATCGCGGCTTAAGAGTACACATAAATGGCAGCCTACAACCCATAACATTGCTTACTTGAAGTACAAGTCCTTGAAGGTGAAATGTGTTTCTACAATGCCTGTTGTTTTCACTCTGGTTCGCAGAACATCTTGTTGGGTTGGAATGTAGCTCTGCTGGGATATTCTGTCCAAGTCATTTAGGTAGCTAAAAAAAAAAGATTGTGAAGGAAGAGGGAAGAAGAGAAGGGGAGAAAATATTCAGGAACATTTTGCAAGTTGATGCTGTAATTACTAAGTACTGAAATTGAAGCAGGTGCTATTCAGAATGTGTATAATTCTTTAATTCCATGTTAAGATACATCTTAGTTCAAAGTTCTAATTCAAACTAGAATCAATGGTCATATATTAGATTCTTATAGGAAACCTACATAGAGATCTGTTTTAAAATGTAACTTATAAATTGGGAGTCCAATGCCTTCCAGAACAACCCATACTACATTTCTCTACTTTTAAAGTAATTAGAAGCTAGGACACCTTGTATCAAAGTAGTTCCTAATTTTATTATTATTTGGATCAGAGACAATCTGCTAGTTGTAGCTGTTTTTGGATTCCAACTCCCATTACTCCAAGCCAACATGGACAACGGGAGTTGTAGTGCAGTGAGATTTCTATGACTATCAGTTGCCTATTTCTAAGTTAGAATACAGAAAACAGGCTTACCTTTGTACTCTTAAAACAAGTACATTCATGCTGCCATACAAAAACAGTAGTAGTAGTAGATTTCTCCTGTTGTTTAAATGCCCACTGATACCACAACTGTCCCCATATTAACTTACAAGGGAAGCCACCTGTGTTCCCAGTTGCAAGGTTCATTGGGAAGGCTTTGTCATGACAGGCATTAAGAATATTCTTCTTCTCTATCTAAATGTTCAGTATCTTCCTTTGTATTATTGAGATGCTTCCAGTTTATCCTTTTAGTTTTTCACTTTTTTTTTTGCACTTTCTCTTCCTCTCCCAGCTTGTTGCTTTCCTATCTTTCTTATTTCCTCATAGCCTTTGTTGTTTATTCGTTTAGTCGCTTCCGACTCTTCGTGACTTCATGGACCAGCCCATGCCAGAGCTTCCTGTCGGTCGTCAACACCCCCAGCTCCCCCAGGGACGAGTCCGTCACCTCTAGAATATCATCCATCCATCTTGCCCTTGGTCGGCCCCTCTTCCTTTTGCCTTCCACTCTCCCTACCATCAGCATCTTCTCCAGGGTGTCCTGTCTTCTCATTATGTGGCCAAAGTATTTCAGTTTTGCCTTGAATATCATTCCCCCAAGTGAGCAGTCTGGCTTGATTTCCTGGAGGATGGACTGGTTGGATCTTCTGGCAGTCCAAGGCACTCTCAGAATTTTCCTCCAACACCACAGTTCAAAAGCATCAATCTTCCTTCGCTCAGCCTTCCTTATGGTCCAGCTCTCGCAGCCATATGTTACTACAGGGAACACCATTGCTTTAACTATGCGGGCCTTTGTTGTCAGTGTGATGTCTCTGCTCTTAACTATTTTATCGAGATTTGTCATTGCTCTTCTTCCAAGGATTAAGCGTCTTCTGATTTCCTGACTGCAGTCAGCATCTGCAGTAATCTTTGCACCTAGGAATACAAAGTCTTTCACTGCTTCTACATTTTCTCCCTCTATTAGCCAGTTATCAATCAAGCTGGTTGCCATAATCTTGGTTTTTTTGAGGTTTAGCTGCAAACCAGCTTTTGCACTTTCTTCTTTCACCTTCATCATAAGGCTCCTCAGTTCCTCTTCACTTTCAGCCATCAAGGTGGTATCATCTGCATATCTGAGATTGTTAATGTTTCTTCCAGAGATTTTAACTCCAGCCTTGGATTCCTCAAGGCCAGCTTGTCGCATGATGTGTTCTGCATACAAGTTGAATAGGTAGGGTGAGAGTATACAGCCCTGCCGTACTCCTTTCCCAATCTTAAACCAGTCTGTTGTTCCGTGGTCTGTTCTTACTGTTGCTACTTGGTCATTATACAGATTCTTCAGGAGGCATACAAGATGACTTGGTATCCCCATACCACTAAGAACTTGCCACAATTTGTTATGGTCCACACAGTCAAAGGCTTTAGAATAGTCAATAAAACAGAAATAGATGTTTTTCTGAAACTCCCTGGCTTTTTCCATTATCCAGCGGATATTGGCAATTTGGTCTCTAGTTCCTCTGCCTTTTCTAAACCCAGCTTGTACATCTGGCAATTCTCGCTCCATGAACTGCTGAAGTCTACCTTGCAGGATCTTGAGCATTACCTTACTGGCATGTGAAATGAGTGCCACTGTTCGATAGTTTGAACATTCTTTAGTGTTTCCCTTTTTTGGTATGGGGATATAAGTTGATTTTTTCCAGTCTGATGGCCATTCTTGTGTTTTCCAAATTTGCTGGCATATAGCATGCATTACCTTGACAGCATCATCTTGTAAGATTTTGAACAGTTCAGCTGGGATGCCATCGTCTCCTGTTGCCTTGTTATTAGCAATGCTTCTTAAGGCCCACTCAACCTCACTCTTCAGGATGTCTGGCTCTAGCTCACCGACCACACCGTCAAAGCTATCCCCGATATTGTTATCCTTCCTATACAGGTCTTCCGTATATTCTTGCCACCTTTTCTTGATCTCTTCTTCTTCTGTTAGGTCCTTGCCATCTTTGTTTTTGATCATACCCATTTTGGCCTGGAATTTACCTCCAATGTTTCTAATTTTCTGGAAGAGGTCTCTTGTCCTTCCTATTCTATTGTCTTCTTCCACTTCCGCGCATTGCTTGTTTAAAAATAATTCCTTATCTCTTCTGGCTAACCTCTGGAATTTTGCATTTAATTGGGCATATCTCCCCCTATCACTGTTGCCTTTTGCTTTCCTTCTTTCTTGGGCTACTTCTAGTGTCTCAGCAGACAGCCATTTTGCCTTCTTGGTTTTCTCTTTCTTTGGGATGTATTTTGTTGCCGCCTCCTGAACAATGCTGCCAACTTCTGTCCAGAGTTCTTCCGGGACCCTATCTACTAAGTCCAGTCCCTTAAATCGATTCTTCACCTCCACTGCATATTCCTTAGGAATATTAGTGAGCTCATATCTAGCTGATCTGTGGGTCTTCCCTAATCTCTTTAGTCTGATCCTAAATTGTGCAAGAAGAAGTTCGTGATCTGAACTACAGTCAGCTCCAGGCCTTGTTTTTACCGACTGTACAGATGTCCGCCACCTTTGGCTGCAAAGGATGTAATCAATCTGATTTCGGTGTTGTCCATCTGGTGAAGTCCATGTATAAAGCCGTCTCTTAGGTTGTTGGAAGAGAGTGTTTGTTATGCAGAGTGAGTTGTCTTGGCAAAATTCTATCAGCCTGTGTCCTGCTTCGTTTTGTTCTCCCAGGCCATACTTACCTGTAATTCCAGGTGTCATTTGACTGCCCACCTTAGCATTCCAGTCTCCTGTGATGAAAATAACATCTCTTTTAGGCGTGTTGTCCAGTAGGTGCTGCAGATCCTCATAGAACTGCTCTACTTCAGCTTCTTCAGCATTTGTGGTTGGGGCGTATATTTGGATCACTGTGATGTTAGATGGCTTGCCCTGAATTCGAATTGAGATCATTCTGTCGTTTTTTGGGTTGTATCCAAGCACTGCTTTAGCCACTTTACTATTAATTATGAAGGCTACTCCATTTCTTCTGTGGTCCTCTTGTCCGCAGTAGTAGATCTGGTGGTCATTTGATGTGAAGTGGCCCATTCCAGTCCATTTCAGTTCACTGATGCCCAGAATGTCTATCTTTAATCTTGACATCTCACCAATAACCACATCCAATTTGCCCTGGCTCATAGATCTTACATTCCAGGTTCCGATGGTGTGTTGATCCTTAGAACATCGGATTCGCCGTTCACCACCAGCACCGTCGGCCACTAGCCGTCCTTCCGGCTTTGAGCTAGCTGCGTCATCACGTCTGGGGCTAGTTGAGCTCATCCTCTGTTCCTCCCCAGTAGCATTTTGACCATCTTCCGACCTGGGGGTCTCATCTTCCGATGGTATACCGACATATCTCTGGTTGTACTGATCCATTTAGTTTTCACGGCAAGAATACTGAGGTGGGTTGCCATTACCTTCCCCAGGGATCGCATTTAGTCTGACCTCTCTGTCATGACCTTCCCGTCTTGGGTGGCCCTTCACGGTTTAGCTCATGGCATCATTGAGGTGCTCAAGCTCCAGCACCACGACAAGGTAACGATCCTTTGCTGAAGCCTCATAGCCTAAACTCTTACATATGTGAAGATGAATCTTATATTCAATTATTCACAAATAGCTACAAGTTATGTAAGAAGTATAGTGGAAAAAGAATGGTCAGTTACTTCTCTCTGGGCAAAGGGAAGAACGACAACATGCACAAATTGAAAATGCAATACTGCCAATCTCTTATCACAAACACCATCCACAGCTTGAGATATGTACCACTGCCTGAGTTGATCAGATGAAAGAAACTTCCTGGAAATCACTAGGAAGGAACTGGGTGCAATGCAGTATTTAACAACACAAGAGATGAACAAAATCCTCTGTTAAAATCTCACTCAGCCATAAATGATCTAGGTAGTTTTAAGAAGCCTCAGATAGGACCCATATAATAACCTATATTACAGGACAAATGTAAGGATTACAGCTGAGTGAGCATTGGGTGTTAATATAAGAAACATTTATAAAGACTCCAAACTTAACACTTAGCTCTAAAGGTATCTTAAAGAACCAACAGATTTCCATCTAACCAGAGATAATAGGCCTTCAAATGTTAGGATTTTATTACCATTTAGTGAAGAAACCTTTTGTGTGTCACCTTTAAACAATTAAATTCTATAATGAAGTAAAAGTTACTAGCACAGATTTGATGCATCTTCTGAATTTCAGTATGCATTCTCCGGGCAGTCTAGAGTGTATAAATACAGTGGTTGGTGATCAACCCACAATCAACAGTTCTTCTAAGAATACCTTCATTTATGCCATTTGAATGGATTCTGAGGAGGGAAAAGTGATATATGTAGCATCCATCATCATTCTTATGAATAATGTTCAAACTAGTGCTTTCTAGGGAAAATTATTCTACATACTAATCTTCCTTAGGGTTCCATGATAACGACTTTTAAAAAATACAAAAAAAAATCAATACTACTATAGCAAAGTAGCAAAAGCCATAGACTACTGAAAGCATTTTGAAATTTTGGAATTCAATTTAAGGATATATATTCAAGCTTATAAAATATCTGCAGGCATATTCTGAACTATCTGTTCAGAATAAAAGAAAGGGGGAATATGATGGAAGAAAGGCTGGAACAAGTAGCAGGTTAAGTATATACAGGCTCAAGTACATCCTATCATGATCCACCCAGTGATATGGATGATATAATTACTTCTTAACAAGAACAAACTGTGTCACTGCTATGTTGCAGTTTCACAAGAAACAAAAATCAAAACGTAATACCATGATGCATAATTTGGACCATACCTGAATGCAACCCAAGTTTCCAAAATCTAACCCAACTGCCAATAGATGATTCCAGTTTACTTGTATGACTCTAGACCTCAGAAAAAATGTCAACAGTTTTCAGCACTGCACTTTAATAACGTGTTTAACCTAAACTTATTAGTGCCCATCCTATCCCCACCTGTTTTAGTCTTCAAATCAAAAAGAAAACTTTAAACTAACTCAGTATAATGGTTTCTTTGCTGAGGCATATTATTGATTATAGCTTTGATATTACCTAACTCCATTTGGGGAGGGCAGAGTATGTTTACTTCCACTGGAAAACAATCTTTTGTTAAACAGTACTAGAATAGTTATATAGTTCACATTTAATACCCTGCCTTGTATTAGAAGGAATACACTGACTTGGCATTAAAATGATTAGCATATTGTCCTGCTTAGAGACTAGATAACAGACAAGCCAGTTGGTGATTTAACCAAAGCTCAAGCCTGACAACATAACGTAAAGGTCTGAAACAAATTGCTGGCATAAAAATGCAAGGGCTACTTCAAGTCCTAAGAGCAGCTTACAGCTGAGGTTCAATCACAAGGGACTGTGAATTGTTTCAACAGATGCTATACTTCCTCTACTGCATATATAGGAGAGTCATCAGTTTAGAGCAGATTAAGTTTTCAGAAGCAAACTTAATAAAACTGATGTGATAATACCACATTTGGCATTGTGAAAAAGTGATAAATCTACTTTATTTGCCCATATTTTATCATGTTTCATATCCTGGAGGACTGCAGTAACTTTGTTCACTTCAATTTAGAGAATTTATAGATTCTGAAAATCTACAGAAAACTTGGTAAAGTAACTGGAACATGCACGAACCATTATTTCAAGAAAGATGTTAGCCCATCACAGTCCAGGCCCCATTACAGCAGCTTCGAAAAGACTTCTACAGCAATGTGCAACCCAAAACATTCCTACTGAACCTAGTCACTTTCATGCTGCTTTACATGAGTTTTTTCTTACAACTTCCTACTAAATGAATGTGAAGTCATAACAGAGGACAGAGATGCTGCAGAACTATAGTTGGATACACACAGAAGAGTCTGTAGGCTTGGTGGACTCCTCCTTTCTTCCAGTACTCCCTCTCTCCTCCAAAAGGATCCCTTGGAAATTAAGGAGGGAACAAGAGTGTTTATTTCCACTGGGGGAGGGAATTTGAGGCAATTCACAATTATCCTCAACTGTCAGTCATGTTAGTTCAGTTCATTTTTAAAACATAGCTCCTTATCCTTATTCTATTTCTATGGATTTTAAACTGTTGTTTAGTAATGCTCCTCAAATGACAAAATAATTAAAAGTATCTCCCAGTACCTTAGCAAGTATGATTGTTATGGCATAAACACAAACACTTATCCTATGTAAGCAAGGTACCTTACTGTGAATTTCCCCAATTTCGGTCAAGAGAATAGGATGATGGACAATTTGGAAGAAGATAATTTTAGCAAAAGGAAGAGGGAAGAATCAGTACCACTTTGTTCTGTTGTGCACTTCAGTTCCAACAGGGAGATCCCAAAAATGCAATTAAAAAGCAGATTGCCTAATGTCCATTATAGCAGACGGTAAGAGTGAATGTTGTTAGATTTGACCATTCACCCTTTCATTTGACCCACAGAACTTGCTTTGATCAACTAAACATAATCCACGGAATCTTCAAAGCCAAGCCTCCATCAACTGTCCATTTTATTAAACAAGGAATTTTTCTGAAATGCATTTTTATATCCTCATATAGATTTCCCATAGCCTGTTGAGATATACCACAACAGTTCTTTAGAAGTATTCCTTCATGTCACAGTAATTCTGCAAAATAAATAATAGTTCTCAAATTATAAAAAATACTTATGAGTTATTAAGAGCATGAGGTGATCAATAAAGCTGCTTAAAATCTATAAGAAGGCTTCTTACTAGGATGCAGAATCATTAAGCTGGTATTCTCTCGATCTGCTGAAGCATGCTTGAACTCCAGGATCTCTCCATAGCCGTTTAATCACTCCTGCTAACTCAGGAGTCATAACTCCCTCCTCTGCACTTCCAGCTAGTACAAACAACTGACGGGCATCATCCTGAAAAGAAAATAGCTTAAATACTGCAGTGGTCATTTGCAATGGCATAATGTGCTGCTGAACTACCAGCATCGTAAGTACTTCTCAGGCAAAATATAAAATTGTAGGATAGATCACCAACCATCTACCAACAATGTTCTTTTTTTCCTTTCTCTGTAAAGCTTTCTATGGGAATAACAAAATGACACTGGAGGGCTCATTATCTGAGGCGTAAAATTTATATGATATGCTAATCAGAACTACCAAGAAAGAATGGAAGTTGTGATGAATTATTGTTTCATCAAACTGATGGTAAGCAAGGTCATTCAAGTTACTGCTCAAGTACAAAACTGTCACAACCTATCATTGTCATAACACTTTAAAAAAACTTTCATATACAAAAAAGTGATTCAAAGTTCCAGGAGTGTCTTTTCTTACCAATGTGCAGAAAGACACATTGCCAGAAATTATATAACTGACAAACACTGTAGAAGCACTGTATTAGATTTATATAGTCTACACAACAAATTAAGTAAGCTTATATACATAGTAATTTAAGGGACATTAGAACAATATTAACAGCAGTTTAGGCATGTTTTAACATAAATTAAGAACCAGAGCAGAATACATTAAAAAGTTAATTTAAAATGTGCAAATAAAGTTTTCCCTGGCACCAACAAGAAAGTAGATATTAAACTTCCATGGCTACAACATTCCTCAAGTGGGGCACAATAATGAAAAGGCCTTATTTCCTATCAACACTTGTCAAAAGTTTCTTGGTGTATGGTCATATTCCATAATGTCTTCATGTCTCCCCAGAAAACTGTAATAATTGCAACTAAACTTTCAAAGCAGATTATCCTCAACTTTTTGTGTGTTATGATCAGGTGCCCACCAAATCTGTCTTGTGTTTAATTTTGAACTCTAGTATTGTATACAAAACAGTATACTTACAGCTCTGGCAACTTCTCCAAAGTCAATTTTTAGTCTTCCCATTGCTCTTATTATTGCAATGATTGATTGAATTGTATTGCTGTAGACAACTACTTTATACTGCTTGCATTCTTCCTCTGAATAACCATCCTCATGAATGATTCTGGGGAAAAACAGAGAATCAGGCATGGAATAGGAAAATTCCACTTAGCCATGAAGCCCAACATGCTATGCCAGTAATTTTCTAATACCCTAGTCTACACCATATGGGATTACCATATGGCATGTGTTTTGACCATGCAATTTCAACCAGTCTTGTTCGCATGGGCATGCTGCCAGGGAATGACAGGAGTGATAGACAAACACACCTGAAGGATACCAGGTTAGAGAAGATTGTTATATAGATATGTAAGAGGAAATAACCCTACCTACTTCTCGGAGGGTCCTTGGAGAATGGTCAAATAAATAACTGCATTTAAGCCTTCACATCTACATGGCAGAGAGTCTGGTTACTTGAGGGGCTACCTATCTCCCACAGTATCTGCCCAGCCAATGTGACCCAGCAGGGTTGGTTCACTTCAGGTTCCTTTGATTATGCAATGCCATCTATCAGGAACCCGGAAGTGTGTCTTCTCTGTAGCAGCACCTGACCTTTGGTTTCCCCCCAAGTTTCCCCCCAAGATCCAGATGGTCCCCACTCTGGTGTTTCAAAGGATCTTGAAAACCTGGCTCTTCACCCAGGCCTTTGGTGAGGGTGATAAGCCCTCTTGGATTGTATGGTTATGTTTCTTTTTCATTCCTGTCCAGTTTTTGTCATCTTTGCCATCTTTTCTCCTTTATTCTTGTCTATTCTTCTATTTCTTTCTTTTTTTTTACTTGTGAACCAGACAGAGTCGTTGGGAGTCAGGTATATAAATCTAACAAACAAATATAACCTATTTGGTTTGATATTAGGTACTGTCAAAATGCTAGGTTTTTACTGTCTTTTTTTTGGATTCTACCCATATGACCTCTGAAAAGTTAAGACTGTGGGACCAACTAGAATTATGTGGTACATGTGATGCAATAGTGAAGCTGCATCTGAAAAAAAAAGGGGGGGGCTTTCACAAGCTGAAGTATCTTCTGTTTATATAATAATATCACCTAATCCAGCAAGATCCCAATACATATATTTTACACTGTATCCATACTTCAGGTGGCATATAATGGAAAGAAGGCGGCTCTTTTGTATGTAGGCACTACGCTTCAGTGCAAATCAATTGTTTCAGTATCATATATTGCATATTTTACTTACTTCATCTGCTTCACTATGGTACTTTTACCAGATTCTCCAGCACCTAAAAGGACAAAGAAAAACTGGGATTATTTTGATGTATTGACTGAGAGAAAAATAAATGATTTTTGTCCTACTAATTGATGGATTCAGAAGCATCAAAGCACTAGGCATAATTTAAGAAATTAACAGAATGATTTCTCTATTACAAAAAAATAACTACAGAATTGGGCAGCCTATAAATTTAATAAAAAAATAAACTACTTCCTAGAATTGGATATCTTTAACCAGTACCCAAACAAGAAATGGTATTTCTTGTAATTACAGCCTTTTTTCCTAGCTTTTATTAAAACAAACTTCAGGTACTTTTGATTCAACACAATATTTAACAATATAGCTATATCATAGGAAGGCAACAAAAATGTAGGTATGTATAATGTTCCTTAGTATATACTGAATTACCAGTGCACAGCTTTGCACAAAGTAGGCTTCTCTCAGAGGCCTCACAGGACAGTCCTATACATGTCTATTCAGAAGAAGTTCCCCCCTTCAACTCTCAAGTAAGATGATGAACTGAGAGTCATGTGGCGTACAAGTTGAATAATTTATTATTATTACATAGGATTGCATCTATCACAGTTCTGATCTAGAAGAAGGACGAAGCAGACAGTACGGAGCAGCTTAGCTTTCTAGCTCCTGTGTTATCTTATTATGCAATTCTTCCATTGAACTGCAGCAGGATTCTTGACATCCCACTGCTTGAGGGGCAAAGGGAGAGTTCATTATAGTATATATGTATATATAAAAATCTGTATATACACAGTAAAATATAAGCAACATAAACAACCTATGAAAATACTAATTCTGAAAGTATACAGTATCAAATGCATGCTATATTTTAGAACCAAATATTGCTACTTGTTTACTTACTTTAGAGTCCCTTGGGAGTAATAATCTATCAGTTACATTTTCTCAGAGGACAAAGAAGTTGTCTCTAAGTATGTTGTGCAAACCAAGTAAAGCCAGTCCTGGATTTGTGGGGGGCGGGGGGGGGGGAGAGGTTGCATGTATTTCATCATTACAGTCTTTTGTTTCAGAATCAATTCTCAGCTGTGATGCCTCTGAGCCATTCTTAAGCATGTGGGAATAATATACTGCATAAAATATTAAGTATCAGACTTCAGTCACAAGCAAAAAAGAATATATTTACCAGGGATTGTGTTGCCAGATAGTCAGATAAGAACAGTAAGGAACAGTATCTTGAATACTGTCTCAAAGTTATAGGAACTAAGCCATCAACACCACAATTAAATTCAAAAGCTTTGGAAAGCATAAACCAAATACAAAAACCTCAAACTTGATAGCTTCAACTAATTATAAGAAGCACACAACTTTTTCTGGACTGAGGGCTGTACCTCTGCTGGGAGCAGTACTTCAAGAAGTAGTGGATCAGATGAGATAAAAACTAAATTTATTTTATTTTTAAAATTAAAACCAGTTAAATACATTATTGGAAAGTAATCATATTAACGGTATCTTTGTGTCACATTAAAATATATATTGTAGTAATAATTTTTGATGGAATCTGAGGCCCTTTTTCATTAAAAACATATAAAAGGCAACTTACTGCTGTGGAAGCAATGGTTGTTCTGATATTAAACAGATATTTTAAACCCAAAGTTGCACTAGAATTCAACTTAAGTAAATATTTTGTTTCGAGTTTTCCTCTGTCTGAACTTTGGAAAATCTAAACTGTATTTTCTGGAGAAGTGAATTTATCACGTTGTTTATTTAAAATATAGTATGCTTGATTATGTACCATCAAGTCATTGTCGACTCTTAGCAACCACAGAGAAATATAGTATAGATTGGCTTTAAGACCATGATAAAGCCATTCTTCAAAGTATCATAGACTCCTAGACACCAAGAGAGAACTTTTAGATGGGATCTGCACGCAGGGATATAAGAAATTACCTATTTCTAGAAATCTGTGATTTATAAAGCACTTGTCTTGAACCAGATGGAAAGAGATGCCAGCTAGCACCACTTTTATGCAATACAGAATTGGAAAAGGGGTGGGAATAGACTACCTGCATCAAAGAAGCAGTGCACAAATAACAAAGTCCTTCACCCATTTAAATTTTCCCAGTGCAATTTTCCAGAAAAATATATAACACAAACCTGAAACTGGGACATAACAGGGGGAATACAAAACAGAAGGAAAACAGTGGAAAAGTAGCAGACAGGAAAAAGGTTTAAGTATTTTCTTCCACACTGCCACTTTTCCACTCAAACTCCTTTGCTGAGATGCTACAGCAGTTGAAGTTTCATTATTCCAGATGAACTTCCAGTATGCAGTTCTTGTACTGTAAGTTCCACCTCAAAAAGAAAAGGAATAGAACTAACAACTCTCAATGAGCAGGAAGTTTTGGCTAATAAGAACAATTATATAAGGCTTAAACTGTCACTTCATGAAAAGTATGCTGATTTTAACTAGCTTGTTTCTCCATTCTTTTAAGGAAGTTAAGCACTATTAGTACTGAAGATCAAGAATATTGTATCCATATTATTATTATGTGTAAGAATGATTTTTTTAACTACGAACGGCTCTGGTGCTTCATATACATGCAAAGTAAGGAAAGCATGCAGAGCATGGCTTCTCGAGTTCTTTCTAACCCCTTAATAGCAGCTTTGTTCTGGGTCATGTGACCAGGAGGGAGATGGGCTTAGAATTGAGGAGCTGGCAGCATTTCAAGCTTCTACCCAACCACCTCTCTGATTGGAAGGTTTGGTGGTGGGGTGGATCTTTTTTCTCCACAGCCTTCAGATGGATTTGGGCCAGTTTTGAACTCTTCCATATATAAAATTTGTTCAGTTTCTGATTAATTATCCTGCTGACAATCAGACAAATTCTGTAAAGGGGCTCAGAACTCTGTCTCCAACATTATGTTGGGTTGGAGAAAAGAACAAGGTAGGTAAAGCATACAGTGCAATGACCCTGGGTTCTTTCCAATTCCTTTACCAGTAGTGGCAATAGAATGCATCTCTTTTTTTCTGTTTGTAATGAAGTACATGTTATGTCTGAGGATGTATGATTGTGCTCATGCACATGTGCACATATCTTCTCTCCAGGGACTAATCAAGCTGTGTGCATATGTGTTGCCTGCATCTGGGGTGTGTCTGTAAAGGTCTAATCAGGACAGGTGCACATACATTTCCTTGGTGTGTATGTGTGTGTGTTTCTGCTCTCCACTCACATTGTCTCTTTGTATCTTTGTGTGCACAAAGAATCACAGAGAGGGTTGCATACACTCCAGTCTGGATCATGTTACTAGGATGGGATGGGGGCTTAGAATGGAATGGTCAGCAGCATTTGACCGTACTGCCCAACTGCCTCTCCCATAAGGTGCACTGGGGAAATTTTCTCTGCAGGCCCCTGCCTGATTGATTAAACTCAAACTTTCTTTTGCTGGCTTCTCCTACCACACCAAATGTGGTCCTATTCGGTTTTGTTTTTAGAGAGTTATCTTGCCATGAACAAACTAACAGACTCTGGAGCCCCTTTACATTTATGCCTTTTGGGCAAAAAAGTGGAATATAAATGGAATCACTATTACAAACAACTGCAACAGCCTAACACACATAGCCCTAATATATGATGTAGCCTGCAAAATTCAGATAGAATAATAGGAATAGGCACATTTATTCTGATTGGGATTAAACAGACTTAAAAGTACTCTGGTTCAACTGGTCAATGGACTGTAGGGTTTGTCCAAACTGTAGTCAACAAAAAAAGGAACACAAATAAAATAAAAATTAAGCAGGTAGATCAAAACAACTGCTCTCAAATATGCAGGTGCTTTGTGTAATAGGAAAATCACAGAAAACACTACATGTCAGCTAAAGTGAATGGTTTTTCACAACAGTGTTTTTCCTGGAAGGGCTTCAGTAATGGAACAAAAGAACAATAGAACTGTTCTCTAATGCAGAAAAGAACATACTGAGAAGAACAGAGGAGGAGCAACAGCAGCATTCCTTGAAATTTACAGTTCCTTTGTTTTCTCACTTTGTCAGGAAAACTGGCAAGCCTCCAAAGACAGACATCAAAAGAGTGAACATTTTATTTTAGCATTTGAACGTGTTATCTATTACCCAGCATTACACCAACAGTCAACAATTCATTTATACATGCTCAAGGATAAAGTTAATTTTATATTTGTTCAGTAGTTTTCATTGTAATATAGATAGGGTTATTGTTTGTGGAAAGAGCCAGTTTGGTGTGGTGGTTAAAGCATCAGGCTAGAAACCAGGAGACCGTGCGTTCCAGTCCCACCTTAGGCACAAAGTCAGCTGGGTGACCTGGGAAGGAGGCAATGGCAAACCACTTCTTAAAAAATCTTGCCAAGAAAACTGCAGGGACTTGCCCAGGCAGTCTCTGAGAATCGGACATGATTGAATGGATTAAAACAAAATTGTGGAGAAATATGTAGTCTTTATACAAGTTAAAGGAGAAAAAAAAATCTGATTCAATAGTTTATATAAATGCTCCAGAATCACTATCACAACAAAACCCACAAATTTCTCTAAGCATGAATAGAAAAACTTTGCTTTCCCACCACTTCTGAGAATAGAAATGCAACCAACATATGGAACAAAGACTAATAGTAGCAATATAATCATAAAACATTCCCAAACATGAACACATTTTTCTAAAGAGAGCACAAATTAAAGCATTATATTTCTCACTGTTTACTAATATCATACCTAATATCTTTTCTTGGTTACCATGGTAAGTACATATTTCTCAAAGTTTTTGTCAAGCTATTTTTATAACACAGAAAACAATATTGATCGTTATCCAGCAGTCTATGAAACTAACGAAGTTATCAGCCTGAAAAATATAAGCTATGTTAAGAGGTGTGTAAATCGGCCATTTTATATCGACTGAGATTTAAAACTATAGACTAAACTACATTTGCTATGTAAAAACCCCAAAAGATAGCATCAAAACTGTAACAAATATTCAAAAAAGTGTATGCTTTATTTTTATTAATCTTAAGTCTAATACCTAGAGCAGGGATAGAAAACCTGATGCCCTCAAATTGTGTGGACAATTCCCATAAGATACTTGCAGGACTGCCTCCTCCAACCAGAAATAACCTGTCCTTGGAGAAGATACTGATTGTGAAAAGAGGTATGGCAAGGCCAGGAGGCATTGCTTACTGGTTGTGGTCCTGGGTTCATTAATGTTGCCCCCTCTCACATTAGACTCGCCCCTTTAATGGTACTCTGGAAAA
This sequence comes from Candoia aspera, assembly GCF_035149785.1. Classification (NCBI taxonomy): domain Eukaryota; kingdom Metazoa; phylum Chordata; class Lepidosauria; order Squamata; family Candoiidae; genus Candoia; species Candoia aspera. Next base: position 53,870,421 of record NC_086155.1, on the reverse strand, counting down.
TGTAAGGACAAAGCTCTTCTGGAGGGCAACTGATAGTTAATTAGCTTGCCATAGCTTGTTACTATTGTTATCATCTGCTGTCATATTGGGTTAAATTTTGATAATCGGTCCATCAGGATCACTACTATTATTGCTGGGGATTATGTTTTCAGTGTTCTAATTTGCTTATATTGATGTTTTAATTACTGGCTTTGTATAAACCACCAGGAATTCTTAGCAGACTTAGTAGTATATAAATACAATATTGTATAATATATAAAGACTGTCCACTGACCATGCTAGCTGTGGGAAATTATAGTCTAAAATATATGAAGAGTGGTTGCTAATCCTTACTTTGCAAACTACTATAGTAAATTTATTAATATAAATATTAGTTTTCAAAAGTCCTTTGAAAACGTCTTACCAGGAAAACCCTTTCATTCAGAATGTGCCAACATTAATTTAACACTGGGTATTGGTTCTCAAATAAAGGTTTTACCACTGATCAAATGCTGGGACATAAATAGCATAGTCACCTATGGTGAGTTTTTCTTCTTCTGACAAATTAAATCAGAATTTTCCCCAAACTGACTTTTTTATTTAAAGGGAAAAAAGCATCAAGTGTATGTACACAGACATAATGCATTTTGTATTGCAAAATAAATAGCATCAAAAAACAAAATACAGATATAATTAGGAAGAAAATGGCTAGTGACTGCAAAAGGTAATGGAGGTACAGGAATTTGTTTGCAAGTCAAGTACAAACTTTTAAATCAGCAATGCTTTCGATCTTTTCTAAATTTTAATATTTTACTAAATTCTTACTGATCAAAACCACATACATAACACATAATTTATCACTCTGCACAACCTTTCTGTATTACAGGCATGGCTGTACCTTTCTATTAACAATATATTAAGAATCCTTACAGAGAATATTGAAGAAAAAATGTCAGCTCAGACATAATTTATACTTCAATCCTAGTCATATTTACCAAGAAGTAAATAAACTCAACTGAACGTGTTGCTAAATAAATGTGAACAGGATTGTAAGTTTGTGTCGGCCCTTCAAGGTGCTCCAGGCCAGGAAACCAAAACCGTGAGTACTAATACTACCTTTATTGTAAGGCTACAGTAACAGCATCTTGCAGGTCTGAAAGCACTTCCCCCCTCCCCTGCCTTTACTTTCCAGAGAACTAGAGAGGGCCACTTCTGAGGTGCTTTCTCCACCCTCATTCCTGCTTTGGACTCAGGTTTCTCTTATCAGACCTTTGTCTAGGCTGCAGCTCTTCCTCCTGTCTCCCAAGGTTATTGCACTTGCCCATTATACTTTTTCTGTTTATTTTTTTCCAAAATACATACATAGGAACATTGATGACATCATCTGAGCATTTTGTTTTTTATTATATCCTGCTTTATAAGTTTTTTTTAAATCTACTTTTTAATTGCTTTAATGTACAAAAAAGAAAACAAGCAGTAAAATAAAAAGGGGGGAACCAACAAATGGGAAGAAAATATAGAAATATACTTACAGGAAATCATTCAGCCTAATTTTTAATACATCATTAAACCCTGACTGCACAGAATATTGTTCAATCTTTCCATTACACAGAGAGCCAGTTCATAAACAGGAAGCAAACATGTATCGGTAATCCAAGATTCAAAAAGTGGAATTCCACTGTCTTTCACAGATGAAAGAGTAATGTTTTTCTTTTTTTTCCCCATTTAATAATGTGTAGCTTTCACATTTGCTCAATTGCATTTTTATTGAAGTGGGTAACATATAAATGGGTGAATTGGGTGACATATAAATACCAATCGAAGCGACATATAAATGGCATTACTAGAAATAAATAAGGCAGTAGTGCTAATACAGCTGCTCTGGAATAAACGAAGGTAAACTGAATATTATATGATTATATATTGGAGGAATATATATAAAGGAATGTACTCATTAATATATTGTTAATATTCAGTTATATTAATATATTAATATCAAGCAATGTACTCATGGATAAATATAGATTGCTATACTTGTTTATTCATAATGTGAGGCAAATAGAAATTTCCACACTGCTATCAAGATAAGTCATAAACTTAAATTAATACTCACTGGGAAAAAACAGTAAGTCATAAACTTAATTAACTAGGTCAACAACTCTTACTACATAAAATTAAGAATACTTGGTAGAAAGAAAGGAACTAACATTATTAAGAGACAAGGATATCAACAATTCCTAAACCCCAGTATGTAAGAGCTTGCCTCAAAGAGTGACTCTGAATCACGAAAATGCTCCAGTTTTACTGATTCAAAACAAAAGTTCAAACCATTACATACAATATATGAATTGTATATGAGTGGGCAAATATACAAACAAGCAAACTTCCCCTAATAAAATCCCCAAAGAACTATCTCACTGAATCAGGTGGAAGGCTTGCTTAGTCCACTACTTTTACTTCAATTGTAGTTAGTTAGATACTCTTAGGGTATAATGTTGGTAACTATCACTGTTGTTTTATCATATGGTAAGCAAAGTAACTACCTAAGAATACAGAATTCTCATTTTTATCTACATCTGCTAAGAATCATTGAGTTACATTCAGACTAAGCCAGTCATTCTTTATTCAGCTGAATATAAGTGAGACCAAAGCATTATCAGCCTAGTCTTGATACAATCCACTGGTAGTAATTTTTAACACATATGTAAAGCCAATTGGTAGAGACTCTTTCATCTTAAAGAAATGCACCTTTAAAGCAAGAAACAGAACTTGTCTATGTCCTGCTGAGCTAACATCAATAGAACAGAAAATGTTTGTAGTGGGCTTTATATTTTGCCTCCCTTCAGTTCCTTCATCAGACATCTTCCTTGCATCAATTGTTGTCAGTGGAAGGAACATGTATTATGCCCGCTCCGAAGTTGATTCAGTTTTATTCTGGTGTGTAGGGGAAGAGAGATTCAGATCCTACAACTCCAAACCATTTTTCAGTGTGCTCCTAATACACTTCCCTTTTGCCTTCTCTGAAATAAGCATTCTGATGTTAGAAAAACAAGGGCTGACAAAATTTTCGACCTGATTTGTGACAGGGATCATAGCACTACAGCCAAAGACAGTGGGTCAGGCCAAGGGAGTGAATAGTACAACTTTTGTTCTGAACCTATAATCAATCATTTTAATTGCATGAGCCAAAGGTGTGGTAATTTTGAATAATTTTATAAAGCCGCTGCTTATTTAATTACAATACTTCATATGACAGTTACTTTGCATCTACATTAATTATCCTATTCCTTGTCTTTTTCAGCTCTAGAATATCTTTTTTGAGATTCGGATGCTAAAATAAATTATAATTAAAGTATTCTATGTTGTTTTTTCTAATTTTAACTGATGTTTTAAAAAAAACCCAAAGCAGATTTTTCTTTCTTTTACTGCTTCAGCACACTAAATTGATAATATTTCAGTGAACTGAAAAAAAAATACATTTCTGCATGCCTAAACCCATAGTTTACAAACTGATTTATCAATGAAGTGAACAGCTTTAACAATATCAAATATTAGGGTTGTACAAGCGGTTCAAATCTAAACCATTCTGAACCACCCCATTTTGAGTATGAAACAGCTGTCTTAATAATTTTTGAAGCTCTTTGTGCTCAGAACAGGGATGTTTTAAACTTGAAACACTTTCATAGTGTTTGAAGCAGCCAATTGTACATCTGAGGTAGTTTCATAAGCACTTGACAACTTTAACAGCAAATAAAGGAGGAAGATATGACCTACAAAACATATGGTTGCCCAACTAACTTGGAGTGCTTTTTTTCCCTCCAAGCTCTCCAAGAGCTGTTTAGGGCTGTTTAATATTTCATTGTTTGCCAATAACTTTGCATATTTTATTTTTTATTTATCATATTTCTATGACCACCCATTCCCCCACACGGGGGACCCTGGGCGGTTCACAATAAAAACAATTTAAAATTCAATAAAATCATAAATAATACCAGTCATCAATATATAAAATACAGTCAAACCCAAATGATGGTAGATCTAATTCCACCCCTAAGGGGATAAGACCAGTCCCAGTAGGACCAGGGAACCAACCAGCCCCAAGAATGGCTCTTCCTCTCCCCATTCCAAGCCTGGTAGCAGAACTGATAGCAGAAAGAGCAGTAGCTGTTTTCTGAAGTCCAGGAGGGAGGGGGCTAACCTCACTTCCAGGGGAAGGATGTTCCAAAGGGTGGGAGCTGCTGCAGAGAAGGCCTACCTCCTGGACCCCAGAGTGTTCACCAATGTTAATTTTTATGTTAGATACATACTTGTAAGAGTCCCTCACTTACTATTTATATTCCCTTCACAAGGAAATCCCAAAGTTTCTTATTCTGATTTACTGACCTCCATCTACTGGTTTATAATCCTCTACTTGATCTCATGAGTTATATGCTTTTGTATAAGGCAGTGATATGTGCAAAAACTTCTGGCTAAACATATATTTATGGAGATTTATTTATTATACTGATTTTTATTTCACATTTAGAGATTTTTAAGAATCGGACAGAATGGCACTGTTGCTATTTTCACTAGGTGCTTGCTTATTTTGTTGTAGATTCAGTTCCATTTCAATAAATACATTACAAATTCATACCATTTGACTCTAAGATTTTTGTTTTAATTTGTCAAAGTTTTGCTTCTGTCACCATTGTCAAGCACGCTACTTTAAAGGGACTACAAAAAAAAAAAAGAAAATGTAATAGCAATAGTGGTAATGGTTGTTCAGGTGCAAGTTTTCTTGACACCCCTTTTATAACAAAGGCCAGATAACCTACTACACTTGGAAATTGCCATTTCCAGAAGTCAGACTTCTCTCATGTTCCCAGGCGGTGAAAAACAATTCTGCCTTTCACTTATATACACACATAATGCCTTGAGAAAACCATTTTCTTTGCCTCCTTTTCTGCTTAAATAGTTAAGAATGTAAATCCTCAGAGACAGTAAACACAATGTTAGACTGTGCTACACAGGAAAAAAATGGCAGCACTCCCTCTGCTGTCCAGGGTGCTAGGAGCTGTATGTCTGTTGGGTAATAGGAAAACTCATCCTGTTTCCTTTATCTTAGCTTCCATAGCTGCAGCAAGGAGGAACAATCAAATAGCGGCATCAGATACTTTTTTAAAAGATATATGGTTGCATAAATAAAATAGTAAAGAGTCTTTTAAAGCATCCATGTAGAAATATGCCTACGCATTACCTGTTTATATAGTGACTTTTTTTTCAAAAGGCAACGTTTGTTCATTATCTCCTTATTCAAGGGGTTCTCTGAGACCCACAAGTATTCAAAGTACCTGTACCACCCTTCAGAAGATCAGATCTGACTTCTCTAACAAACCAAGGCGAACGTGTGTCTTTTCACTAATGCTATACTGGAGGAAGGCCTGGAAACCTCTCCAGTTGAGCTACTTTGAGGATAATCCCCTAAGGCTATTAGGCTAAGCCCTTCAAAAGCCTGCTGTGACAACGCCTTTCACGTAACCCCCTTTAAGCGGAAAAGCGGCAGCGCGGATCCCGAGAATACGCCCGGACTGGGGCGACTCACTTCCCTTTGTGCCTGCGTGGGGGCAACGGAAAAGACCATAAGCCACGAAACGCCCGCCCGCCGCCCGGGCCGCGGAGAAGGAGCACTTTTCCCCGGGTCGCTCAGCGAACAAAAGCCGCTGCAAGCAAATAGCTCAGGCCGCTCGGTGCAGAGAGCGCTTGTGCCTAGAGGCCCCTGACGGCCGCCGCCGCCGCCTTTCCCCTCACTCTGCCCAAGAGAGTCAGCGGGGCAGGCCCAGGCCCAGGCCCCACCCTCCGCCTCAGCCCGTTCTTCCTGCTTCTTACCGAGCAGAAGCAGTTTCACCTCCTTGGCCGCCTTTTCCCCGTCCTCGCGCAGGTTGCGGTCGATCATCCGACTTCGCTCGGCCGCCGCCTTATCTTCGGCGCTCAACGTGCAGCCCATCGCGGCAACAGGACGGGCGAGGCGGGCGGGTGGCACCCCTGGCGCTCCTCAACGGCCGCAGGAGTCGGGAGGAGAGGAAGCTGAAGAGGCGGGGGAAGAGAAGCACCACCGGAAATCTGCCTACTTCCTCCTTTTAAATCTCAGCCGACGAGAAGCGAATTGTCCTCTGGGAAATGGAGTCAAAGCACACGTCTCGGCTCACCGCCAAGCACGGGGGAGGGGTGACTTCTGGACACTCGTAGACAGTACCTGTGTTTGAATTTGAAAGCGGGGTTTCTCGGTTGTTTTTGGGACACTGCATTTTGTTCCAAAAATAAAGGGGCTTGGCAGGACCTTTTCCGACTAATCAGTTTTATTAAAAGGCATCAGCTTTGGTGAGTTGCAGCGCACTTCATACAGTGGCTGAGCTGTAGCTCACCAAAGTGTATGCCTTTTAAACCTGGTTAGTTGGAAAAAGTGCTACCAGACTACTGATTTTTTGCCACCATAGACTAACACTGTTCCTACAAACCTTTTGTTACCTAATCCAAAGCCAGAGAAACAAAGCAAAGATTTCGTTAAATGTTTGTTACTAAGTGCTTGTAATTAATATACAAATGCACTCATACACGCATGCACAATGAGTATTATAAATTGCATCACCTTTTGTCTTGAGATTTTAAAAAGATATTTTACAAAAACATATCTGGGCTGCAATAATCTAGATGACCAGTAGAAGGCAGCAAAGGGTTTAGTGATTGTTCAAATATTTTCAGCTCACAATCCTACATGGGGTTTGATAGATTTCAATCCAATGTGGGGAAAAAAATACAAATATCAGGGTAATAATTTAGAGTTAAAATTCACATGAATGTTAAACCATATGCCAGGGTTGATAAATCACAATGGGTATTTTTGCACATCAGGCAAAGCCAAAATAGCCCTTATTACCACTTAACATTATCCCCTGGGTCACCCAATACAACATACTAAGATATAATGGGATTTGTTTGGTTTTGGCTCAGACTTTATGGTTTCTCATGTTGGGCAAACATAGCCATGCACAGATCTTTTCTTTGCAAATCAACAAAAATCAACTGTTAACATTTACAAAGCCAAAGGGAGTTGAACCTTTCCCCCAGGGGTTTTCCTCAGAGAGCTGGCAGATCCCAAGAAAAGTTGAGATTACTTTAAAGAGCGGTAGGTAGATATTTCGGTTCCCAGACACTCCAAAACACCTTTTGAAGATGATATTATTATTATTATTATTATTATTATTATTATTATTATTATTAAAATGTATATGCTGCCCAACTCCCAGTGACTCTGTGGCCTGAATGTGAACTCCTGCTCATCCATAATATTTGTGCCTTAGGAAGTGACTTTCTGCCTCCAGGCCTAATCACAAAAAAGTCTAAAACTATTCAGAGGAAGAGATTATCTACACACTCTCCCTATTCTTCTTTTAGCAGGACAGTTCCCATTTTGAGAACCATGGTGCTAATTATTAAAAAAGCCAACAACATGAGGAGTGCTGGATCTTCTAAACTTTGGGTTTAGAGATATTAGCCTCTGCCTATTATTTTCTAACACTTCTGAGCTTTTGCAACCTAAAACTTATAGGCTCTATTTATGGAAAATATTTCTTTCTTTCAAAAGGATATTTATTGTGTAGGTTTCAAGAGAAACTCACAAAGGAAGTAAGTTTTGTCACTGCCATTTCACAATCTGGTTTCCAAATAGGGAAGTTGGCTATACAAGTCATCCTGTGCCCTCTAGTGTCCTCTATGTAGTATTTCTGAAGTATCAAACATAGGTGTTGATTTAATCAATGACAAGGAATAAAATGCAGAGTAAGTTCTCCCTTCTTCCTTTAATGAAACTTTTATTTCTGTAATATTGAAGACAGGGGAAGACTCTGCAGAAACTTCTAGTTATCATATGGATTCTTTGTTAAAAGTGGATGCAAAAATGTTTATGGTTACTTAAGCCAAAGGCAAAAAATCATTTTTCAAGTATACTGGGCACTCCAGAGAGGTATAGCAAGGACTGAGTTTCCATCTCTGTGTATTAGAAGTGCAATGTGGTGGAAGGGAAATTGTGAAACATCTATAAGGATACAAACTACCCTTATTAAATTGTATTCCATAAATGTATGCAGCAAACATTCCATCTACATCTTACCTGTTGAAAAGAAACACAGAGGATCAAGTTCACAGCTCATTCTTCAGTGCTGTACAAAGGGACGGTGTACTTATTTGCTGCTGTGATTTACAGGAAAAAGGGCTGCCCTGAAGTGAGGACTAATTTGAGAAAGAGCCTTCCCTGCCCAAACATCACTGATTGTAGAAAATTCTTAGGGGCCAAGCACCCCAGCATCTGGGGGGTCAAAAAAGTCAAGATGGCAGCTGCACCCATGTGATTAAAGTCCTGCTTCTTTTTTATATGTGTTGAACCCATGACACCTGTTAATAAGAACAAGACTTCGATTATACAGGTGAAGCTGCCATCTTTTTGTATCTCTCTTGCCCTTAAACCTGCTGCTGCTGCTGCTGCTGCTGCTAAATAAACTCCCCTGGCTTGTGAATCAGCCTTTTGCATGGATGGATGTAGAAGATACAGTAGATACTCCTGATAGAGTAATGTTTATCCCTGCCCATTTGAGATTTGAATCTGAAAGAAAGTAAAGCAGGTGTTTGGGAAGAGCAAGAGCCCTGAAGGCATTTCTGGTTCAAACGCTTCAACAAAGTCCTTCGTGGGTTGGGACTCCCTACTAACAGTCAGTAAAGAAATGTGAACAGAACAACAGACAGGCATGGGATTTCCCATTCTGTTGATTCCCTAAAAACTTGCACTTTGCAACATCAATCTTACTTGGTCTTTACAAATCCTCTCACTTTCTGAGACTGTGGCTTCTCCAGTCAAAGTGCTTTCAAAAGCAGGTGAATAAAAATGGTGATGTCATTAGATTGAATAGTGGAAGTGAAGAAAAAGGATAAAGGTTAGATATTAGCAGATTTTGTTTTGAAGAGGTGGCAGAATAGTCATCCTCACAAACTTTTCCTCTCAGCCCTCATCAGTTTCCAGTGTCCTTTAAGTGAAGGGAAAACATTATCCTGTTACCAATAGGGGAGAGAAGAGGCAACTGCCATTTTGGCCATCTTCAGTATGTAAAATGATATCTCATTTCGAGATAGACAGACAGACAGATTCAGGCAGCAAAAATATGTAAGGGCAGCCCTGATACGGTCCTTATTAAGGAGGCACAGCACGGACAATGCTTATTTCTCCAACATTCAGTGTTACTGCTAATGTCACAGGGCAAGAAAGAGTTGGGTTTTATGTCAGTCTTTGCCACTTACCATGTTGGGAAAGGATTTAACAGTACATCTGAATTCTTCAGAGCTTCTATGAGAATTCGTAATCTGTATATCTAGGTGTGTAATGCATGTCAGTGTGGCTAAAGGGTTTAATTCGTATCTGAGTCCATATCTGGACTGCAAAAATCCAGGCAGCCACTAGACAGCAGCAGAGTTCTTTGCAGTCATCAAGTGGACATTCAAAGTCTTGCAGCCCTGATCTGATAGTCCTAAAGGAGGGCAGGCTGCAAATACTACTATGGATTGTAATACCCCCCCTCCCTTTCAGAGTATCTCAGGTCTGCCCTTTGTTGATACCACTTCTGAACATCTGGGTTTCTTACTCATGTTCAGCTAAGCTGGCTGTATAATCTCAAAGGGTAAATGGACAAAGAAGCCAAGAATGAAAGGAATCTCAGGATAAATTGTCAGACTGCTACATGCAAACTAGAGTTCCTCTGAACCCCACTTCTCCCCTCAATCCCCAGGGGCATCCATTCAAATGGATCCAGCAACCTAAAAAAGAATATGGAGGGAAAGACTAGCAGAAAGAGAAAATAATTTTCTCTGGAATAAAACTCTGCAAGACTGTCACTCAAAACTGAAGCCAGCATACCTTCCCTATTTGAAGTCAGGCAGCATGGAAACAGCACCTGATCTGAACAATGTTATTGGGACAACCTTTTCTTAATTGAAGCCTTTCGTTTTCATTTGATCAGCAGACAGCCCATCATACACACAGGCAGCAAACACTTATCAAATAAATAATACCTTTATTTGTTGCTCTAGGCTTCAACTGTCCTACATTGAAACACCCTCCTCTTCTTGCAAGGTCAACCCATGAAAATGTTATATATGGTCCAGAAAGATTTTGGACAGAACAGATATTCTGAATATTGGGTCATTTAACACAATTTTACCTAATTAACCATTTTTTTGAATTGTGATATTTAATTTTCTTATTGCTGGCCCAGTTTGAAAGGGAAAGTGTTACGGTAGAAAACAGATGTGTCATTGGGAGGCCAAAAAAAATGTGTACATGGAAAGAAAGAAAAAACACAGAGGTTAGCATTGATCTTTCTATTATGCGGATTTCCACTGAACTTTTAGTATCAATTCCACCTTATTTTGCTTCCTGAGCCTTTAGTAAGGCACAGTCTTGCAAACACATAGTCCTTGTAAACATACAAAGACTGCATAAAAGGAAAAATGGACATTGAGAGACTGAAACAAAAAAACTCTCACCCTATATATATACCACTGCAGGGCATTTCTAGGCCAGAAAAATTATTCCTGGTGGATGAGATCTCAGGGCTTCACATTGCACTATTGTATGGGAGTTAGGGAATTCTCTTATGCACTGCCAACTCTTGGTTTACTTGTCCATTTTCTATACTCTCTGAATTGACAACAGTTTTGCTTCCTTAAGAGTCGTTACTACATTTGGCATGTCATGTGTTTTTAATATCACCATCTGGCATCTTCCAGATGTAGGAAGGATGGCAATTCCCAGAGAGTTTAGTCCCTTACGTAGATGGAGGACACCAGGTTATGGAAGGCTCAGTTTTGGAAGTCTTAGGCTTGCTGTGTCCAAGGGAACTGAACCAGAATTACTCTCTATTGAAAATGAAAAGCTTGAAGCTCAAAAATTCCAGCAAAAATACCTATTTTGTTTCCCCAAAGTTCCTTCCATCAGGAGTCATGCGAGATCAACAACAAACAACTTGCAAAGAAAAAAAGGCAATTGAGCAAATACGGTTCCAACCTACTACTTAACTGGAGGAAGGAAGTAGGGAAAGATCATTATTTGAGATTGCTTCCAGCAATTCTTTACAGTAAAATTATGCTAAACATCTAGCTATTCCAGCTCAGAAGGAGGCACTAACTTGCATGAGGGGCTCACCCAAATATTTTCAAACTACAGCTTTCTATGGATGGGCATACCTTCAGTGCATCCCACAGTCGGCCATAAATTAGGACAAGATGTGTGGCAGCAGGGAAGATGTGTGGTAGGACTGGGTACACAGAAAGAGTCATGGAGCTTCCATTCATCCTGGAATCCTGGACTTCTAGGCCAAAATTGTAATATGCTATCAGAAGGCCACACAGGAGGAGAGATTGTGCTGGACAGGCAATGGAGAAGCCATAGTGCTATGAAGTATGCCATAAGAATTAGGTGATTAGCCTAGGTGGGCATGAAATGTACTAGGGGAACACGTGGTCCTCCAGTTGTTGCTGAATGACACCTCTCAGGATTCCCACCCAGCACAGCCAATGGTGGCAAAGCTAAGTGTGGTCTTTAGCCACATCTAGAGAACTGTAGATGTGCTACTTCTGATCTAAGTGTGTGTGTGTGTATTTCTTTGTATGTACAAATATAGTGAGTGAGAGAGAGAGAGAGGCAATAAGTACAAAACCCACTGCTTCAGCACAGCAGTTGTTAGTGGATTGGGAGGGGCAGTATACTTCCAAATGAAGAAAGTCATTAGTACATATCATTTTTGTTTTAATCTATTAAGGTAAAGGTAAAGGTTTCCCTTGACGTAGAGTCCAGTCATGCCCGACTCTAGGGGGCGGTGCTCATCTCCGTTTCTAAGCCGTTAGAGCCGGCGTTGTCCGTGGACACTTCCGGGTCATGTGGCCAGCATGACGACACGGAACGCCGTTACCTTCCCGCCGAAGCGGTACCTATTGATCTACTTCACATTTGCATGTTTTCGAACTGCTAGGTGAGCAGGAGCTGGGACTAGCAACGGGAGCTCACCCCGCCGCGCGGTTTCGAACCGCCGACCTTCCGATCGACAGCTCAGAGGTTTAACCCGCAGCGCCACCGCATCCCTTAATCTATTAAAGTCAGTGTCTATATTCCTCTATCAGGTGATCAAGTACAGTTTATTAATTGTTATGATTGGGTTCAAACTTTGTGCTAGACTGAAAACAAGCAAACTGTATAATGGCTTAATGCAATGTGTGAACCAGATCATAGATTTCACTTTACTGATTTAGTTGCATTAAACTTAATTTTGTTTTGGCTTAGTGTAACAAAAGAATCCAGCCACTGAGATCATCAGTGACTTGTTTACTTTTAACCACAGGGAAAGCTTCCTGTGACTTCCTTAGTTTTGCTGACTTCTTTAATAGTAAGACAATATAATCCTTCAGAGCAGGGCAATGTGGAGCTGTCAAATGTGTCCCTACATCATAAAGGTCAATTATTCATCCAATTATTGCTCCTATCTATCCCTGGGCCTTTTTGTAGCTCAGTCACGCCTAACCCAAATAACAGTGAGCCCTCTCATTTATAATCCTACAAGTCAAAGACAGCCATGATTAGAAGGTGGAGGGAAGGAGTTCAAAGCAGAAGATAACTAGAGGAGGGAGGGAGGGAAGGAAGGAACAAATGAAAGAAAGAGGAAAAGAAAATATTCAGAATAGTGATGTTTCTAACTACAAACCTTAAGAATGAGTTGATGGGGTGGATGAGCGATTACCATCCTATATTAGTCAAAATTAAATGAAATTACTTGGATACTAATAGCAGCTGGTTTTGTGTGTGTTCATGTGGGTTTACTTGAGCAGTGTGTTGGAGAGAAAAGGTTTCAATTGCCATGGTGTATTTATTAAATACTCCCCCATATACAAACATACACATTCTTCATCAGCTGCTATATTCTGCATTATTTCACACATTGGTAAATCTAGATTGTCAAGTGCAAAAAAATCCCCTAGCTACAGCTCAGGCTTTGGTGAACGTGATGCTCTGATGTAGGTATCAGAGACAGTGATATCGCTGTTCATGTGCTGCTCCAGGAACTCTGAGGTCTCTTCTGCAATTTGCCCTGGAATCCGGAAATCAATGGTAGCTTGGTCCCTTTTGGGGCTAGGCTGGGTAAGAGCATTTCTGGCCTCGGCATGGCAACCTGTCCCTTGCAGGAATTGCAAGAAGTTCTCCTCAATGGAGCCTTCTCTGCTTGGTAACCTGAGGTCCTCCTCCGGCGGTTGCTTGAAAAAACAGGTGAGGTGCTTGCTGAGCTCTCCTCTGATCTGTCGGTTGAGGCACCCATAGAAGAAAGGATTGGACGTGAAGCAAAAATAGCCAATCCAAGTGACCACATTCTCTGTCTGTTGGCCAGGGAAATGGGAGCTCAGCACCGAGTAGAGATGGAAGGAGAAATATGGCAGCCAGCAGAAGAGGAATTGTCCCCCCACTGCTAGGAGGATAATGACAGCCTTTCCGCCCCCAAACGTCCTCTGAGGGGTAGTTCGAGGGGCTCCTGAGCTAGTCACCATTGTAGACCTACTGCTAAGAGATTCTGACCGCTGCCGGGGGGTATCCATCCAAGTGGGGAGTGGGCCATGGTGCATGGCAGCTACTCTGGCAACTTTGAACATACTGCAATAGACCACCAAAATAATAGAGATAGGCAGGAGAAAGTAAAAAACAGCAAAGAAAATCACAAAAAACTTGCAGTAGGCACTTCGGCTCCACTGCAAGGTGCAGGTCTGTCCATTGTAGACTGGGGATCTATTGATATGGTCTTGGGAAAGCCATCCCAGGATGGGGATGATGGACATAACTACTGCCTTGATCCAGACACCAACCAGGACACAGATGACCAGGCTTACAGTCATTTTGACCTCATAGCGCATGGGGTGCACCACATAGTAGTAGCGCTCTACATTAATAGCTGAGATTGAAAGGATGCACATGGCGATGAAGCAAACACTCAGGAAGAGATAGGTATGACATATGGCATCCTCAAAGACTGTGCCATCAAAGAAAGTTGAGCTGGACAGCATGGCTAGAGGCATTAGGGTAATAGCAGCCAAAAGATCCACCAAGCAGAGGTGGAACACAAAGACAAACTTCCTCAGTGCTGGGGTTTTGATAATGACTGTCATAATTGCTACATTGCCCACAATGGCTGTCAAATCAATCAAAAGCATGAAGAAGAGACCCACAGACTCAGAGGCCACATCTCTGGGCTTGGTGTCTAGGCTAGAATTGAAAAGCATAGAACTTTGGGATGTCTGAAGCAGTCTTCTGATCCTGGAGGGATTCCGCACCCACGGGGTGGGAAGAGAAGGCTCCATGGAGATTAGCACCTCCCTTTACAAGTCCATCACCCATCCTATTCTGGGTCCCCAGAAAGTAATCAGAGAGAATCAAGAGAGATGGTGGTGCACAAGCAGCCACTGGCCATATTTTTTGCCAACATTCAAGCCAAGCAGGTCTTTGGGGAACTTATACCTTCCAGTACCACTCAGTTCTGTGAGCCATTATAATCAGGGGCCATGCTTAATTCAGCAGATCTGTTTCATCTTGATTGTATGTCATAGGATATAATAGCATGGCAATGTAGAAAGTCCATGGGACCTGGTCTTGCTAACTGTATAAGGCTTTACTGCATCTTGCAACATGCTGTTTCTGAGGCAAATGTTCAAACCTGAAAGAAATACATATATATTTACAGATTAATCACCATGTCAGCCAAAAGCTGTTTCATTGGCAGAACTACATTTAGGGCTGGCTGAAATGGGTAGTTTTGCCTTTAAAGCAAATTGTCCCTTTCAGGGGAGCTTGGATAGTTGCTGTGAAAGACAGGCCCTTTGTTGTTTTTGGAAAAGGATGAGTGTGGGCCATTTCAGGGGACTCCCAGTTTAATAGTGGGTGCTCCCAAGAATGGGAAGTGGGATGCTGAGTTCAGCCCCTGGTCTACTGAGGGCTGAGTCAGGCAATGACCTAAGTGAGAACTGGCCTCTGGCCATAAATTTATCCTGCATAAAACTGGAGGTTAGGTTGAGTTGTTTCTGAATATGTATTTTTTGTTCAATTTTTATTTACTCCCCTCCCATTTTCTCTCTGTGTTATTAATGTGAAGAATGTGGGGGATGTTCCAGCAGTGGAAAGTTGGGGGAGAAGAGAATAGAAATCCCAATGTGGATGATCACAAGCAACTGGGAGAAAAAGACATTTAAAAGACAGAGGAGATATACTGCAGGCCATTACCCTATTTGGTTCCTTCCTCTTTTGGTTATCTCCCTGGGTATAATTACTACATGCTATGATTGTTGATGAGAGAGCCAGCCTTGTGTGAATTACTGAAAGTGGGTAACTACTCTGAATACAGAGTACATACCTTTCTGAGTACAGCATCAATCATGACTGAAAGAATTGCTGAGATCAATCAAATCTCAGTGACCAGAAAACTTATCCAAAGGTGATGAAGGCCTTTTCCTGGTGTTTAGTTAAGGATACACTAAGTATACTATTGGTATACAGCCCACTCTGCTGTCCAAATAAGCTGGCTGTGGTGCTCTCAAGAGAACTCCATGATGGGCATTTTAAAAAATTATGTTGGGACTGCCTTCATACAGAAAGCTTTAGCTTTCATTTGACAACCATAGGTTTGTCTCCTCAAACCAAGAAATAGGGCAGGCCATATTAGGTTTTTCCTTGGGACATGGGGCAAGTAGTCCGGATACTGTAAAGCAAGAGTTATAGTTGCCCATTATTACAGTCAGGTCATCATCTGGTGATGAATGTTGAGGATCAGGCTCTCAATATATCATTCTCCTTCTACAGGAAAGGAGTAGTTACTAAGACAGTTTCTCCCCACAGACTTTGGAACCTCTTGAATGATGATTCTGTCAAGGCCTTTGTTGTTCTATGTAGTGGTGAAACAAAATGAGCCACTGAGATCATTCCTAAGAACCCTCTCTAGTGTTCTGGAGCAAAGTTTTCTGAGGTACACTGGGTGACAAAACTGGCTAGAATGTAAAAGTAAATAGACATTTGTGTACACAGTTTTGCTTATTGTATGGCAGTACAATCTCCATTACATCCTCAAGTAGCCACCCAAGAGAGCGTTTTAGAGTGATTAAAGACTTACTGTTATATGCCCTGTAAAACATGATGTTAGAGCCCTCCAAAAGCTGCTGTGACAGATCTGTAAGACACTTTGATGAAAAATATCATTCATCTTCATGCCAATTTTAACACTGGGTTTGATACTGAGGTATAGAGTTTATCATTTGGGTTAATTGTATGGAATCATTTTCAATATTTGAGGCTGAAGACATAGACCAAATGCTCTTGTATGTTCCCTTGAACCCTGCCAGTCTTGGTTTTTTCAAGATACCCAGAGAAGGATGACTAGGCGGATCCACAGAGTAGTGAACACATCTTTGTGTGATGGAGTGATAACAGCCTGTTGCCCATCCTCTCCTAAATAAGCCCTCTCTGGACCCAAGGATTACTCCAACTATTGCTGATTCACATATCCTTTGCTAGGGCAAAGTGCCTGAGAGGGTGATGTCTATGCTGCTGTATATGTTCTTGGAAGACATTGTTTAGGCCTGGTTTGGGGACAGAATCAACTTAAGTCACCTTGGCAGATGATTTCCTGCAAGAGAAAGACAGAGGGAATGTGACTCTGGTCGATCCTGCTTTATTTTTCAGTAGCTTTTGATCGCATTGATCAGGATATTCTCCAGGATTATCCCTCTGAGTTGGGAGTGCTATACTAAACTAGCTACTGTATGTGATGCCACAAGGTATTATCTTGTCCAAAATGCTAATTAACATTAACATATTTTGAGACATGGAATTATCAATATGCTGTGGATACTAAATTCTATTTATCCCTAATAAGACTATTTAGCTTCAAAAGTGATTCAGAAGATTATTTTTCAACCTTGCACAGACAGAGTACTTTGTAGTTTTCATTAAAGGAAACTCACTTTTTTCAGGCTGCCATCTGAGCTTGAAAAACAGGTGCTACTGCTTGAAGAGTAGCATTAACTTTAATGAGTAGATTCCTTAAAGCAACAGATTCCTTTTATTTCAGGCTGCAAAACGTCAGGCTGCTTTAATACATAGCAAGGAGGTGATTCAGGTATGCAAGATCCAAAGCCCTTCTTCCAAAGTACACAGCCCTAATATATAACATCTGAATAAGAGACTGTACACCTACTGAACTAGTATAGGGACAAGGTGATGGGAGGGCTGAGGGCCAACAAACAAGGCAGAAACCTTACAGGTAAATGTCCCTGGAAATGCGAAGTGGAGAATCTTCCTGTCCTAAATTGGGTGTCACTTCCTAGAGTTCCTAGATAGGGAAAGCCAGTTTCTGTTGTTCATGTACTGGTCACCTCACACGTAGATTACTGTAATGTAACTGCATTTCGTCCAGAAGCTGTAGTTGATGCAAAAAATGGTGGCCATAGGAAATTATGTTGTAACCTTAGAGAGAGAGAGAGGGTAAAATATAAACGTACTTGTAACTGCTGTTAAGAAGATGGGAAGCCGCTTCTTTATAACTTCTCTCCTCTCCTCTATTTCTTTCTTTACACTTTTTTCAATTACTTATTACTTTTCTTTCCTTTTATTCTTTTAAAAATTATTTAATAAAAATTATAGATAGAGAAATAGAGATGGAGAGATACACACAAAATATGGTAGCCCTGTAGCTGAATGTGGCACGTAGATATTCCTATGCCAGACCTCTGTTGAAGCAATTGCACTGGCTGCCAATTAGCTACCAATCCAGATTAAAGGTTTTGCTTCTGTGTATAAGGTCCTAAACGATGCTTTCTCATGGTAGACCTAGGTGAACCTATTTTATGAGGCTCCACTTTGGTGGTGCCTGCTCTCTGGATACTTTCCCTGCTGAAACCTAGGAGGCACCAACAGCTATGCCACTGAGGGACCAGTCTTTTCACCCAAATCTTCACTGAGTCAACATTACAAAGGAATTGGTCTTTCCCCTTTTCCCCTTTTAATAAAAGTGCTTTATATTGTTTTAGCTTATTGCGTTTATGATTACATTTTTTCTTCATTTGGAAACCACTTTTGAATGTAATTACATGGAAAGCCAAAGAGAAATACACCAATAATAACATGATTGCAAATATTTATGTCTTAACAATCTGTCTGAGTTTAAATTACAGGAATTTCAGCACTGATTAATGCATTAGAAGTATGCTAGCTTTGTCTACACCTAACATTATATAAACCTTGGTGCACAAGCCACAGCGGCTATGTTCATACATTGCATTAAGCCAAACAAAACACCCCACATTATGTTTTAGCAGTATGTGTAATCTCAGCAAAGACCCTGGGTCCACGGGTTTCTTTTAAAACATAGTGCTTTCAATAGCCCTTTCCCTAGAATAATTTCCATAAAATTCCCTGTTTGGTTGTTTGGTTGGCTGTTTCATGCTCCACTGTGGAATTCTTAGGGAAAGCGTCTGGGGATTTTAGTGTACTTGGCAATTTATCTGGTTCAGTTTCAGGTGATATTACAGGTAGTCCTCACTTAACAACCATTTGTTCAGCGGCCATTCAAAATTACAATGGTGCTGAACGAATGGTAGTTGTGACCGGTTCTGGAAGTACAGCTGTTGCAGCCATGATCAAATTCGGGTGCTTGGTAGTGCAGCCACATTTATGACCACAGTGTGTACTTCAACTCCCCCCACCCACCTATTTCCCCCATCTCTGCCCTTTTGACTGCTCTGCACTCCATCCCCCTGCTGTCCTGCTGCCCCGTACTCTGCCACCCCTTCTGCTCCTGCTGCCCCCGTCGCCCCCACTGACCTTCACCATCTTCTTCCTCCCGCTGCTAATGAGGCGCACCTGAGGCACGGCCTCAGAGAGGTCTCATGAAGGGCCAGCAGCTGCCTCAGCCAGGCGTCACAGGAGGAAGAAGACGGCAAAGGTCGGCAGGGGGCAGCAGGGGTAGGCGGTTGCGGTGGAGTGCAGAGCAGCCCAAAGGACAAAGTTGGGGGAGACAGGCAGATGGGGGAGTTGAAGCAGAGGCGAGTGTAGCAGGGCAGGAGAAGAGTGAGGTCTTTGCCTAACAATGGTGCGGTACTTGCCTAACAACCACAACCGTGACTACTGGAACTGCTTTTGCTAAGCGGTGTGGTCATGTGATGTTTCACCTAATGACCACTTTGCTTAGAGATGGAAATACCAGTCCCAATTAGGATCATTAACTGAAGACTACCTATATTAGAAGAATGCATGTACACTTAGAAGAATACAGGTAGTCCTCGTTTAGCGACTGCCTCATTTAGCAACAGTTCACAGCAGTGATGAAAAAGTAACTTTATGACCGATCCTCGCATTTACAACCTTTGCAGGCCTGTAAAGCAAAGGAAAGCTGAAGTAAGATCATAAGCACAGTCACAGTTTCACTTAATGACCACTTCACTTAATGACTGAGTTGCAAGTCCCAATTGTGGTCGCTAAACGAGCACTACCTATATATATTACCTCTGTCTGAATCTTTTTAGGCATTTAGATGTGTTTCCGAGGGCCTGCTCTTGTCCCATTAGATTGGTTTAATTATTAGTCACAAAATCTAATCTTTTCAGCATTGGCTGAAAATTCTGAAATTTCTTTTCATATAGAAGCAAGGCGGCAACCAGTGCAGCTCACAAAACAGAGGTGTTACATGGGCATACTGAAGCATGTGCATCACTGCCCACACTGCTGCATTCCAAACCAGTTGAAGTTTCCGGGTGGTCTTCAAAGGCAGCCTCATGTACAGCACATTGCAGTAGTCAAGCCATGAGATGACCGGAGTATGAGTGACTATTTTGATAGGCCCCCAATCTAGGAAAGGGAGCAACTGGCACACCAGATGAAGCAGGAGCTGTGAATGAAGGAAGGCCCCCAAAATGTGCATCATCCTTGAATGGGGATGTGCCACCCCATCCAAGGTCAAAGATGGAATATATCCAGACCTGGATGGTCCAAACATTCACAGCCACTCGGTCTTGGTAGGATTCAGTCAGAGACGGTTCCTCCCCATCCAAACCCACACAGCCTCCAGGCACTGGGACAGAACCTTGACACCTCACTTGGCCAGCCTGGAGTCGAAAAATATAATTGGGTATCATCAGCATACTGATGATACTGAACCCCAAACCGGCAGATAACCTTACCCAGCAGTTTCATATAGATGTTGAAAAAGAGGGGAGACAGAATAGAACCCTACGACTCCCCACAAAGGAGAGGATTGGGGAATAGGCTCTCTGTACCAACCAATACTGACTGAAAGGCACTGTAGAAAGGAAGCAAACCAGCATAAAATGGTGCCACCAATCCCCAACCCACAGAGCCAGCTCAGAAGGATACTGTGTTCACTGGTATCAAAAGCCGCCAAGAATGGATGTACCACCTTCATCCTGGCTCTATCACAGCTCATCTACAAATGCAACCAAAGCTGTCTCAGTACTAAATTCCAGGCTTAAACCTAAATGAAATGGGTCTACATAATCCATTTCCTCCAGGATTCTCATCAGCTACAGACCAACCACCTTCTTAACAACCTGCCCCAGAAAGGGAAATTGAAGACTGGTCAATAGTTACTGAAGTCTGTTGGGTCCAAGGATGGCTTCTTCAGGAGGGGGCTCACCACCCCCTCCATCAAAGAGGCTGACATGGACCCAACTGCAGGTTACCTCCCTAGCCGCTTT
The DNA here is from genome assembly GCF_035149785.1 of Candoia aspera. NCBI lineage: Eukaryota > Metazoa > Chordata > Lepidosauria > Squamata > Candoiidae > Candoia > Candoia aspera. The sequence goes on along the minus strand of NC_086155.1, from coordinate 53,849,631 downwards.
CATGACCCAGGAGGGACCTAGATCCAGTAAACAGATGGCCAAGCTGATAGGACAGAGAGCCTGTCCACTTCCTCAGGAGTCACCAGCTCAAACTCATCTCAGATCACACTATAGAGGATGCCCCAGGCATCTTGGCCTGCCCTGCCCAGTCAGAGTCCAAGGTAAAGCAAATCTGAGCAACTATACCCACCAGATAGCCTGAGTAATCCTCACAGCAGCCCAGCAGATGTTCCAGGGACCCTCCCTACCCAACAGGGACCAGGTCACCCTAAACAGGACTGCTGGACAGCTATCAGTGGACACAGTAAGGGTGGAGAAATATTGACATCTCACCAGGAGGTAGGCCCTAATATGGGCTCTTATCCATGTCCAGTTAGACTCACTTCAAGTCTTCCTGCAACAGTGCTCCAGGAGTCTCTTCTGGTGTTTCATCTCCCAGAGCCCCTTGGTAAACCAAGGTGACCCCTGGGATCAGCATACAGGGAAAGGCTGCATAGGAGCAATACAATCCAAGACCCCAGCCACCTGCCCATTCCAGGCAGTGACTAGGGCCTCAGCCGAACCACCCACCACATCCTCAGAGAAAACCCCAAGCTCTCTCTGGAACCCCATTGGGTCTATCAGTCTCCTGGGGTGAGCCAATCAACTGGTCCCTGTCTCTCTGCAGGAAAGGGTGACACCAGTGAGTTGAAATGCAACCAGGGAGTGATCTGTCCATGGCAACGGACTGATGTTAGTGTCCTCCACTGCCAGATCACATTTCAACCACCCTGAGACAAAAACCAGATCTAGCATATGGCTTCTGGCATGCATCGAGCCATCCTTCGATGACTTGGGACAGGTCCATGGTTGCTATGGAGGCCACAAACTTCTGAGCCACCCCAGGATCAACATCACCAGGTAGCAGATTGAAATCCCCAAAGAACAACAGCCTTAGGGATTCTATTGCCAATCCAAATATTGCCAACCCATTATCTATTGCCAAATGATAATGTAAGGATCTATCCTTCAGAATTAAAAAATTAGTAAGATCCCCCCCTCCACTTTTTAACTGCAGCTATATAGATTTGGTAGGTGTTCCAGGTGGCTGGTAAAAATGCAGAAGTTTCATGCTGTAAGAGTTGATTTAGAAACTTCAAGCCTCCTCCAGAATTCCTTCAGTAATTTTCTCTTTCTTTCAGACTGTTCTTGAAAGATGAAGTAATTTTTTTCTGCTGTAAAGATTTTCTTAATGTACCTTCACAACTCTGGGAAGGACAAACCAGTTAAAGTGTTTTCCAAATAATACTTCATTAAAATGCATCTCCTCATAGATACAATGAAGCCTGGCAGAAAACCAAAACAACAGAAGAGAGGAAACCCTGTAACTCTTTGCTCATTAGTGCCTTTATACTTGTAACAGAAATATCACATCTCTTTAAAGGAAAAGATTTAGTTTTGTTTGTTCCAAATTATGGAACTAAGTTGTAACACTATAGATATTAACTTTGCTACGTTGTGGGATATGGTAAAGGAAGATGACTAGCAGGATCCGAGAAATATAAGAACAAAATAAATGAAAAGAGATGAAATTTCAGGCCAGTTGTAGTGAAAGACTTTTTATCATTCCAAATAAACTCCTGCCAAGGATTTCTGATCTATTCATGCCCTACATACACTGACTATCTCCATCTGGAACACAACAGGATAAAAGCTGCCTTCCCCTTCTATTTGTACATCCTAATCCAGTTCTGGCTGGGAGGGATCCTCCTGGGTTTCAGCAAGAGGGATTTCCCTGGCACCTGGTCTTCTGAACTGGAGGTCCCATTGACTGATGCCCAACAAGACACAGAAGCATTTCTGGAATCCACATTCCAGGAGAAGGTGTAATTCAGCACAAACTAATGATGAGTACACATACAGTTTACTTACATTTATTGTTTGAAGCCAATTGAACCCCAGGAAATTTGAAGGAATGATTAAATCATTATGATCAAATTATGGTCAGGCAGGTATCCACAGTGAGAATGATACCAATACATTTTTCTTTAAGCATCTGCAATTAGAGGGCATGGTGTGGATAGTGTAAGTCAGCTGATGCAACCACAGCACAAACCTCTCTCACAGACTTGTGAACTTTTGTGGGCCTGAGGGCTTTGCACAACATACTGAGGGTTGCATTCTACAAGCTGGCTGGGCTATGGACCCTGACCATGTTTGAAGGGGTGCCTGGAAGGTACCTGCAGATTTAAGGTGGAGGGTACCAGGTGGTACCTGGAGATTTAAGGTGTGAAATGGGTAACTTAAATTTCAGTAAGACTTAAGTTTCTAATTTTGCTTCTTACCATCCCCTTCCCCAGTCCTCCAATAGAAAAAATGGCCAATTTTTCTGGCCTCCCCTATTCTTGGCACTCCTGCTCTGTCATGTTAGTTCCCAAGCACAGTAGTGAGACTGTACAACTTATCACAACTGGCAGGCAAAGCAACACCTCTCACAAGAATAGAGGGTTCTGGTGCATGAGATAATGAGGATTCTCTTTTCCACTGGATCCTCCCGTGCATTTGGGTTGCTCGTGCCCCATAGCAGTCCTGAAGAATCTGCAGAGGGCACAACTTACCCGCCTGAGTTGCCCTGAAGCAGACAACGGCTGACCGGTCATTTTGCTTTCAAGAAGGTCCATGCTGCAGTCCTGGAAATATCCCCGTGCACTCCAGTTCAACGGATGTGCTTGGAGCATAGTGCTGGTGGAAAGCAAAGCAAAACAAAACAAAACAAAACAAAAGAAAAGCTTGTCCTTCTATAACTTCAGCTTGGCCCTAGATAATGTTAGCTAACTCAGTCTTATTTGACTCCACCACACTTGTTTGGGCACACTGGCCAAAGCCTGGTCAGGTCTAGCAGTATCCCTGAATGGAGCAGAAATCCTGCCAGCTGGCTTCTCTGGTACTCTTCCGGGGCTTCCCATCTGTCACTATTTGGACACTTATTTAGATGTTTTCCCCATGCACCTTCTTCCTTTCTCTACCCTCAATTCATAGACAAGCAGCTCTTTCCACTGACAGGGATGGAAGTGGTGACACCCTCTTTATCCCACTGGCAGCTCTACCTCCAACTTGTCCCTCATCTTACCAGATGAAGATGACTTCTTTCGTTTAAATAGCAGTCCTTCAAAACAAACAAACACCCCAAAAGTATTTATCTCATCTATGCACAGCAGAGTTTTCCCTCATTTCCCAGACTTCACAATTCCACAGGAACAAATATATGCTCCTTGATTATTTATTTATGTATAAATCAAATTTATAGCCCGCCCCACTCATAACAAGGCATACAGTTAAAAACAATCCAAAACAATCCAAAGCAGAAGAGGGCGATAACCAGGAATTAAAATACCACACACATAAATACAAATTTCTGACAGTGGCACATACTCCCTAACCTGGGGGAAAAGCCAAGTCTTCAAAGCCTGTTAAAGGAGGGCAGGGTTGGGGCAACTCAATATTCCCAGGGATGCTATTTCAGAGGACAGATGCCATGACAGAGAAGGATGCCACCTGGGTCTTCTCAGATGGCCCTGTTTTAAAGGTGGGACCTGGAGCATGCCCACTGTTAGACCTTACTGGATGGTTCAGATACTAGAGCTTCCAAATGTTCCTAGCTTCTGAAATTCTCACTGGCAACCCTTCTAATCTGTAAGGAATGGCACATGTAAGGTAAATACGGTCTGGTCTGTCTCTTGAACAGTCTCTTGTGTTTCTTGGAAACACCCACTCACACATCCAAGCTCAAATCCTGATCACTTGAGTTTCCTCCACTGTCCTGCCTCCAGCCTTGCAAGACAAAGAGCCCCCAAGCGTTGGAGTTCAGATTCCTTCTTCCGCTCCTTTCCACCTGAAAGGAATGGACACCTCCTGCCCTGGCTGAAATGCCATCACTCCTGCCCACTGTTCCTGCTCAGGAAACCTTCCCCTAGGCTACTCCTACTGCCGGTCCAGAGCTTGGAGACCAGGCAGCTTAGAAGCAGGCCTCAGCTTCTGCCAGCAGGGAGAAGAATAAGAATCCTGAATGGATAAAGGAATAGAAGAGGCTGGTCCTGCTCATTTCTTTGCTCTGCTGATGGAAAATCTGCTCCCAGCTTCCCATGCAGAAGGGATCCTCCCCAGATAGCTTATGCTCTCTCCCCATTCTCCTGTACTTATCTCTGTCTCAGCATCTTTGGGAGAATGCACCAGCTACTAGCATAAAGAAAACATATACACACACACCACCTGGATGACTGGAAAGCACCAGTAATATCCTACCCTGAATGGCCGCCTGTTGCTGCCTGGCCACAGCTGACCCTCCTCCCTGCTCCCAGTCCCAGTTCATACCTTCCCTGTGTAGACTTCCAGCATACTGGATCTCTCCTGCTTCTCTTCCACTGTAACTGATGCACAGATCCACTGCAGTGAAGGGCGAGAGGCAGCCAGGAGTTTGGAGAGAGTCTCAGCTTCTGGGTCCTAGATGCCTCCTGATTTCCATTCCAGTCCTCTAATTTCTCCTGTGCATAGCCTAAGATGCTACAAGTCGTAGGGCAAGAAAGATGTCAGCCCTTAAAATAAAGACATGTTCAGGATGGCTAAACCATTCTGCTTCAGAGCTAAAAAAATCAGGAATTAAATGCACAGAATGTAGATTAAAATACTTTTGTGAAGCTTACCTCCCTTTACTTTCTGATTTCAGAGTCAGGCTTTGTGTTTTCCTTTGAAAGAGTCAGGGAAAAGAGTAAAAATATTGGTAAAAACCTGAAAATAGGTACCGCTTCGGCGGGCAGGTAACGGCGTTCCATTTAGTCATGCCGGCCACATGACCACAGAAGGGTCTACGGACAAACGCCGGCTCTTCGGCTTTGAAACCGAGATGAGCACCGCCCCCTAGAGTCAGACACGACTGGACTTAATGTCAAGGGAAACCTTTACCTTTACTACCATAATGAGCAGGACTAGTTCAGACTTCCCTTTCTGCTCCACAGAGGGGCTCCAGGCTCCCACATCTCTGCATGAAATAAACATGCAATTGGTAATCCCTTCTAGTTTATAGCTGCTGTTTCCTGGCATCGGTTCACACAAGCACGGCCCTGCATCAAGCCAAACCAGGTCAATAGTTAACTGCCTTTAAGTGGCCACATTTCTTCCAGTCACAACTGGGCCAGGCTATTTGAACAAACAGCAAGCATCTGAAAGGCTTTAGAGATGGAACTTTTCTCTCTCTCTCTCTCTCTCTCTTTTTGCTTTTGTTTTGCTCTTGTGTATTTCTAGCACAGTGAGATTACTGCAACCCTTCCTGTAATTAGAGTATCTACAGAATTGTACGACTGAGTCTCTGGACTGCAAAAGTCACCTACTTCCAGTGCTGCTCGCTTCAAATAAATGGCTTCTCTGTCACTGCACGTGCCTTTTGGAAAAGCCCCCTCCCCCATCTGAGATTCACATGGCCCCCATACTGCCCAGCGTCAAGCAATCTTTATAGACCTAACATTTCCCCCCATGTCTTGGGTTAGGATGTTTGGGAGACCCATTAAGTCAGGGAATGATGCGGAAGGATGGCATGTTGTTCTTTCAGATGACTGCTGTTTTTATAAAATGCTGCTTTTTAACTTTGGGAGGCTGCTCAGAGTTGTTCTGGAGTTGGGAGGTCTAGAAAGCCAGTAAATAAATAAATCATAGAAATTGAAATCCAAGACATCTGGAGGGCCAGCTTGAGGAAACGGGCTCTTTTCCAGGGCTGGCCTCAGGTACAGTTGCATCTAAAAGGAAAATTAAATAAAAAATGAAATGACAGTCTACTGCTTTTGTTTCAGTTGAAGGCAGGGAAACTGCTGAAATTTGATACCAGAAGTAACAGTTCATTTTTAGGTCATGCTAGACAACCCTGTGACCCGCTGGGTCATCCTTGGACAGAAAGGTAGTGCAGTCTGATGTGACCAGAATGAACATTAAATTTTAGGCTGACCCTATTTTTTTCACCCCAATGCTGGACGGTCCCATGATCACCTAAGAAGAATATATATCATAAATAGAAAAATAATTGTAGTGGCAAATGAATTTCAGTAAGTCAATATTTACTTACCTAAACAGATAAACAAAATAACCACAGGTGGGCAAAAAAGTAGTGGGAGCAGGAGTGACTTCCAATTTCCTGCCAGTTTCCCCATTGACTTTGCTGGTGGGAAGCTGGCAGGAAGTGTCGGAAATCACGATCACAGGACTGCAGGGATGCTGCAATGGCCACAACTTCGTGAATAAAACTGATCTGAACATCATGGAAATTTCAATTCCACAGATTTTTTAATGCATTCTTTAAGTTAGCAGATTTTAGGTACCTTGATTCAAAAATTGTTTACAGTATAATGCACCTTTTGGGCTAACTTGTGGTTACAAACAGACAAACAGATAAACACAATGAGAATTTTAGTAGTATATAGATTATGATACCACCAGACCTGCTCTCAGCAGTCACTAGCTGCATGATTATACCTACCAGGTTCAATCTTTTTCTAAGTAAAGCAACATCTGGATTTGCAGCCAAATATGGATCATTTACTTATTTAAAGAGTAATGCTATTCTATCAATCACCACTTTTTAATCCAGTGCAAGTTAATAACATTGATTGCACTAATTTTTGCTAGTTTGCACAGGGCAGTTAGTTGTTCACATATACAACTAATCACATACTGCTTTAGACAAAGTAGAGAGCCAGACATATTTTGGAAGTATAAAGCAATATGGCCTCCTTCCATGATTTAAGCACAGCAGAAGGCACCAACCACTTCACAATACAGAGTCTATTATATCAGTAAAGAGACAAGATATTGGTGGGTCATGAAAAAAGGACAGGGTGCAAGGCATATTATAGCAGACCTGGGAGTCTGTAGGGGAGTGCAAATGATCTAATTTGCATCAGTTGCATCATATGACTCACACAGATCACATCCTTCTCATCATTTGCGTGATTACGTCATGCATGTCATAACATCATCATGCAAATGTTGAGAAGGATGAGATTTGTGGCTTCTAGTGGACCTCTAGGATAGCGGAACTTTACATATAGACTTAGAAGCAGGAGGCAGAGGGAGTAGAACGTAATCTGTCAGGCAATCAAGACTTAGCTTTTCTATTGCAAGACTTCTCTGTTAAAATATACAATGTAAGATGAGAGTACCTTTGAATGCTTGAAAAACAACTGCACTTTTTTAGCTTAAAAGCATCACTCAACCGAGCATTCAAAGCAAGTGGTGTAATATAGATAGATTTCAACTCAGAAACATTAATTTTAGAATGAAATGTGTAGCAGTATGATCTTATGTCTGTTTACTCAGAGGTAAGGGTTTAATGGGCTGAATGTTCTAGTAAGCATGTATAGGATTACAATGTAAAGCTTTCAGAGCAGAGCGATGTTCGTCTTTTGTTGGAAACACTTTACTTAGGACCAGCAGACTTTCCCAGACAATCCTCACAATGCTGTGTGATAAATATAGCCTTGTTTCTCATTTGCTACACACAAACCTCACGACTTCCTTGGAGGCTGCAATTTGGTTCTTAATATATATATACAGTAGCAGAGGTACAGCTTGTTGGATTTCCTCAGAAGTGCTTATTCATATGATTAGTATTCCAGATATTGAGGCCTTGTTTCTTCAGCTCTGCAGGATCTCACAGTGAGTCTGAAACATGGGATAGAGTTTAAATATGGAACACCAGCCTCTTTTTTCCTAAGGGTTTTCTCTCAGCATGTCATGCAAGCACAGACACTATATTGCCTACTAATGGCAGCATAAACAAGTCACATCTACAAAATAGGACAGGACTGATCAAAACTCACTCTGCCACACTCTGGTTTCCTCTCCATTACAGTGTATTGCTTTGCTATTTCCCAGATCCTGGTTTGCTGATGGAGGAATAGGTCCCGTCTGTTTTTTCTTTAGCCATTCTGAAGGCTGAGAGGATGACAAGGGGTGGAGTGTTATGGGCCTTTTCCTGGTCCTGAGTTGAATAGCTCTTGAGTTGGCAGAAAACTATAGTGGCATGATTTTTTCCTGGCCTCATTGTCAGTCTCTATCTCACCCCTTTCCTGCCACTGTTCCTAGTCACTGCAGTCAATTTCCCTCCACCAGTGTGGGCTAACGTGTCTCAGATTTTACCCATCTTCTAGCTGCCCTTGGACAGTATCAGAATAAGGGGAAAATACTCCATTAACATCAGTACAGCTAAGAATGACATAAGCTGGGGGGCACAGCAGAAAAAAGATGTAGGTCAGCCCCACCCTGCATCTAATGAATGATGCAGTAGCCATCAGTGGCAACTTGCATGTTAAAACATGGTTCTGTTAATTAATTTAAAACAAAGTGATTTCTACTCCACAGAGAAGTCTGTTGTGGATTATTTCAGTGAGATATAAACAAACAAACAAACAAATAAAATGGGTGGTAACAAATGTGGCAATGCCTCCATTTGTGAGAACAGGTAAATCACTATGTTTTCCCACTCTGTCCTCATAAGAGTTTAGAAGGCAGAAAACTCAAAATAGTCAAATTCTAAAGAATGCTGTTGTGACTGTAGCCAGCCTTCAGGCTTAGATGCACAATTCACCTCCTCAGAGTGAGGGTTAGCTTTGATCACATGTAGACTCAGATTACTGCAGTTTCTTCCTCTGCTAGACATAGAAAAGCTTTGATCTTCAGGCAATGGTCAGGTGGGGTTTTTTTTTCTTTACAAGCTTTTTGTGATATGTTATAACACAGGGTTCCTCAACCTTGGCAACTCTAAGCTGTGCGGACTCTTTGCTGGCTGGGGAATCCTGGGAGTTGAAGTCCACACAGCTTAGAGTTGCCAAGGTTGAGGAACCCTTTTATAATAAATTGAAACTTTTCATAGATTTTGGCAAAGAGTGCTTCATTTGTAGAGGACCAGGGCCATCTTGTAGTATAATCAGAGCAGTGGATTTTTCTGTTAAGTAATTTGCAAGTAATAGTATAATGTGATCTGAACAGTTCTCCAGTTTATCTCCTTCCACACTGAAGGTTGACATTTTTAAATTAAAAAGATTTTTTTCAGTAACGTCTGATGTTATTTATCTTTTATATGATTGGTTTAATCCTCTAGCCACCTGCCTCTAAGCTATATAGCCAGGAAGTAACGTTATAGAAATTATTTCAACTTTTGTATTCTTTTAGTGAGAGCCAGTTTGGTGCAGTGGTTAGGGCATCAAGGTAGAAACCAGAGACCATGAGTTCTAGTGCCACCTTAAGCACAAAGCCAGCTGGGTGACCTTGGGCTACTCACTCTCTCTCAGCTCTGGGAAGGAGGCGATGGAAAACCGCTTCCAAATTCTTGCCAAGAAAACCTCAGAGACTTGTCCAGGCAGTTGCCAGGAGTCAACACTGACTTGAAGGCACAGTAAATAAATTAAATTAAATTCTTTTAGTCACCAGAAAGGCAGCACAGGTAGTGGAAGCCCCATCTCTCTTACAGCTTGGTGAGGGGAGGGGGGGAGGGGGAGGGGGAAGATGCCAGGTGAGTCATCTCTTTGCAGATAGATGATGGCTGCAAGATTTACTAAACTGGTACCCCAAAGTAGACTAGGGAACCAGCATATGAATATCTAGAGGCCTTCAAGGAGAAGAGTTTTAGAACTTCCAAACTTCTACCCTGCAAGCTTCATCAGTTTGCTACAAATGTCTTTCCTTGAAAAGTTTTGATCAACAACATATTCCATATTTTTCTAACATGGGGCTAGGTAATTCACAGCCTAAAGATTATTTGCAGCTTTCATGTCCCTGTTTTGAGAACCCCAGTTCCCTACAATTGCATTGACAAATTATAGGACGAATTGTTTTGACTTCCATATCCATTATGTCTCTGACAGGCTTAATGCTAGGCCTGCCAGATACAGTACGGGCTACAAAAATTCAGACTATCATTAGATGACAGCAAATGGAGTTTTCTCTGTTGTCATCTAGTGGTCATATGATTTTTGCAGCCCCGATCTGGTAGCCTTCTTTAACACGCTTATTTATATTACAAATTGAACTCCCACAAAAAAATTATTAGATAGGGGCTGAAAATTAATCCCTACCCCATCAAGGCACATCATATATGGTCACTGCCAAATCTCTAACAATGCTCAGCCACAAATATGTATTTCCTTGAAATCTTGCTATAACAGGTTAACTGATCAGAAACTAGAAAGCATTTTAAAAAGATCTGCGGGGGAGGGGTTATATTTTATAAACATATTTATACCATGTTTTCCTGAAACAGCCCTTTAAGGCAACTTTCAATCCAAAATTAAACCAATCTTTCAATTTTAGCAACATAAAGAACCTAAAGAGCCAGTTTGCTCTTTAGGTTCTTTATGTTGCTAAAATTGAAAGATTGGTTTAATTTTGGATTGAAAGTTTGGTATAGTGGTTAAGGCACCAGGCTAGAAACCAGGAGACTGTGAGTTCTAGTCCTGCCTTAGGTACAAAGGCAGCTGGGTGACCTTGGGCCAGTCACTCTCTCTCAGCCCTAGGAAGCAGGCAATGGCAAACCACTTCTGAAAAACCTTGCCAAGAAGATGGCAGGGACTTGCCCAGGCAGTCCCAGGAGTCAACACTGACTTGAAGGCACACCCCCCGCCAAAAAAAGACCCAAAGGGAAAATTGAAATTTCTTGAGAAAGAAATACAATTAAATAGTTTTTAAAAAGTTTCTTATGCACGGAGCCATGTGTTCACTGTTTATTGACTTGAGAGAGGAAAAGAAGCTATCAGCCCTCCCTAGAGATGGCATTCCAGGGCTGAAATCAAAAAGGGCCCTGTTCTATGTGCCCACCTCTACACAAGAGACCATCAAGAAGATCTTAGCTATTGAGTGGAGTGCCAATGCAAAGCAGACTTTTATGGAAGGAAGCTGTTCTTAGGATATTAAGGATATCCTGGATCCAGAACATTTAGGATTTTAAGGGTTAAAGAAGAGTGTGGTGAACTAAGACAGGAAATTAAGGGGTAGCCAATGAAGCTGAAACTGCATCTGATCAAATATGGTTTGAATGTATCATATTAATAATGAATGGTTGCTACATTCTGAATCCACCAAAATTTCCAATGCTTTCAAAGGAAAGTCCATGTAAAGCACATTCCAGTTATCAGACCTGGATGAAATGCAGTCATGGCCAGATAATGTACCATCTTGCACTGTGATAGCTTCATATTATGTTTCCTGTCTCTGGAGACTCATGAAGTTTCATCCAGCAGCTGCAGTCCTATCCTCCATTTGTACTGCTTTAGGAAATCAGCCATATGCATGGTTTAAAGGGCCATGGATAGTGGCTTGGTAATAGACACTTGGTTTCAGCAACCTGTCTAGCAGCAACAGAGATTTCAGTCACCTGTCTAGAAGCTCTGAGCTCCAGATGGCTGTGCAGGCTGCAGCTGTTGCCCCATCTTCTGCTTCCTTGCTCAGGGTAAGTATTTCAAAGTATCTCATTCCAGTTTACTGTAAGACTACCATATCTGCACAGTGAAAAACTGAAGTTTTTAGTCAGTTTTCTCTATCTCTTTGCTGCTCTGTTGGCCAAAGATAGACCTAAATTACTGTCAGGTTTAATATATAGGGACAACATGCTGGCCAGCCTACCCACGCATAGTTCCTAAAGAGATTAGATCTCAGTGAGCTGATTCCTCAGCGTTCATAGAACACAATTTCCATAGGACACAAATATGAAACCAAGAAAACAAACCAAATAAAACAGTTTAATGCACAAATCTAATTACTGATTGGAACCCCTCATTAAAAACCTCCCCTGTTCCCATGTTGAACCTGCTCTCCATTTCCCTTCATCATTCCCTTACAAGTAGTCTTCCTCTACCACCAGCAGTCCAAACCACAAAGAACCCACTTCTCCCTTCCTGCAGAGAAAAGCAAAAGCCAAACAAATCCCATTATGGATGTATAAATGTCAGTTCTTGCCAGTTTCTTGAAGATGAAAGCCTCCGTTAGCCAAAGTGTGTAACGTAAACTCCACATGCGGGCAGCCGTAATGGGATTTGTTTGGCTTTGTCTTTAGTATGTTTCCCAAAGACAGCCAACTGTAATTCAACTAATCATGGCTTAGTACATACTATATGAACCAGCAAAATGTCTTAGAAGCTCCTGAATGCAGTGATGGTGCTTTCTAAGATCCAGATAAGCTGATAATGGGAAGCAAAATATCTGTTACATATGGAACACACCTCCAACTGCAGTTTGGAAAGTAGCTGAGGGAGAAAGAATTTAAAGATGGAGATGCCCCTTTCCAGTACAAATCCACTGGCTTCCTCTCCCCACAGGCTATGGTGTGGCTGATATATCATTTGTTTTCACTCAACTTTTTCTTATCTTGCAAGCATCCTCAGTGTTACAGGCTGCCTTTCCCACTGTTTCTAGTATAGGAAAATCTGGAGAACCACAGGATTTAATATTTAAAGTGCTTCAACCAATCAATATTGATTGGGAGGAAAGGGTGATGCAATGGATTCAGGTTGATTAAGATGCAGAGCGCTTGGGATATTTCTACGCAAGAACTAGGCCCCAGTCATCTAGTTCTCTGTGAACCCACCATGTTGCAGTAAAATTAGTCTTTTATTTGAAGTAATATGGAGCTTCTGGGTGGTTCACTTCTGTATTTGCAAAAGCTCCCGCCTCATTTTAACTCAGATTTCTTTTTTTTAATAATTTTTATTAAAGGTTTTAAAAACAATAATAAAACTACAACAAACTAAATTAGAACAGAAAAAGTAAAAAAGAAAGAAAGAACATAAAAAGCTAAAAGTGCAATAAGAAAAGAAAATAGAAGAAAATAGGGGGAAAAGAGCAAGATGTAAAGAAAGACATAAAAGAAGTGGCTTCCCATATTCTTCACAGCAGTTATAAGTACGATTATATTTTAACCTCTCTCAAGTTACATCATGACTCTTCTTTCTATAACCTATCGTGTCTGATCATCAAAACCATAAATCACAAGTTGGTTTGTTTTTTCATTTTTATGCAAAAGTCCATAAGGGGCTTCCAGTCACCAATAAATGTAGATAGTGTCTTTTCTCTAATCAAAGAAGTCAGTTTATCCATCTTAGCATGATCTGTCAATTTCACTGACCATTCCGCCACAGTGGGTAGTGCTGAATCCTTCCATCTTTGTGCGTATAATAATCTCACTGCAGTAATCTTATATTGAAATATTCTTCCATAACTCTTTTCCAGCTGTGTATCCATCAATCCTAAAAGGAAAAGTTCTGGCTTCAATCGAATATTAATATTTAAAATCCACCGTATCAATGCATGTATTTGAATCTAATTTTTTAGCTTTTTTACATGTTCACCAAGCATGATAGAATTTCCCTTCATGTTGTTCACATTTCCAACATATATTTGAAATGCCTTTGTACATTGTAGATAATTTATCTGATGTCATGTACCAACGATACATCATTTTATAAAAATTCTCTTTAAGATCATAACATAATGTAAATTTCAACCCTTTTAACCACATATTTTCCCATTGATCCATCTGTATGTTATAATGAAAATTCTTAGCCTACTTTATCTTATTCTTTGACCTGTTCTTCCTCTATTTTAAATCACCTTTCCTCAGATTTTCTAATAGTCAACCTATTTGGTCTTTCAAGGGGAAAGATAGCTTAGCAGTTTTCACTTCTCCCTCATAGGTAGCCCTGTGAACTGTAATATGATGATGATGATGATCTTATAAATGCACACCATTAAGTAAGAACACGAATAAGAGGGATGCAAACATGATTATTTCCCTTTGCATGAACTGGGGGTAGCTTTTGGGGGTAAAATCTCATTAAATTCCACATTATCACCATTTGTACCAAGGCTGATCTTGGATAAAAATCAAACCCTTTATTCTTTCTCATGTTACCTGTGTCATGTGCAGTTCCCATTAATGTGGCAGACAAAAATGATTTAAAATTGTACATTCATTCTGACAGTGAAGTCTTTAACTTTAATTACCAGCCAGTGTGGACCAAAATTAAGGTTCATGTGTCAAAATACCTTTTCTATGTTGCTTTCAGATTAGAAGCCCCAAAGCAAAAGAAGAGGTAGATTACATAAAAAGTGCAAGAATGTGCAAGTTTACTATGGGACTTCTGCACCTGCACACTAGCAACCCTATTCTAAGCTGTTCTTATGCACTGCCTATACGCTTACAAATCTATTTTTTATAGCCACACAAAAGCTAATGACTTGGTTTTTGTTTTTGTTTTAGTGAAAACAAGGTTTCTCTGGATGATAAATCCTGTGCCCAATACAATAAATTTTCTGCCCATCCCTGGTATTTGTTTTACGCATTTTGGCTGAAAGATGCTTTCCTCTCCAAGGTTCTGGCAAGAACTAAATCTTCCCCATGCAAAACATGCTTCTACCACTGAGCTATTAGCCCCTCCCTTAGGGATATATGCTGCTATTTAGGGAAGTAAACGGCTGTTTATTTTTATCTGTCCCTTCTTTTCTCCTGCATCATCTACTTTCATTGCAGGCTGACAAAAATAGTACCAGTCAGGAGATGCTGCCAGTTTCCCACAGCAGTGGCCAGCCCCTGATAGTTGTGTTTTCAGCCTCCCATCCGCCATACCTTTGTACATGGTTAGACATTTAGCAGCTGCTGACACGGTTGAAGACAGGCTGAGTGCTTTCCAATCTTTTGTAACTCTCAGGAGAGCCTTGGTTAACTGAGGATCTCTGCCTGGAGAAGACAATGCATATTCATGGTGCAGCCACTACTGGTCACGTGTACCTATTGCTAGGTTACAAGGACCCAAAAATAAATCCTTCAGTCTAGATTAGACCTCAGATGAACTGTGTTCCACCACTGTGGAAAAGGCCAGATAGCTAGTTATAGCATGGATATTAATGAGGAGAATAAAAGACAAGACAGAGCAATAGTGAGGGAAGCCTCTGATTGGGGAAAAAAGGGCTCTCCCTGATTCAGGAATCCTCCTTTTGGGGCACATATTTCCCTGCGCAGTCCTTGTTCCCACAGTTCCTCCTGATTTGCTCTCATGATCACTACAGAGGGCAGCAGAGCTCAGTACTGTCACACCATCTTGGAATTAGGACGGATTTGCACCATAAGGTTCATGTACTCCTGTTTAGTGTTGTGTTAGTTGCCCAATTAGGTAGCATCCTTTGGACCAGACTGTTTCCACCATCAAGGACTTTGATATTAGATCTGATCCAAAAAGCAGTTGGCATGGTGTTGTAGTACATGAGAAGTGTTCTAACAAAGGTGAACATAGCAGTTATCACAGGAAGCTAGCTGTGCATCCCATGCTGGTCCTATGTTAATCTCTATTACTAAAGTTTCATGTGAAAGAAGAAAAATATGTGTCTCCCTCACTAAGTATTTCTTTTGTTCAAAAATATGGAGCTACCCGTCGGCCACCCTCCCTAGATGGCGTAGGGTAGATGGCTATTCTCTGCCACACCACTCATTCTTTTCAAATTGCAGACCAAAACACTTAACCTTTGAAAGAAAAGCCATGCTAAACCTTGCTTGATGATTGATGAAAACAATTAATATAGCCATTCTTTCTTTAAAAGAAGTTGTGGCCACCTCAGCAAAGACTTGTTCTAGAATTTCAGATCCCTCTAGGCTGGAAGAACAACCAAGATCCCTCAAGGCTGAAAGAAGCAGGATATTCAAACTTTTATTCAGCTGTAGCTGACTTTCTTCAACACTTTGTCTAAAGTGGTAAAAAGATGGTTAGGGACCTGGGAGCCAACAAATGACCCACTTTGCTGTCTTCTGGAATTGGTCTTGATTAATTTAATTCTAGAAGGCAACTGTGTTTTTTAAATTAAGATCTACCACCATACTCCCCCGCAAAAAACTCTAGAAAGTGTACCACAATGATTATTTAAAATATTACTTCGTTGATAAATTGTTGAAGACAGGGAATTAATGCTTCTTCTCTATGCCTTGACAAAAATTCCCTCACTTTCCAAGTTGTTATCTGAGAAAGCTGTTCATTGATACACACAACCTTCCATAAAGGTATGTCTACGTTACATATAAATGAGTTTTTACCCATTTAAAACCAGGACTTACTCCCAAGAAACTCCAGACACTGCATCTAAGAAAAGACTAGATGGATCCCTAACAACACTTCACCCTTCAAGATTGTTCAGGGAAAGCTGTCAGTGATTCACTTAAACCAGTGTTTCTCAACCTTGGGAACGTGAAGACGTGTGGACTTCAACTCCCAGAATTCTCCAGCCAGACATGCTGGCTCGTAATTCTGGGAGTTGAAGTCCACACATCTTCAAGTTCCCAAGGTTGAGAAATGCTGCCTTAAACTGATGCTGACACAGTTCACTTAGAATGTTTTGAAAGCTATCTGTAGTACAGATATACTCTCAAATTCTGTTGGCAGGCAAAGTTTACAGACAGATAGAGTTATATACAAATTCATTTTTCTCAAAGAGAGAAAGAGGTTTGGTATAGCCATTCTCAAAGGAACCATCATACACCTGAGGCAGTTTGTCCCTGAGAAATGCAGTGCCTTACAATTTATCTTGGTATGGAGAAATAAAAGAGAGTGAAAAGAAGAAAACCCTGTGGATACTGTATATATTTGTTATTTAAAATTCAGCAGCAGCCTAATTTCAGAGATTTCCTATCATTGGACACATTCATCATCCAAGACCTCATTGACATTACGGGTAGATAAGGTCCACAACCTTGCCGCAGTCCAAGAAAAGAAGCATCTGCTTAATAATACAATCAGCAACTCCAGGAAGAGGGATGGCCAATAATCTACAGTATGTCTCCTGGAGGTGCTAAACCTTTGTTTAGGCCAGGCTTCCCCAACTTGGTGCCCCCCAGATCTGTTCAGATTTCAATTCCCAGAAAGTTTGGCTTGAAATTAAAATCCCAACCCATCTGAAGGTTATGGAACACTGTCGAAGGCTGTAGCATGTCAAAATGTGGAGGAACAGAAGAAGACAGAGAAACTGCACAAAAGTTCAGCATAGAGCTAGCTAGAGCCGTCTTTGAATCGCAAGGGGCAGACTGGAGGTAAGGACTAGCGCTTCCCCACTGCCATCCTGCCTGTTTAGTTCATCACTCTGAGAGGTTCAGCCCGCAGCAATTGGAAGATGGAAAGAAACAGATGGGGATGAGGACTTCCCACTAGGCTTCCCTGTCAGGAAGAAAAACCAGGTGTAGCTCTTTCCAGGCATGCTCAGATTTTGAGCTGCATTCATGGCACTGCCTTTACTGGAAGGAGCTTTCAGTCATATGAACCCTGATGTGTGGGATACATCCAGGATTGGGGCAGCCTTGGCTCAGGCTTATGGACTTGGTGGGAATTCCCAGGGCTACCTCTCCCACCGGAGGAGTCATTTGCAGCATTCTGTCAGAGCAAATGTATGGTGGATCTTTTTACTTGTGGAGGGTCTCGCAGCACTTAACATCTGTTGTTTCCAAGGCAACTGTGGAATACATCTCATGGCAATAAGGCCGGTTCTGGCCATTAATAGCACTACTTGGCAACGTGCCCCATGCCTCTTATTTGCTGCTTTGATATGCCTGCTATCTTTGATCTCTGCTGGGGGAAGGGGAAGGAACAGCAGGGAAAGGGGGATTCATTTTCTAACACAGCGGACTTTTACCCCCAACAGAATCTGCAAGCTCAGGCCATGGGAAGCAGGGCAGAAGCAGCTGGAAAATGGGGCCAATGTGGCAGGAATGACACTGTGCCCTACTTTTCAGTACCACACACTGCCTTTGTAAAGGGAAAGCCCAGCAATGGTTTTGGCTGTGGCACGCAGAGCCCACCACGGAAGCACTCTGGATCTGGTTTTTGCTCTTTTCATACTCCTTCCTTTCTTCCTTCCCTCCTCCTTCCTCCCTCCTTCTTCCTTCTTTCTTCCTTCTCTCAGTCCACTGACTTCCTTGCCTTTCCTCTCCTGCCCATCAGTAGCAACTGAGGAAAAAAATCTGTCAGTTACTGCATGGCAGCAGCAAAGTATGAGGTGAGTCTCTTTCAAAACGTTTCACCATTTCTAGGCTCCTTCCTGTGCACCATCTCCTATACCCCACTCTGCTTTACAGTTACACCAGTTATCTGTTACACCATTTCACTATTTCAGTCTTTTTGGAAAAATAACAGAGTAGAAGAGTAGAAATAACCCCAGAGAGGACAAACAGAAACATGCCTGTCATTATTGTGAAGCTAGCTAGTCCCGCAGGGCAGGACCACTGAAACTGACCAGCAGACGGGCAACCAGTCTCTTATAGGAGGGGGAAAGCGATTGAAAGTGACAAATCCAGAAAAAGCGATAAATCACCAGTATACTCATTATTTGGTGGTCAGTGCAACCAGAAAAAGTGGGGCAGCTGAACCTCAGTAAGCATTTCAGAATACTGTTAAACTTATAGAGTGAAAAATTATCCATTTTCTTCCCCAATAAAATAGTGCAACTTGCTCTTCTCCCCTCTACCTTGTTGGGAGCTTGGAAAGAAGTTGGCCTCAAAAACTGAAAGTGGCAGCAGAAAGATATGGGGAGATATGGAGAAAAATAAGGAAACAAAGTTCCAAGACCGCACATTTTAGGAGACAAATAGCTAAGGTGGAGGTGATTAGTGACCGGAGGGGGTTGTCTCCAAAAACACTCCTCTGATCACACCCACTATTGGTTTCATGACTTCATCCCCAAGGTAATGAATGATGGGGCATAGCAAGCTTTACCGACTTTGCAGCTGTCATTGGTTAGTATCAAAATGAAAAGGAAAGTATGACTTTTATACCAATACGGCTAATGAAGTCTTAAAGCTGTCAGATCCATGGGTGTGTGTATGGGGGGGGGGGCAATATGGAGGCAATGTTGTGGACCCAAGCGGGGGAAAATGGTGCTTTGGGACAAAATGGTTTAACTGCAAATGGGGGCAGAACCACTATCTCCACATTCTAGTTGGAGACACCCCAGAAGGAAAGTAGTGATGTGCAGCTATTTGGATTCAAGGTGGAAAAGGTTATGGTGCCCTGCCAGTTAATTCAGTGACTCTCTTCTCCAGAAGAAGGATGAGAATTTGATGTTTTATGATCAGGATGCAAGAAAAAGAAGGGAACAGGGGCATGGCTTTCCAAAGAGTTGGGCCAGGGTTTTTGAGATTTCTTGTCTTGTACTTAATTCACCAAGCCACATGGGGGTAGCATTGCTATAGTTTCCAAATCCTGCGCCTAGAGCCTGTCAGTGGAATTTATTTATAGGAGAGCAAGTGTTAAGTAAATTGCTCCAGTATACTTCTCTGCCATTTAGTCCCCCCAGAAAATGATAGGATAAACGAGGTGTATATCATTTTGTCCTTATCAACACATTGTTCCTCCTGGTATCTATATGTGTCCTTGCAGCTGACTGAGCTCTAGTTAGATCTTGGCAACTCTGAAAAAATAAAATGAAATTCAAGCAGTATTGGGTCATAGCTGAGTTGATATCAGTACATAAATACCAAAACTGAGCTATGAAACTCATTGGGGGATGCTCTGGCTGATTTCAATGTAAAGCCATAATGGAGAGGTTTTGATCTACCAGAAACCTGACTAGGGGAGTGGTTCAAATTACTGGTGAGATGATATGACTTCATCTTCTGCTCCTAAACTTTGCTCATCAGGCTGAAACAGTGCATCCCTTACTTAGGATTAAACCCCATGAAACTCAGCAGGAATTATTTCTGCGAAGACAAGTGTAGGGTGGCACTATTATTGTGGCTCCTCTTTTGAACAGACTTGCACATATAATTATTTACGCTAAGGATAACACAAAGTATACATATATACAAAGATACCCATCACACTTCGCTTTCAAGGTAAGCAACAACATTATACAGAAAAGGAGTAAGAAATAGTAAGTGAAACCAAGACTTGAGATAAGAAAAGGAAAAGGAATATAGCTAAATCTAGTTTATACCAACACCATTCACTGTACCTCTCCACACCTTTCTATCCCTGCAGACCATTCTTGTTTTTACTATATTCGTGCCTTCCTCTTTTTGAGGCTCTTATTAAATCCATGGATTGCCTTGGTCTTCCCCTTTCTCAACCCATTCATTCTTCCTTCATAGATTTCTTTTGTAATCCTGTCCTCATTCACATTCTGTATCTGTCCAAATCACCTCAACCTACCGTGTTTCTTTTACAGAAGTCACCACGCTGTCCATAGGCTCTCGTTGCTTTCGTTTGGGCATGTGTGTGACGTGGCGATGCGCTTAGAAAAGGGGCAGTGCTTGCATTGCAATGCTGTGACAGTACTTCCGTCACCTGGACCCCCCCTTGCTCCCCCCACCATGGATGCTGCTGCAGGTCCCTCACTTTTGCATTAAATCCA
Source organism: Candoia aspera (assembly GCF_035149785.1). Taxonomy (NCBI): domain Eukaryota; kingdom Metazoa; phylum Chordata; class Lepidosauria; order Squamata; family Candoiidae; genus Candoia; species Candoia aspera. The sequence goes on along the minus strand of NC_086155.1, from coordinate 53,829,240 downwards.
GATTTATTCCTTGCCCATTCATTCTTGGTCCTATCTTTTCTTATTTTATCACACACACTTCTGAAGTATCCCATTCCCATTCCATTCAGCTTGCTCTTATGTTTCTCCTGACATACCCAACTTTTTCACATAACAAAGTGGACAAGAATATGTTCTCATACGCAGCCATTTTTGCTTGGTTCAAACATTCATTCCTTGCTACAGATCACAAGTCCCTCTCTAGCAGCATATACATGTCTTAACATGTCTCCATTTATTTTCCCATCCTTAGTAAACAAACTTCCAGCATATAAACATTCATCTTCTTGCTCTAGTTCGTCACCATTTCCATATATCATGCAGTATCTATCCTTTTTTCTCTGTCGAGTACAACTGCCTTGGTCTACATTAACTTTCAAAACCATGCTCCTGGTTTCATTAAACACTCCATCTAACATTTGTGCTCAGGGTTAGATCATTCAGGTTCTCACACAGTATAATTCGAATACAAAAATACATGCAATTAAACTTCTAATGTCATCTCGAGCATTTCTACATGTGCCCATGAAACTACCAAGAGAGCATAACACATCATTATCTTACTCTTTCTCAGTGCTGAAACATTTGTTATTCTCACACAATTTATTTCCATCATGTAAGTAGTCCGCACTTAACAATGGTAACTAGGACTGGGGACTGTGTCGCTGAGCGACGCAGTCATAAAGTGTGACATCACATGACCACGCCGACTTACAACAGCAGTTCCAACAGTCCCAGTTGCCGTTATTAGGTGAATGCCACACGGTCCCAGTGTCCTGCAGTCACGTGATTGCCGTTTACAACCTCCTGCTGACTTCCTCATTGACTGCTTGTGGGGAGCCAGCAGGGAAGGTCGCAAATGGTGATCATATGACCATGAGATGCTGCCATAATTGAGATGTCATAATTGCAAGCTGGTTGCTGAGCACCTAAATCATGATCACGTGACTGCAGGAGTGCTGCATCGGCCACAACTACGAGGACCCATCATAAGTATACCTCATTCAGCGCTGTTCTAACTTTGAACAGTCACCAAACAAGTGGACATTAAACAAGGACTACCTGTATATTGTTCTTATGCCATTCAACAATGAACTGTCAATGTCATATTCATATTCATATAAAACTTTAACAAATCAATCCTATTTACTTTTTCATGTTTTCTCTAAATCAACAAATGTACAATAAACTTTCTTCCATTCACACATTTCTCAGTGACCCACTGAAGAGTAATATCTACTCTGCACCCTCCCCCAAGATAAAACTGAACTGCATGTCCCAGATTTGCTCATTGTCATCTCTTAAACCTTTTCAGTCAGAATCCCAATAAACACTTCCCCAGGTACACTTATCAAACTAATCCACTTGTAGTGCATTCATTCTAGCTACTCTTCCTTGAATGTAGGGGAATAACAATAGCATTCTTCATTAGATATAGATGCAGTCTTCATAATGTAGAGAGTAAGGAAGATGACCTTGACAGAGATATGCAAGAGCTGAGGCCAAAAGGGGCTGCAGCATTGTAAGTCCAAAACAGCAGATAACGTCCAGAAGTGGCTCAGACAGACACCTCCCTAACTTACTGAACTATAAGAAGGAGGAGGAGGTACAGCACAAGAAGATTTGCAAGATTCTGTTATAATAGCCAACCTCAATAAAGGAGACTGTGTAGTTGATTTCCTGGTCCAATCCATCTAGTGGAGTTGACATATACAAACATGTAAGCTGCATACAGCAGCTACTCCATAAGTGAACTACAACTTTATTTTAACATTTCTCCAGTTACACCATCTGCAGCTACAGCTTTATCATTTTATCAAATTTTTCATTTTGAAAAATTTATGACTTTTCATAATTTATGACAGCATTTATGACTTCCTTTTCATAATTGGTTTTATAGCATTAGTTTCAATTCAACACATCACTGTCATTCCTATACAAATATCTAAAATGCTCCTTCTGGCATTTCCTCACTTTATTTTTTTAGATTTCTTATCCCGCCTTTATTATTTTTATAAATAACTCAAGGTGGTGAACATAACTAATACTCCTTCCTCCTCCTATTTTCCCCACAGTGACAACCCTGTGAGGTGAGTTGGGCTGAGACGGACTGACTGGCCCAAAGTCACCCAGCTGGGGCCACGACTCACAGTCTCCTGGTTTCTAGCCTGGAGCCTTAACCACTAAATCAAACTAGCTGTCTTTTAGAAAAATGTTAGTTTCATCCCATATTTTTAGTTTCATTCACACTCTTGCAGGCTTCTTGTTTAGTCCTTTTCACCCATATCCAAAATATTTTTATATTAATCTGTTCTCTATGTATGGATAATACATTACCTTTTTCTCATTCTCATTTTTGCAGCACCTTTTCTCTTACATGTGCTTTTTTTCTCGTCTACAGACTTGTTTACTTCATCATTCCACCAAGCAGCCTTTTTTTCATACTTCCCATTAGAATAACTCCACACACTTCTGTGGCACTCTGTAACATTATTCTTTTCACTCTGCCCCAAGCACATACTCTGTCCTTACATCTGTTTCCCATCCATTCTGTTAGGAGATTAATCTATCTTCTAATACTCTTTCATACAGGTATTTTCTCCTCCTACTATCACCCTACTTTTATTCTTGTTTCTTTAATTTCCTTTCCTTTCTTCCATGCCCATTTCTCCCCAGTATCCACTTACCAAAAAATGATCTGTCCCATATTCAAAATTTCTCATTGCCCTTTACTCTGAAGAGCTGGTTATAGGCCAAACATGAAAATCCTCTTTATATTATTATTTAAAACTTAAGAAAATAGTATGCATGCCCAAATAAGCAAGAAAAGCTCATTATATGAAGCAAAGGATACAGCAAATGTTTTATATAGGTATAGAGAAGTATGGAGGTAACCTTGAAGAAAATTCGCAGCAGCCATTAGGAAAACATGAACTTAGCCCGGGAGAACAGGAAGGGGTGAGGAAGAAACTCAAGATTGCCCCACTTGATTGACTCTGTTCAATATAAGTGGAAGGGATGGAGAAATGCTGTCAGGCTTTCAAGACTCTATTATTATAACCTATATCAATAAAGCAGAGTTCCTGTATTTCTTGTGATGTCCGTTTTCTAATCTGATCTTCCTTGAACAGCTGACATCAAGCTTTAGCAAAACTTTACATTGCAGCATTTAACTTAAACGTAATGTTATGCTGGTAGATCTTGATGTTGCTGGCAATTCCTCTGTATGCCTGTATCTCAGCATAGAAAATGTTTTCCCATTTTTTTCCCCAAGTCTTTGCCACTGAGACTGTATTTTAATCGTGATTTTTTTTTTCCTATAAGGCTGTAAATAAGAGAGTAAAAAGGCATTACCATGGTAGCTTAGTATATGGGCAAGGCAGTCCATTGGAATGATCTCAGACTTATGCACAAGATTTTAAAAAATGTTTGTCCATGACAGAGAAAAAACAAATCCAAAATTAACACTTGGGTGATATTTTGATTTGACTAGCCATGCACGAATGCAAGCTTTCAAGTGCTGCAAAATTCTTTGTTAGTTTAGCTGGCACAAAAAAGGAGGAGGATGGAAGAAACAGAAAATCCCCCCAAATTAGCTCAGTATTATGACTGAGATCTACAGCTCAAAGTCATTTTCAAGATGGAAAGTGCAGACTGAATACATTATGACAAATTATGAATTCTGACATTTTAACTAGTGGCTGTGACCCTTTTAACTTGGTTATTGATTATATCATCTGTTTTCTCATCTAAATAGCAAAACTTAAAGTATGTATGGCTTACTGTCACGTGGATGAAACTTGATATATGAAAATGGAGTAGATTTTCCTCCTCACCATATTTTCAAACTTGAAAAAAAAACTTGGAAGAATAGGAGCAGAAGACAAATCTATCTAAAGACAAGGGGCGAATCTGTTCAAAATCAGTTACAACTGAATATAGAATTTGAGCAATTCTGTTTGACAGGCTAATGTCTGTGGCTCACAGATAAAATCTAGTAATCAAGCCAATATTGATAAACTTCCTTAGAAAACTATTCTTCCAGAATCAGCAAATACAGATGAGATCTGCAGGCAGCCTTGGGTTAAGAGTTGATCTCTCCTTCTCTCGGGCTTCCCAGGAAATCCTTTTGTTTGATGATCTTATAATATCCAGTTATGACGCTTAGCCCTGAACAAGCAATCTGTATTTTGCTAAGTATATGGCCTAGCTGCAATCTTTTACGATGGACTGCTTGCCCTAGCAACATCTTATTTCTGCTGTGTCCTCATGATATTGAAGAGCAAGACAGCCTTATGTCACTCTTAGCTGTACCAGGATTAAACATAGCATACTGTATTCTCTCGAATACAGTCAAGGAGCAGCTCAAGTCTATAAAATCTGCTGGGCTTTGTCATCCATTACCTTGGAAGGAAGTTAGATGATTGCCATGATTTGAAACAAAGGCAACAGAACCAGGGTGGAGATCAGCAAAGGGGACAGCACACTTGATGTTTGTATAGTTTTCATTTCAGTCAAGAATGGATCAATACTAGTACTCAGAAGTGGGGAGAGGTCCATAGAAAGCACAGGAAAGTATTAGCGTACTAGTCCTAAAAGCAATATATTATTAGGAGGGAACCCACATAAATCTCTCAAGGCTAAATGGCACATTTGCAGTCAATGGAATCAAGAGGGAAAGGGGAGTTTGCATGTGTTAACACTGAAAAATGTAAATTAATAGCTGGTATAGCCTTGTAGTAAAAAGTGTGAGTATAAATGTGAATCTCTGGGTTTTTTAGGCAAGACATTGGGCTGACCATTTCAACTGAACCATAATTTGTTTAAGAAACCACAATTAAAACCCATGGGCTTGGGGTTTGTTTGTTTCAGGTTTGTTTGTTTGTTTGTTTTTGTGCCTTCAAATCAGTCTTGAATCCTGGCAATTGCCTGGACCAGTTCCTGCAGTTTTTTTGGCAAGATTTCTGAAGTGGTTTGCCATTGCCTGCTTCCTAGGGCTGAGAAAGTCACCCAGCTGGCTTTGGGCCTATGGCAGGATTAGAACCCCTAAACTCCTGGTTTCTAGCCTGGCACCTTTAACCACTACACCAAATTGGCTTTTGGCCATGTTTTGGGGATAGTCGTATTGACTTATCCTGTGAAGATTATAAATTCCTTTCCTTGTTACAGTTGCACATTAAATATTTTTAATGGCATTAGCTATATTGGATGGTCTCTCTGACACAACCAACAGTAAACCCCACCAGAAGCAGTTGTGCTCCTGAAATGTTTTGCCCTGTTTTATTTCCCTGGAAAAGAGAGCCATGCCGTGTCCCTTCCTCTCTGTTTCTCCCTTCTCTTGATCCACAATCATGGCTGATCCTCAGCAGACCTGCCAGCATCTATCTGTGCCATGAGCAGTCTTGTTGCATGCCAGGGCTGCAATTTGCTGGAGCAGCTGGTGTTTGATTAACACTCAGCAGAGCCAGAGAGACTGGGCTGGCAGTGCTGTGGTGGGAGAACAGCTCCCCTCCTGGACCAGATATTCTCCACCCCTGCCCACCTCCTGCCGCCTCTCTGCAGCTACTGCTGAAGCCCTGGAGCCAGTCTAGCTCTCAGCTAAGGATCTGCCTGGCAAAGGCCAAAGATGCTCCACTTTCCAGGTGCCAAGGGTATAGAAAGAGTTCTATCTGCACACAGTCTGGACACCACAAGAAACCCAGTGAACTAACACCTACAGTATCTTTTCATTTTAAAAGTTGCACTAAGCAGCTATGAATCACATAAAGCCAGCATAAGAACAATTGGAACCCCAATTAAGAGTGTTTCAGTATACAGTCCTATGGCTCTAAAAGCATAAGAGATTTTTTTCCTCGTTCACAATGTAACCAATACTTGAACCAGGAGGGAAGGGGGAAAATAACAAGAAAATCAGAACAAAAACGTACAATTTAGAAACAAGAATGCCCATTGCAACCAACCTGTGAAGCTCTGGGGTGAAATTATTTTGGGAATTATTATTTATAACTAGTATATTATACGAGTGCATCCAACTGTGATTTATTCAATTAACCATGGTTAAGTAAACTCTGATTTAGTCTAATGTATGAGCAGGTTATTAACTGGGTCTGAAAACTGAAGGGTGGAATGCTTGTTGAAAAACAGGACTGGAACCTGGATTGGCTGAATATACATATTGCTTTATTATTGTTTGTTTAAAGCATAGTTTGTTAAATAAATCATTATGCTTCACACACTATGCTAAACCAGTGCTGAAGTCCACACATCTTAAAGTTTGTCAAGTTTGAAAAATACCATGCTAAAGTATAATATGGTTTACACATTGCATTAAGCCCAAACAAAATAAACTACATTATCAGGACCTTTCCCCACTGCCGGGTTGAAGTGGTATCCACCCATCCCAAACTTGCTGCAGTCACCTGAGTTCCCTCCAAGATAATCAGTGACAAACCCTAAGAGATTGTCCACCTTCAGGTTATCTTGGGACAGCGTCAGAATATGGGCAGACACACTCAGGTAAGGGTGATTTAAGGTAATCTCACGCCCAGGCTGGGGATGAGATGAAGGCAGCATCATAGGAATATGATAGGAAAAAGACGTTGCCAAGGCATGTTTGTTCCATTGTTAGGCGCAACTGTTCAAAGGCTCTGAGAACGTTGTGTGAGTTTCATGCTATTCAAAGCAACTGAACAAATTGCAAGGGCAACAGTTATTAAATGGGTCATACAGCTTTCCAACTGAAGTTATTCCTCAGCCTGGATGGCTGATACAGAATGCAAGCTTCAAGGCAAATCAAAATTATTTCATAAAATTCTTTGCTCTTACTTCTTGCAGACTTCTTTCTTTAAAGCCAATGTTGGGCTACCATCCTATCTAACAGGCTCTGTCTACACCCTTTCTTTCATCCTCTCAACACTAATTTATCTGAAGCGGCAATTAAACTATCGGAGACTGTGAACCATTCAGTTTGTATCTTCCACAAGGGAATGATGAAATATGAAGTCATAGCCATCTTTCTGAAATAGCATGAAGATTATTGTTACAAACCAGAAATTGTTGTTGTTTATTCATTTAGTCGCTTCCGACTCTTCGTGACTTCATGGACCAGCCCATGCCAGAGCTTCCTGTCGGTCGTCAACACCCCCAGCTCCCCCAGGGACGAGTCCGTCACCTCTAGAATATCATCCATCCACCTTGCCCTTGGTCGGCCCCTCTTCCTTTTGCCTTCCACTCTCCCTAGCATCAGCATCTTCTCCAGGCTGTCCTGTCTTCTCATTATGTGGCCAAAGTATTTCAGTTTGGCCTTTAATATCATTCCCTCAAGTGAGCAGTCTGGCTTTCTTTCCTGGAGTATGGATTAGTTTGATCTTGTTGCAGTCCAAGGCACTCTCAGAATTTTCCTCCAACACCACAGTTCAAAAGCATCGATCTTCCTTCTCTCAGCCTTCCTTATGGTCCAGCTCTCGCAGCCATATGTCACTACGGGGAACACCATTGCTTTAACTATGCGGACCTTTGTTGTCAGTGTGATGTCTCTGCTCTTAACTATTTGATCGAGATTTGTCATTGCTCTTCTCCCAAGGATTAAGCGTCTTCTGATTTCCTGACTGCAGTCAGCATCTGCAGTAATCTTCGCACCTAGAAATACAAAGTCTTTCACTGCTTCTACATTTTCTCCCTCTATTTGCCAGTTATCAATCAAGCTGGTTGCCATAATCTTGGTTTTTTTTTGAGGTTTAGCTACAAGCCAGCTTTTGCACTTTCTTCTTTCACCTTCATCATAAGGCTCCTCAGTTCCTCTTCGCTTTCAGCCATCAAAGTGGTATCATCTGCATATCTGAAATTGTTAACGTTTCTTCCAGCAATTTTAACCCCAGCCTTGGATTCCTCAAGCCCAGCATGTCGCATGATGTGTTCTGCGTACAAGTTGAATAGGTAGGGTGAGAGTATACAGCCCTGCCGTACTCCTTTCCCAATCTTAAACCAGTCCGTTGTTCTGTGGTCTGTTCTTACTGTTGCTACTTGGTCATTGTACAGATTCTTCAGGAGGCATACAAGATGACTTGGTATCCCCATACCACTAAGAACTTGCCACAATTTATTATGGTCCACACAGTCAAAGGCTTTAGAATAGTCAATAAAACAGAAATAGATGTTTTTCTGAAACTCCCTGGCTTTTTCCATTATCCAGCAGATATTGGCAATTTGGTCCCGAGTTCCTCTGCCTTTTCTAAACCCAGCTTGTACATCTGGCAATTCTCGCTCCATGATTTGCTGAAGTCTACCTTGCAGGATCTTGAGCATTACCTTACTGGCATGTGAAATGAGTGCCACTGTTCGATAGTTTGAACAGTCTTTAGTGTTCCCCTTTTTTGGTATGGGGATATAAGTTGATTTTTTCCAGTCTGATGGCCATTCTTGCGTTTTCCAAATTTGCTGGCATATAGCATGCATTACCTTGACAGCATCCTCTTGCAAGATTTTGAACAATTCAGCTGGGATGCTGTCATCTCCTGCTGCCTTGTTATTAGCAATGCTTCTTAAGGCCCATTCAACCTCACTCTTCAGGATGTCTGGCTCTAGCTCACGGACCACACCGTCAAAGCTATCCCCGATATTGTTATCCTTCCTATACAGGTCTTCTGTATATTCTTGCCACCTTTTCTTGATCTCTTCTTCTTCTGTTAGGTCCTTGCCATCTTTGTTTTTGATCATACACCTTTTTGCCTGGAATTTACCTCCAATGTTTCTAATTTTCTGGAAGAGGTCTCTTGTCCTTCCTATTCTATTGTCTTCTTCCACTTCCACGCATTGCTTGTTTAAAAATAATTCCTTATCTCTTCTGGCTAACCTCTGGAATTTTGCATTTAATTGGGCATATCTCCCCCTATCACTGTTGCCTTTTGCTTTCCTTCTTTCTTGGGCTACTTCTAGTGTCTCAGTAGACAGCCATTTTGCCTTCTTGGTTTTCTCTTTCTTTGGGATATATTTTGTTGCCGCCTCCTGAACAATGTTGCAAACTTCTGTCCAGAGTTCTTCCGGGACCCTATCTACTAAGTCCAGTCCCTTAAATCGATTCTTCACCTCCACTGCATATTCCTTAGGAATATTAGTGAGCTCATATCTAGCTGATCTGTGGGCCTTCCCTAATCTCTTTAGTCTGATCCTAAATTGTGCAAGAAGAAGTTCATGATCTGAACTACAGTCAGCTCCAGGTCTTGTTTTTACCCACTGTATAGATGTCCGCCACCTTTGGCTGCAAAGGATGTAGTCAATCTGATTTAGGTGTTGTCCATCTGGTGAAGTCCATGTATAAAGCCGTCTCTTAGGTTGTTGGAAGAGAGTGTTTGTTATGCAGAGTGAGTTGTCTTGGCAAAATTCTATCAGCCTATGTCCTGCTTCGTTTTGTTCTCCCAGGCCATGCTTACCTGTAATTCCAGGTGTCATTTGACTGCTCACCTTAGCATTCCAGTCTCCTGTGATGAAAATAACATCTCTTTTAGGCGTGTTGTCCAGTAGGTGCTGCAGATCCTCGTAGAACTGCTCTACTTCAGCTTCTTCAGCATCTGTGGTTGGGGCGTATATTTGGATCACTGTGATGTTAGATGGCTTGCCCTGAATTCAAATTGAGATCATCCTATCGTTTTTTGGATTGTATCCAAGCACTGCTTTAGCCACTTACTATTAATTACGAAGGCTACTCCATTTCTTCTGTGGTCCTCTTGTCCACAGTAGTAGATCTGGTAGTCATTTGATGTGAAGTGGCCCATTCCAGTCCATTTCAGTTCACTGATGCCCAAAATGTCTATCTTTAATCTTGACATCTCACCAATAACCACATCCAATTTGCCCTGGCTCATAGATCTTACATTCCAGGTTGCAATGGTTTGTTGATCCTTAGAACATCGGATTCGCCGTTCACCACCAGCACCGTCGGCCGCTAGCCGTCCTTTCGGCTTTGAGCTAGCTGCGTCATCACGTCTGGGGCTAGTTGAACTCATCCTCTGTTCCTCCCCAGTAGCATTTTGACCATATTCTGACCTGGGGGTCTCATCTTCCAATGGTATACTGATATATCTCTGGTTGTACTGATCCATTGAGTTTTCACGGCAAGAATACTGGGGTGGGTTGCCATTACCTTCCCCAGGGATCGCGTTTAGTCTGACCTCTCTGTCATGACCTTCCCGTCTTGGGTGGCCCTTCACGGTTTAGCTCATGGCATCATTGAGGTGCTCAAGCTCCAGCACCATGACAAGGTAACGATCCTTTGCTGAAGAAACCAGAAATGATCTCCCATCAATTCTGTATGGAAGGCTGGAAGTGCAATTGCTTAAGACAGAAACTGCAAATACCTTCTGAAAGCTTTTTTTCATGTAAAATCGGCAATGAACTAAAGTTCGCAACACATCCTCCATGAACTAATTAAGGCTTTATCTTATTCTGGATTCTAGCCAAGTATGCATCCTTCTGACCATGTAGCCACTAGAGGTCAGTAATGCATCTCAGTCACAGAATCTGATTATTCTTCTGTTTACTTCAAAAGCTATCCTTAATTCTAAAATCAAAGTTTGAGTTTTGATGAAATGCAGGTGATGAATTACTTAGAAATAGCTATAGCTTGAACCAAGAAGTCACCAGAGTGAATGATACTGGAGATGTACTGGTTGGGATTGCAGGAACACCACGATTTATCTTCACATCTACTGGATTTGTTAGCTTATGAATCAGTGTCTGTATGAACACAGCCCATGTATACTCTAGTAATCTACCTCCCTATACTAGCATATTTATAAAAGTTTTAGGATACTTATCTGTAAGTTTCATATCTATGTTATTGTTTATGTGGAGCTGTCCTTTAATAATCTGCCAAAGAAAGATGATAGCTACAGCGTCATGCAGAGAAGAGAAAAGAATCTATGTTTTATTTAAGACAATTGTTCCCGCATCCTTCTCCCACACAAAATGCATCCCAAAAGTTGGGTCACAGAGTGGATGGGGCAAAAAATGTGGACTTGGAGATTGTTTGTTTGTTGTATTTTATTGGACTGGGGTTTAAGGCACTCATTTCAGTCACAATTCCCAACCGCTTTTGGACTGTAACCCTCAACATACCATGCAAAGCCTGGTATGGATCTGGAAACTACAGACATTGCACATCCCTGACAAGAGCTGACTGGTCTTTTCCTCTCTTATGACACAGGGAATAACTTGCACTGCCAAAAGGGGCACCCAGAATGTAGAACCATTAAGTTATATTTACTCTTTCTTACCATCTTAAGTACTTCCCTTATATTCTGTTCCTTCAACAAAAAAGATACAACAGCAAATGATAGAGAGACAGGGTGATGGTGCCATACTACTATACAGTATAAAGTATAAGGGACTTACAGGAGGAGTTTAGGGAGATGAAACGGGAGAAGAGCCATCTAGAGCGTTGCTGGCATCCTACAGGGGATAAACTCTACCGGATGTGGGTTAGAGCCACTATTAAGGGCTACCCTGTGGTGGTAAGGGAGGTGAAGCATCAATACTTCTCCATCCTTATTGCATCTGCAGATAGCCATCCTGCAGCCCTGTTTCAGGTGACTTGTGCCCTCTTGGGTAGAGGGGACTCGGAGAACCCCTTGCAGGAGCATGAGGAAGAATTTGTTCAGCATCTTTCAGACAAAGTCACTTGAATTCACTCATAGTTGGACGCTGGCCTTGTTGCAGGTCCAAATGAGATGCCTGGGAAGGAGTCTGAACCTGTTGGGCCTGATGAAGTGGACAGGGTCCTTAGGACTGTGAGCTCAGCCATCTGCTTTTTAGAACCATGCCTTCCTGGCTTGTTCTAGCAGTTGTGAATTCTTCTTTGAGTGAAGGGGTTATTCCTTTTCCTCTTAAGGAGGTCTTGGTTCACCCCCTCCTCAAGAAGCCATTACTGGACCTCACTATACTGGACAATTTTCATCCAGCATCTAACCTCCCCTTTTTGGGGAAGGTGGTTGAGAGGATGGTTGTGCAGCAGCTTCAGAGGACCCTGGATGAAGTGGATTATCTGGATCCTTTTCAGTCAGGATTCAGACCCAGGTATGGGACAAAAATGGCATTGGTGGCACTTTTGGATGATATCTGGTATGGGCGGGATGGGGTTTGTGCATCCATCCTTGCCCTACTTGACCTCTCAGTAGCTTTTGATACCATCAACCATGGTATCCTTCTGGATCAACTCAGAGGATTGGTGGTGGGCGGCATGGTGTTATGCTGGTTCACCTCCTTTCTCCATGGTCAATTCCATTCAGTGGTGATTGGGGTGCTACAGGAGTTGATGCTCTCTCCTCTCCTATTCCACATCTACATGAGGCCATGGGGTAAGATCATCCATCGCCATGGGGTGAAGTATTATCAATATGCTGATGATACCCAATTATACATCTCTGTCCCTGGTGAATTAAGCCATGCTGTGACCGTCTTATCCCGGTGCCTGGAGGCTGTGAGGATCTGGATGGGGAACAACAGGCTTCAACCAAACCCTGGCAAGACTGAGTGGTTTTGGGTTTTGGGGCCCGCCAGTTCTAGGACTATGCCATCTTTGGTGCTGAATGAGATTGCATTGCCCCAAACAGACCCTGTGCACAATCTGGGGGTCTTTTTAGACTCACAACTCCTACTTGAAGAGCAATTGGCAGTCGTGGCTAGGAGGGCCTTTGCTCAACTTCATATTGAGCTCCAGTTGCACCTGTTCCTAGTTTGAGGGGCTCTACTCACCGTCACTCATGCCCTAGTCACCTCCCGGTTTGACAGCACCAGGTAAACCAGACAGAAAACATGAGTAGATGAGCTACTTCCACTTTATTGTTAGGCTACATTAACAGAATCTTTCACATCTGAAAGTACAAATCTCCTGCCATTCCTTTTTACCTCCTACCAAGTTAGGGCGGATCCTTTCTAAGTTGCTTTCTCTGTCCCTTACTCAGTTTTGGGCTCCTCCCCCTTTTACCTGATCATTCCCTAAGCAGCATTTCCTCCCCCTGTCTGCCAAGGTCATTTTCACATTCCATTACACAGTTAGACTCTGTAACTGGGGAAGAATATCCAGAAGCTTTAGCTGGTGCAAAATGAAGTGGCATGGACAGTTATGTGTGTTTCTAGAAGAACACACATTATACCTCTGCTCTGCAAGCTGCATTGGTTACCAGTCTGTTTCCAGGTCCAATTTGAGGTGCTGGTTTTGACCTTTAAGTCCTACATGGCATGGGACCGGATTACCTGAGGGACTGCCTCTCCCCGATTACCTCTGCCCATCCCACCAGATCTAGCAGACAGGGCATGCTGCGGGTCCCGTTGGTAGGGAGCTACTTTTAATGGGTACTAGGCAGCGGGTCTTTTCTGCTGTGGCACCCGCTTTATGGAATATCCATCCCCCCTCCCAAAGCGAGGCTGGCTTCATCCCTTCCGACTTTGGAAGTCCTTCAAAACCTGGTTGTGCCATCAGGCCTGGGGACCCCAGGGGACTGGTGAAATAGTAAGGTGGCTCCATTGTTATTAACAACTGCTCTTTGCCCAGTATTTCTTCTGTTTTAGCCTGTGCTTTTTTATAGTGTTAATTTAGTGTTTTTTAATAATAATAATAATAATTGTTGTATATATATTTATTGTTTTTTAGCTCAGTTGTACACCCTCCAGAGTCACTTGTTTGTGAGATGAGTGACCCTATAAATTTGACAAATAAATAAATAAATGCACAGTGGAAGTCCGGATTTGGTGCCTGGAGGAGTTACTGTTGCTAGAAAAATCCTCTTTTCCCCTGGATGTTCTACCTATTGCTCTGGACAGAGTTGCACAGCCCCAAAAAGAGCTGGTGCACAATCTGGGGCTTCTCCTGGATTCATGGCTCCTACTGGAACAACAGGCAGAAGCCATGTTCAGGACAGCTGTTGGCCAGCTTAGGAAGGTTGTGCCCTTTCCTGAATTAGGAGGCACTGAAGACAGTAACATACGCCTTTGTCATCTCTGTTAAATTACTATAATTTGCTTTGCATGGGGTTGCCCTTGAAGATGAGTCAGAAGCTGCAGCTGGCACTGCTTGTAGCTGCTGCCTGTTGACCAGCATTAGCCAGTTTAATAGAATAATGCCTATTTTGCCCGATCTGCATTGGTTGTCAAAAGGTTCAAGACCCAAATCAAGTTTGGGCTATTGCTGTCTTAGGGACTGTTCCTTTCACATCAATTCTACCTGCCACCCAAGTTCTAACAGAGAGAGGATGTTTTGGGTGTCCATCCTGCAAGGTTCAGTAGGATTGGAACCCAGAATATGACATTCTCAGCAGTAGTCCCCTCTCTCTGGAACAGCATGCACCTTGAAGTCAGATCAACCCTACTCTTTTAGCATTTTGGAAACTGGGGAAGACAGTTTTCAGATAAGAAGGTTTAATCAGGTGGCATTTTATATATTTTTATCTTATTATTATGTATTTTAATGGATGTTTTAATTTTTTTCAATTATAAACCACATAGAGTTCCTCAGTAGAAAGCACAGACAACTTGACCATAAACAAACAAGGATTCAATTCTATTTAAATGTGTATTTCCACAGGCATGCTCTCTCAACATCAGCAGTATGGAGAGAGTGATTAAATCTATGGGCAGCCATCTACTATCAACAAGAGTGAATTGTGACCTCAACAGAATGAATTGTGATGCAGGCTTCTTCATCTATTTGGCTGACAGTTTCTGCTGACTCTTGTGGCTTACAGTTTCAGCTGTTTAACCAACAGTTTAATATTGTGAGCTGTTTATAAACAGTTGGCATATTCACCCCAGATACTGAGTGACACCCATAGCGATATCAATGGGAAGAGAAGAGTGAAGATAATTTGGCTCCTTGATGTATTTAGCTTTTCAGTACCTTGAATGCTATTGTTTAGAAGTCTCCAAAGAAGGTGAAGGATCCTATCCTTGCAACAGACTGATCTTGAACCACATGACAAATCAAAGCGGGGAGAGGCTATTACACATGTATCAAAATAGTGTCTTGGGAACTGTGTAAGAACCTGTGCAGAATTTGGTGCACATAACAACATCCAAACTGCTGTTCAGTCCATATTTTTTACATTGTTGCAAACATGCTAAAAGTGTAAAGAGAGGGCAGATGGACAAATCAATGACACAGCACAAGAGATAATCTATGAAAAATACTCAATTTGTATCTCAGCAACTTAGAAAAGCATGTTTTATGAGGTTAGAGAATCCTTATTAGATCCTTGTGTTACCTAATCCCTGTGGGCCAGGAACCACGTGGAGTGATGATACAGCATCACAGGCAAGATGCACTCAGTGGTTTACATTCTTTCAAGCTGCCATAATGGAGCTGGCTCTGTTATCAAAGTCCTGGTTTCAAGACCCCAGAATCTTACAGAAGTAAGTACTATCTTAGCACTTCTGATTGCTCTCAAGATACTCTTGCTCCAAGGATTACACTACTGGCCTTCACACCACCTTTGCAATCCAGGTGCCCAGCAGGATGGAGGCCAAGTGGAAATACTCCACAGAGGAAATATTGCTGTATGTAGCTGCACTGAGGATTGTGTCTGGCTGCTGCTGGGGCTGTTTGATAAAGGTCACATTTGGGAAGACTCACCTATGACAGTAGACCAATGTACAGCATATCTGAAAAGGAAAACAGTAGAAGGAGGGAGGTTACCTACTCTTGCTATAAAGTGGTTTCAGAGGTTTCCAGAATGGGAATTTTTAAATTCAATTAGCAGGTTAACAAGAGCAAGAGAAAGTGTTACAACCTGACAGCAAAGCCCAAACTTGCAGATATTTACACTGAATACACAATCAGATCTTTCCTGGAATCTAATTTGCCTCTGCAACAAATTTCTTCATAGTTGAGATAATAGGGGGAAAGAGGGGGATAAAGATCTATGCAGGAAAATATTTTATTCTGGCTGTGGCATAAAGTACTTGAGGTTTTCTGTACAGAGAAGAACAAGATATCAATAAAGTGCGCACTAATCATGGCAGGTGTGCAGATTCCATATATAAATGGGGTAAGATACCATCTCCAAGGTGTGAGTGCGGGGCTGACAGGCAAACTGTTAAACACACAATACAAGAACGTACCATCAAACTTGAGCCTACAACGGGAACTTTGCTGATTTCCTGATGGCAACTGATGCTGCAAAAGACTATATTTGTAATCTTAATGTTTGTTTTGTTATAATTGCCTTATGACCAATGTATATTTTCTATATACCTTTTTATATTCCCAATTTTTAAATATAATATGTTTGTAATATGTATGATGTGCTGCCATTCAATCAATCAATCAATCAATAACAAGATAGATTAGAAAGGATCTATCAGTTATAACTTGACCAAATAAGCAGCTGCTTTTTACTGCCATAAACATTTTTATTATACTGTTTTAAATGTCTGGGTTTTTTGTATTGTGTTGTTAGTGGTGTACTGCATTTTGTCATCACTACAACTGTATACAACTGTAAAGAACAACAGAGAAGAAAAGAGGAAGAGAAAGGGAAGAGGAAAACAAGCAAATTTAAATACCAATATTTCTAAAGTTTTTACTATATTAAAACTGGTTAGCTGCAGTTCTAGGAGACAAGGAATCAAAACTTGAATATGTCTCAGCTGATTGAGCATGGACTTTGCTGTGCACTCACAAGTGAATATAAGTGGGATGGAATCTGTATTGCAGAAATGGGCATGCAACCCACATTTCATTCTAATAGGTGGGAGCCAAAATGGACATTGTGCAAGTGGGGAGCCTTCTCAATAAGATTAGGTTCAGCCTTGGGCAAGAGTCTACCTTTCCTTTGGATGCTTCTGTAATTAGGGTGGGTATAGAGTCCCATTAATACAGAAGAATGTAGAGGGACTTGGATGGCCATAGTAAAGTCATCCCATAGTATTATCAGATGCTGCATTCCAGTTGTAAAGAGCATAGTATGGTTTATACTATTTTCTTTATCATTCCTATATAACACTTGGGATGGTATATAACCTGTAATCTTTCCTAGATTCAGGCTGTTTTGCATTCTTTTGGCCAGGACGCCATTGATCACTGTAATTGCTCATGTCAATAGAAGATAGTTTGTCGCATTTATCGCCAAACATTTTGGTTCCTTAAATTGGCATTTTTGGAAGGGAGGGAGGGAAGGAGGGAGGGAGGAAATCTCCTTTGAGGCAAGCTTTATTCCTGGTGATTTCATGAATGCATTCATGTAGCTTTCTTGGCAACACTATCAAAATGCTTTGCCAGCGTCTTCTTCCAGGATATGTTTTTACTTTCCTGTCCAGCGTACAGCCTTAGGGTTTCTTGTTGGTCTTCTATTCAAGTATAAGCCAGGTCAGAATCTCCTTTGCTTTTCTGTATCAGTCAAGATTGGACTTGTGTTGCCAGATGACCCAGGAAGAAAACAGTCCCCGAAAGAATAAAGGCAAGATACCTTACTATCAACAGAGTCTTTTATGTGTGTGTGTGCCTTCGAGTTGTTGTTGACTCCTGGGGACTGCCTGGACTAGTCCCTGCAGTTTTCTTGGCAAGATTTTGGAAGTGGTTTGCCATTGCCTGGTTCCTAGGGCTGAGAGGGTAGGACTGGCCCAAGGTCACCCAGCTGCCTTTGTGCCTCAGGTGGGACTAGAACTCCCAGTCTTCTGGTTTCTAGCCTGGTGCCTTAACCACTACACCAGACTGGCTCTCAAAAATTGACTGAGTCATAGCAATTCTGAAAAAGCATGATTTGGCTGATATGAAGGTAAGAACTTAGGGCTTAATTCACACAACATGCTAAGCCATAATATGGTTTGTGGCTTAGTGCAATCTCTGTTTCAGCCACTTTATTTTGTATGGCATGATTTGTCATTGCAGCCAACTTTGGTTTAACAAACCATCATTAACATCATGGCTTCTTACAATGCATGAATCGAGCCTATGTATGCTTCTGCAGACAGGGATGAATGAATGAGGTAGCTGGATATATTTTTCAGACATCTGCTATTTGACTACCCACTCAGACCAGACAAAGTAGAAAACTAAAAAAGTGGTTAGCAAAACGAAAGATGAAAAATGAAAACTATAATGGGAAGGAGGTACCTTTCAAGTTAAGGAGAGATGGGGGGATGACTCTATGCAGTTTCTGGCTACAACAAGCAGACAGAATGAAGAATAATGGACATATTGTCCTGTTTTCAAATGCATTGATACGTTATCATATCCTTGAGAAGGCAGCCCAATATTTATCAGAGAGAAAATACTTCAGGGTAGTGTTTTTCAACCTTTGCAACTTTAAGTTTAAAGTTGCCAGGGTTGAGAAACACTGCTTTAGGGAAACATTCTGGAAGTGATGTGTCTTTCTTATCCAAAACATGTATTGATGGGGTCAGCTCAAATCTACTGAGCCTTCTGCTGAATTTAGTGGAACAAAGAAGCACACAAGCCCGGGCATCACAGAGGGTGAGGACAACCATGCCGGCCCACCAGATCAATTGCTGTCAAAGCTCTGCTGCTGCTGCTGCTGCCTGTGCATTGGAAATGAAAATGAACGGAACGAGCTTCCCCGGGGAAGGCGGGGGTCCGGTGCGGGTAAACCAGCCTGGGCTGTGCATTCGAAGCTGCCTTTTCCATCCCAAGCAGAGCGTTCCCCTTTTCGCCAAATTCACCTCCTGGCCTTCCTCTCCTCCAGCCGGGGCTCCGTCAGTCGTGGGGGAGGGAGAGAATCTGCGGAGAAGAGAGAGCGGGTCTCCCCGCCCCCCTCCCCGGGCCGCTCCGCGCAGCTGCCGGGAAATCCGTGTCGGAGTTGCTGATGCCGTCCTTCCCACAGCGGGGAGGCACCCACGGAGCTGTGAGGAAAGCTGTCAGGAGAGCGCCGAGAAGCAGCTGAGGGGGGAAGCACAGCAGCCAGGCTTGGTGGCGGGGCGGGCGGGAGGAGGACGCTCTTCGCTGCAGCTGCCGAGTCTCCAACCAGCAATTACGCCCCGTCACTCCGTTCTCAGAAAAACGGCGCAAAGAACCAGGCTGAATGGGGCGGGAGGGGGCCGCTTTGGGAGGAAGGCTGTCAAGATGGCCAAAAAGGGGAGGGCGGCGTTTGCTGAGAATTCTTGATGTCGCCTTTCAAAGAGGCGCCAGCGGGAAAGGTCGCAAGTATTGTAGGGAAGGACGGAGGCAAAGGCAATCCTCAAAGGTTCCAGTAAGCAGAGGCACAAACGGTGTGCCCCCCTCCCATGATTAAGGCCAAAACTTGCGGGGGAGGGTTTTAAGGGCGAAATGGATGGCTTGGCTTCGTCTTGTACCGCGTAAGCCACTTATTTAAATCTAAGGGCTCATCCACACGTTTTGTTTTCCCGGCGCAAAAGCGCCTCACTCACTAAGACATGAATGCCGAACAACTGCAATCCCTACCCAACCTCTGTCCATCTTTTAGGACCGTTTTTTCCATTTCCACTGGCACAACCTGGTCGAGTGGTCACTTACTTTATTTTATTATTTTATTATTTTATTTTATTTATTTTATATAGCCACCCACTTTGCCATGCATCAAGCGGTCAATCTGCTGCATGTCCTTCTAAAGCAGTGTTTCTCAACTTCAGCAACTCTAAGATGTGTGGACTTCAACCCCCAGAATTCCCCAGCCAGCATGAGAGAATCCACAGATCTTAAAGTTTCTGAGGTTGAGAAACACTGTTCTAAAGTAAGTTCAGGGGCTAAGCCTGCCTTGCTGCCATTGACCCCTTGAGGCAGTTGCAGGCATGCCCTCTGGTCTCTGAGCCATTTCAGAGCCATTCATTTTTTACTGGCAGGGGAGTCATGGCTCTCCTGCTGTACCCCAAAACCACCCTTTCCACTTGCCAAAAAAAAAAAAAAAAGCAGGAAGTTTTACTGGTAGCCAAAAAACTAGGGGGAGTTTGAAGGGAGAGGGAGAAGTTGGTCTTCTGTTGACAGTTCTCTGATCCTCATGGGATTAGGGAACTGGCAGCAAAGGAGCCATTCTCTCCCACTTCTCTCCCCTTCTCCTCCAAGAGCAGCATGGTGAGAGGAGGGGAAGGGGGTCTTTTGGGCACCAGAAAAATTTGTTTCCATCACGGAAGGTCTACTTTGCCACACCTGACCCCATGCAGCACCCATGTCCAGTGGTCTTTCAAAGGACCATTGCACACATCTGGATGACCTGCACTGAACACATGTTAATGCTGCAGCAGCTTTGGTGCTGCAGGGCAAAAGCTGTAGGGGTTTGGGTTGTACTGCAGAGGGGTAGAGTGAGAAGTGACTGTATTGCCTGCACTCCTACAGGGGAGTAGGAGGCAGAGGCACTTCCTCAGTGTGCAACCTGCATCCAGATAAGCAGTTCTGCTGCTTGAACCACTTCTTATCTCTGGCAGGAAGAGGTGAGAAGAACTGCTGCCCCTTATTTTCACTGGTTTCAACTGTGACCCATGACGGAGCAGCAGGAGAAGATGTGGTGGAGAATGTCTTCTTTGATGCCACTTCTCCAGTTCCGTAAGTCTTCTACTGCGAGGAACTGGCACCAGTGAAGGAATTCCCCACCCTACCTCTCTCCTCTCCATTGCTCAATAGAGGTCTGAGCATGGTCAGCACTTCTTTGAGCACTAAAAATCTGAAATCAGTGCCCATCATAGACCCCAACCCCATCCATTTTTGGAGTATAAATATACTCCAATATACTCTACAAAGGCTGGTGCTGTTCTTGAGCATACAAGTTTTGTCCTGGGGAAGGGGCAGGGGAATTGTACACTGTAAGGAAAATAGCTTTACAGTAAATAGAAAAATGGTGTTGTGTGATTTGCAGGATGGATAGTATGCAGTGGGAGGTAGACCAATTCCAGTTTGAAAGCAAAAGCAAGTTCATAGGCTTGCCAACCGTTTGGGGATGGGTCGTGGAACAGAGCAGAGTTCTGCCAGACTTATTAGAATTATAGGAGTTGAAGTTCATGGCATCTGGAGAGGACACCAGGTTTAAGAAGATTGGACGAAGGTCTTGGATCCATACCATCATTTTCAAACTTTGAGGGTCTCACCTTTACAGATGAATTTCAGGAAGACTCCAGAAGAACATTCACATACACTTTTATATCTGCATCTGAAATGCTTGTTTTGTTTAGTCTCATTGATAGAATGATGTGCATTTAGACTAGACTGTGCTACATGTTATATTGCTGTATATTTCTGGCTGATTCAATCTTTGTATTGCATGAACTAAGGCAGCATTTCCTAACTGCAGTAAGTGTCCCTGAGATATATTAGAGTATAACTTCCATCATCCCCAGTCAGCATGACCAGTGTAGTTTTGTAAGTTAAAAAAAAGAAAACAATTTAAATCTGCTGCCAATGGGACAAAGTACTTCATTAAAATTTAAATAATTAATGTAACTAATTAATTAAACTTTGTAACCTTGGCTATTATGCAGGTTCTTCCCTTCTCATAAATTGGTTCAGCTTGGTATTTTTGTCAACTGCATCTTGACATTTTCTATCCAACCTAGCAACTGAATTTCTATATACAAACAGTCATTCTTGACCTGAACTCTCTTATGGTTAGCAACAGGGAAACAGCCATCTTTAAGTCCGGGGAGGAGGGCAGTAAAAAGAGCATTACGCCCTCTTTCGTTCCAGTAATCCTGCGCCTAATTAGTTGCTGTTTCCCTGCTGCTGTTTTGTAGTCTCCTTCAAGTCAAGCTTGTGGACACATCAGACAGATGGCAACAATACAGAGTGGTTTCTTCTGGGATGTTTTTTCAACTTCCTAATCAATTTCCTTGGGAGTCCCTAATCCATGGTGTTGGGGGATGGGGACAACATGAGTGCACAGCATAGTGACACAAGCACATCTCTTCTTCTAAATGCATTGTGATGTTGTTTATATGTGTGTAAGGGGCAGAACTTGCATTTTGACGTTGCAACTCATGTTTCTTCATTCTGATGAGATTGTTGGATTGTGTCAATGCCTCTGATCCTCCAAGTCCTAACCAGGCCCAACTCTGCTAATTTTTCACCTAGATAAGGTACCCTACTCTCAAGGCACCAGTAAGAGACCCCACTTAGAGCACTAAATAGGATCTCCTCAAACCATGCAGAAGAATATAATTTGGGAGAAGCTAGAAGTCATTCTGTTTATTACCATTCTTCGTTTGTCCTTGGGTTGTAATACTGCCCCGAAATATTGTTCTGGCTTCTTGTGACAGTTGTTTGCTACTACAAAATTGTCCCCCAGTCAATATGATGACAAGACAATTGTTTCTGAAGAAATGAAAAAAATGGATTCTTCACCTAACTGGCCACTTATGCTTAGGTCACCATTTCCAAATATTTATTGTTCTTACAAATAACTTGCAGACAGAGATCAGACAGTGGAACCATTTTGAATGAGATGCTGCATTTCAGCCATTGAAGGTAGATAATCTCTGTTTCCAGGAACATCATTATAGAACCCCAAACACTGCATAAAAGATAGGCACTTGGCCAGCAGGATATGCAAAAATCATAGCAAGATAAAAAATATTGAATAGAACAAATGAGAGCTGAAAGAATGTGAAATTGCAGAGAAAGGAAGCATTTAGAAATCTTTTAGAGCTGGTGCCAAGTATAGGAGGCTGTGATTATTGGAATTTGTTGCTGAATACAGCAAAGCTAAATTCCTGTCTCTCCTTTCCATGGACATTTACCTTGTAGTGGTGAAGGGTTTGTACATCCCATGATGGGCTTTATTATCAGAAGTGTACACCCCTGGAAGGCTCACCAGTGAAAAGCAGAGCACAGAAAAAAGGTTGGTTTAAAACAGTGTTTCTCAACCTTGGCAATTTTAAGATGTGTGGACTTCAACTCCCAAAATTCCCCAGCCAGCCATGGGAATTCTGGGAGTTGAAGTCCACACATCTTAAAGTTGCCAAGGTTGAGAAATGCTGGTCTAAAAACAATCCACTGGAGAGAGAAATGGCAACTCCCTCCAGTATTCTGCCAAGAAAACCAAAGGGATATTCACAACCAGGAAAATATCAACATGACACTGAAAGATGAGCCCCCAAGTCAGAAGTTATTCCACAAGCTATTGAGGAAAAGTAGAGGGCAAGTACAATCACCACTGGTGCTTATAAAGTGGCTGGATTAAACCTGAAAAGATATTCAGCTACTGATGTGGCCAGAATTCAGTGCTGTATACCACTGTTATGTGGAATGTCCAAATCATGAGGTTCTCAGAGAAGAAAAGTCAAAATTCAACCCTGTCATTCTTGGAATCAGCACACTGAAATGGATTGGAATGGGTTATTTTACATCACACATTTCTGACAGCCATTCCTTAACATCTGAAATAATACCTCTTTTCCAATTTCTCAATATGATTGCTTTCAGCTACCCCTAATTCTTGATAAACAGATTCCAAAGCTATAGTATATAGTTCAACATCACATTAACATCTTTAATGTTTAAATATTTTATCCATAAATCTAGTTATATACATTAGCAAACTTTTTGAAAAAGATACCAAATGATCACACAACTATATCATATGGGTCAATGAACTCTCAAATTTTTTACACCTCCAACACAGAAAATCTGATGTCCATCCTTTCAAATATATTCTTTAGGGAGTCCAATACACCCTAATTTTTTGATGAATCAACTTCAATCTCAGATCTGTAGATACCACTTTTACATTTTTAAGAACATGAATCCATTGATGGGGCATTATCAGAGATTCCAGTTCTTTAGTCCAGGTTTCAATTTTTCTTTATTAAATTTTTCTTTATTTATTACATTTCTATGCAGCCTGACTCCCAACAACTCTGGGCAACTTACACGTAAATACATTTAAAACAAGAAAAAAGAGTACAATAAGAGACAAAAATAAAAGAATAAAAGATGGCAAGGATGACAAGGATGACAAAATCCAGACAGGAACAAAAGAGAAACAAACCCACACAATCCAAAGGGAGCTTAATCACAGTCACCAAGGCCTGGGTGAAGAGCTAGGTCTTCAAGGCCCTTTGAAACACAAGAAGGGTGGGAACCATCTGGATCTTGGGAGAACCTCATTCCAGAGGGCAGGCATACTTCTGGGGTCCCAATGGATGACATTGTTTAATTGAAGGAACCCAGAGCACGTCAACCCAGAGGACACCAACTGGTCAAATTGGCCAGACAGATAATATGGGAGATTGGCCGTCCCTCAGGTAACCAGGCCCTATGTCATGGTCAGCTTTATAAGTAACGACCAACACCTTGAATCACACTTGGAAGCAAATAGGCAACCAGTGTAGCTCATGAAGCAGAAGTGTTACAAGGACATACCGAGACATGATCATCACTGCCCGTGCTACTGCATTATGGACCAGTTGAAGCTTCCAAGTGGTCTTCAAGGGCAGCCTCATGTAGAGTGTATTGTAGTAGTCAACCTCTGAGATAACCAGGGCACAGCCTCCCAATCTAGAAATTTGGGTCTCACAAATCACAGTTACAGAATTACTGAGGAGAAATACTTCTTTTGTGACTTTTTTATTTCATCACATCAAGCTGCAGTAGCAGCAGCAAGTGAAAGAACTTAAACATCTGGTTATCAATCCTTATTGCTTTGCCCCCATTATTGTGGGGCAAAGTTTTAGGAACATTATGAAATCTAGAGGTTCCCCATGTAGTAATCACTTTTTGTGAAAGCAGTTTCCAGGAATGTTTAGAAGCACTCAAGGCTATAGTATTTCCCACTCTGTCAGCTAGACAGCACAATTAATACCTAATTTCTTTCAAGAGCATTTGATAGAAGGACTCAACTGCTCTCTCACATCTTGTCCTTTTAGGTTCCCCTCATTTCCTTGATCCCTATCTCACTTTCAGCATCTTCACTTCTGTGCTAAAAGAATAAAGCTGAGCCCTCCTTGAAAAACAAAAAATTGTACCCTTTTTATCAACACTGTTTTACCCAGCAGGATTCTGAAGCAACTGACAGGCAACCAAGCAAGGATGCAGTACTACCATGGCAACTGACTCCATAGAAGTGTGGTGTCACAACCTTTTTGAGATAGAAATCCTGGAGCAGGAATAAGACTGAATAGTTTGTAGTCTGTAGACTGGTTGGAGCCTACAATAAAATGCTCTATGGAGGACTCTCTCTGATCTGGCATCCTAATATACACTGGGTGATAACAAGTTCAAGCTTATCTTTATGACAACCAAAAGGCAACCATATTAACTATTAACAAATAAAATTAATACATTCCTATTAGAGGATTAAAGGATAGAGTTATAACTCCTATAAATCCAAGTCAACTTGTTCCAGCAGTTGTTAGGGATTTAAGCAGATGGAGCCCAAACATCTGGAGAATAGAAGGTTGGAGGAGACTGCTCTGACCCATACTCCATCCTAGGCAGTCAGGGGTTGGGTTTAGAAAGGGGTGGTTGATCCCCATAGTTTTTCCTTTCCACAAAATGTTTTTTCTAGTTATGCAAACCTTAGGACAGCCTTTCTCAACCTCCTGACCCTGGAGGAAACCTTGCAATATTTTTCAGGCCTTGGGGAACCCCTGCACATTCAGGCTCAAATATAGGCCAGAAGTTACAAAATAATTATATTCATCTCATGTGTAGGCCTGTATATATGCATTAACAGGGTTTTTAAACTAAAAATAAAGAATAAAGCTTACCTCTTTAATGTAAAGTTGCCTGGATTTGAAATAATTTCTTAAATTAAGTGTGATCTTCCAGGGAAACCCTTGTGACTTCTCAAGAACCCTAGGGTTCCACGGTACCCTGGTTGAGAAACCCTGCCTTAGGAGTTTGCCAAGCTTGCTGATACCCCCCTCATGTTTCTTGGTAGTCTGATTTTGCCTACATAATCACAATACTCAGAATTTAAATCCAGTATTAGTACTGAATTTAGAATAAGAATATTAATGGTAATATTGCAACTCTTTCTGAGCAACTTAAAACATGCACAGATATATATGGGTTTTTCCTTCACTTTGTGGGAAAATTGCAGCCTAACCTGCTCTTTCAAGGGTAGGGTGGGGATGGTAAACAGCTTATACTACCATATACAACTGCTAGAATCTGATACAGTTGGAGTGGCATGTAAGCCTTAGTAATAAATCAATAATGCTCCAATATATTCTATGTTCCTGCTGTTCCCTTGGTTCTGAAGGGTGCAGTCAAGGTGGCTCTGATTTTTCTAGCCTCTTGACAACTGTAGGATGTGCCTACTGGGCCAGTAAGATTGTTGGGAGCTATTGCTCAACACAAGAAGGAAAAGTGGAAAACAGAAGATAGAAATGAGATGCAGAAACACAACTGAAAGACAGAAAGAAAATCAGATCAGAGCTATCAAGGAGCACTGGTTTCAAGAAAGACTGGTTGGACAACAAGTAACAAGAGGTGAATAACTGCTGGGTAGCATCAGGACTCTGCCTATGGAATAAGGAGCAGAATGAGAGGGAGCAAAGATGAAAGAGACTTTGTATAATGTGGAGTTATAGAGTCACTTGTTGAGGTGAGTGGCTACAGAAATCAAATCAAATCAATCAATCAATCAATAATGTAGGGCACTGGAAACAAAGATGAAAAACAGATGGATAATATGTTGATTCATAAATGAGCTGAACCTATTGCACCCAACTACATACTCATCTTATAGTCCAACACTGCTTCTTGGGTATGAAAAACTGCCTTGGCAGGATACGATTGATAATGAAGATGCAGCAGGTGCCCATTTCTGCAGTTCCTCTGATCCACAACATTTCCCCACAGCAAGTATTTTACATGTTTGGTTTAAAATTAATCCTATGAAACATATCAAGCCCTCCCCCACCTTGCAAAGCAGTGACTTGGACTGGAGCATGATTTAAAATGGAGAAATGCAGGGAGGGAGCCAAGTTAAAGACTCTTCTTTGCACCATTTTTACTTTATAATCTGTGTCCTCTCAAAGCAACTCATAAAACATACAAAAGAACTCAGGGTATCCTTTGGACCTTAGAAACGATGTAAGCATTGGTTTTAGATATTGGAGTGGGGAGAGCTTTACCAGTTCTCCTTGAGGAATGCTATACTCCCACCAAGTTATTCATAGTAGACCTTTTAAGAGCTGGATATTCACAACAGTCACAAGGTAATGCTGATCATCTTACGTTCTAAATATTCACTGCACAGCCAGAAACTCAGGGAACCTTAAGGATACATGAAGAAATTTTTGGTACTACCTTACTGTATGGTGAGGGGGGGGGGATTTTCATTGCAATTGGTGACAAAGAAAAAGTACCACTGAGCAGACAGAATTAAGAAGATAGATTATGTAAAGTAATAAATTCCAGAAGTTTTACAAGGGAAATCATTCTGTCCCAACTAGTTTGTCCTTTTAATGGCAAAAATCTGTTGACTTTGGCTGGGATGTGAAAGTTAACAATACTTATATTGTATTGCAAAAAATGCATGAGGCATCTAGAGTATTAGAAGAAAACAAGTGATGTACATAGTATAATTTGGATGAGGAAGAAGTAAGCAAGCAAGCTCCAATCTATTTTAGCTCTGCCTTTCCCCACTGCTAGTGTCCCCCACCTCCACATGATGATCTCCAAAGAAAGTGGCCCTTCAAACAAAAATGTCCACCTTTGGCTAATTCCCAACCAACTTAACTGATAGCACTCCAATTCCTGCTTTATACATTTGTTTTGCTTTATTTTTAGTCCAATGTTCTGTTGGAAAATGTGCCTAGGTTAAAACTATCATTCTTACACATTTATTATGGGCTTTAAGAAGATAACTATTTTTTTCTGTCCAGCACTCTCTTGGGGGAAGCACAACCATTTCACAACGTAATTGCTTCTAGTTGGTTCACAATGCCTATGGAATGTTTTCCAGCTTGCTTTTCCTATCCATATAAATTGCATGATGTTTCCCTAGCAGGCTATTTCCCACTCTGCTCCTCAGAGGGCCCTCCTTTCAGAAGTCAAGGCATCTAAGGCTTTCCTGCTTTCCCTTCACCTCCAGTGGTAGAATCAGTTGGTCCATTTCTTTTTCCTTGCTGGGAAGTGTACGTGTGGGGATGGCGAAATGGCAGGCCACTGGCTGCCTGCCATTTTTCATGCTCTTTCACTAGCCAGCTGAAGGGAGTGCAGTCTGAATCCATAGGAGGATAGAGTGCAGAGAGGACAACCACAGCAGTGAAAACACTTGTACAGTGGCACAAAAATGTCAAACAAGACATGGGGCTGACCCTTCTCTTAGTATGAAATGGTCCTGAGAGTAGCGCAGCTTTGGATCACATTGTAGCCAGCAACACATGAAAACTGTAATCACCAAAAGGAACAGTCATAAAAACATCCAAGGAGAAACCAGATTTTTAAAAGAAAAAGACATCAAAAGGATGGGGTGTACAGTATGTGCTCTGTGAATGATGTTCTCTCTCAACACATTTATGGGAACTATTAACAGGGTAGCTTTACCAGACTGGGGAAGGCTGGCTTAAACAGTTATGGCTGCCTTTCTTTAGGTATCTTTCTCCTTTTATTTCCAGAAAGCTTCATGCAGCCATATAATTTCAAAAAGCAGCATGTCATTATATAATCCTTTGGCTTATCTCACTCATTTACACATTCCAGACACTGGTTAATTAAAACATCTGTAGAGCCAAAGGGAAGCAACTTGCTAGAGTGCTGAATGTAGAAATGTTTTCTAAAATGGTAGGCAAGATGCACATTGTACCTACCTGTCTATTCACCCACCGTGCCTGTAAAAAAGGTCCCTCTTCTAAATAAGGATGCTGTGGATGAAGAGACTAAGAGGTAAGTGCAAAACGTAATAAAATTCTTATTAAAAAAGAGGTAAGTGCAGCAGCAACAGCAGTCAAAAACTCATCTCTACTCTGTCTCTGAGACTTTAGCACAGCCTCCTTCAATAACCTGGTTCCTTCTAGATGCCTTGAATTATAACTTCCATAATTTGCAACCTAGGGATGGGCTTGTTAACTGAAAAATATTGAAACTATAGTCCAACATAGCTGGAGAGAATCAGGTTACAGAAATTGCTTTAGCATATCAAAAATGATAGTGCACCAATCTGTAGAGATGCACAGCACCCCAGATAGTATCCCAGCTCTGTGGCAGATCTTCTTGCTCCAGCTGAGTGGTGATCAGGGAAATAATTATCTCACTGTTGTTTATTCTGTGCTCTAATCAGAAGCCTGCTGATAATATAGAGGATGAACAACACACCGAGTCAGAATCCCAAGAGATTTCTATAGTATCCAAACAGTTTAGAAAGCAGAAAAATCTGAGGGGCTGGGACTGAACCCCAAAACTGGTGAAGGGGAGGGACAACTCAGGCTTTGAAGATCATTTGACATACCAGCCCTAAGCTTCCCAAATGACACCCCCATACACTACATTTCTCCTCAAACAGAGATGAATTTAGTCAATACAGATGAATGGCTTTTTCATCTCAGTTTGTTCTGCTTCACTGGAAGCAAATTGTCTCATTCAGGACAAGCTTTAAGGGGGAAAAATGACACATTGAATTGCAGAGAGGGTGACCTTGAAAGAGGAGGAGAGATGGGGGAATGAGAAAGAAAGACAGATTTTAGATAAAAAGAAAAGGAAAATAGAAATAAGCATGCCCAGAAAATTAGAGATCCCAATGAAAGGAAAAGATATCAAATGAAATGGTAGAGGCATGTAAAATGCATTGAGTGGGAAAAAGAGACATAATCCAGCTTGAGAAGAGACAGGGACTGATGAAAAAGAAAAAGACTGTGAAAAGATGAAAACAATAAGAAGAAGGAACACAAAAGAAGTCAGGGAACAAATCTGGGGCAAGAACTGAAGACCAAATAAAGGAAAGAGGAAAGTATTTGCAGGAGAGAAAAGATGATGAGACTTCAGAGACAGATCAAGATTTCTCCACATAGGGAGTGTTTAAACAGAAACATTTCTTAAATCCAAAACTCATTATTATTATCTCCCTACATTTCATCTACCACCTCCCAAAAAACATTTGTGGGTTCACCTCTAAAAACATAGATTTGGGCTTATTGGGGACAATGGGGAGGTTCCACATGTCTCCTGCCTTAATAAAGCATTCTCCCTAACAGCTTTGACCAGTGCGCCTCAACTTTGGCAATTTTAAGCAACGTAGACTTCAACTCCCAGGACTGGGAGTTGAAGTCCACATAGCTTAAAGTTTCCAAGGTTGAGAAACACTGGCTTTGACTAAATCCCTTTGAAACACTGTAGACAGATTACACTTCGCTGAGATTCTTGTGAGTTTTCTCAAACTCCAGAACAATTCATAAGGACTCACAGGTCTCAAGTCATTGATATGGTTCCACAGAAAAAAAGAAAAAAAAATCAAAGGATATTCACAATGGGAATTCACTTTTATTTATGCTGGCTGGGGAATTCTGGTAGTTGGTCCACACATCTTAAAGTTACTAAGGTTAAGAAACACTGTTATTTAATCAATTTATGTGGCCACCCACTTGGCAAAGTGACTGACTAATGAGACATTAAAAACAGTAGTCAACAATGGCAACAACAGCAACAACAAAGGTCAAAACATTTGTTCAACAAATATCCCCTCAAAGTGATCTTAACTTGAGTTACAGGGAATTTTATCACTATGTACCTAAGTGTGGCTAAGTATAGCATGAACATGCACTGGCAACTTATTTTTTCTACCATGTTTTCATGACACGGCCTTCAGCTTACCTCCAACCCATGAGTGAGACAAGCTTAAAGTCCTCCTTACTTCAATAAGTAATATTCCTGCCCCCCTCCTTATTTTAACATCATCCACAGACAGCCTGAAGTCTGTAACGTTTATTAGGCTTTGTCACCCATTACTTTGCTGGGAACTCGGGAATCTGACAGTGGCTTGCAATAGAGGCAAGAGAGACAAAAGAGGGATTGGCAATGGGGACAACATATTTCATGCTTAGCATAGATTTCCACCAGTTCAAGAATGAGTGAAGATCCCACCAGTGTGGAAAGGCACACTGAGATACTGTTGTGAGATATAGATGACTCAGCCCATCAGCGCATATTCTTAGCTTTTCAGCTAAAGGTTTATTTCAAAATATTCATTTCGATTTTCACTGCTGCTTATTTGTCAAATACTGTGTTGGATTCTAACTCCCGTTCTCACCAATAGGTTGGCTGTTATAATTCAGTGTATCTGGAAGACATCAAGGTGGAGAAAGCTAGCCTAATATTATCCTCCTTCTAATGTCATATTTACAGCTAAAAATAGGGGAAAGAGTCAAGGATAAAAGCAACTTATAGGGGAAGTGGAAAGAGAGAGAGAAGAGCAAAGAGGAAAAAGAAAAAGCTACTGGTACTTAGCAGCAAGAGCACTTAAGGAAATCAATCCTTCAGTAGATTGATAGCTAGTGAAAAATATTCACACAAATCCCAATGAGCAGCTTTGCTCTTCATTCCCCTCAGACTGCTGCATTTTCTTATTCTTCTAGCATCTTAGTTGGGATGGTTCATTCATAGCTGCATGCTAATTTCATATACTTGGGGTCAGAGAAATAATACTTCTGCTGTGAAAGCTCATTGGCCAACTAGCTTGGTTTAGTATGCACGTTGCTCTCTTCATTTGCTTACGAGAACTTCGCTGGGACCATATCATTAAGCTTTAAGAACCAAGTAATGTTAAACGCTGCTCTCCTGATTGCAAGAAAACGCCTAAAAATCCCATCCTCATCACTTTATAAACAAAGAATTGCTTTGGCTTTGATATCCAGTCTATGCATTCAGTTAAGCAAACTGAGGCTTTCCTGGGGCTGCTCATTTCAAAATTCAAGTTACCGGTTTGGGTATTCCGGATATTTAAAGAAACCTCTGTGCACAAAGAAGACTGGAACTTCAGGGGAAAAACCAACTAGAATCCTCCTGATTAACATGCTGTTTTAGCAGACGCAGTGTGTTTAACAGGTAGTCATAGGATTACAACTATATCATGAAGATCCTAACTATGCTTTCTTGAAACAAATAGATGGTACTTATTTTGAGGGTCAGCCCATGCTGCCTCAGGATTTCTAAATTCATAATTCAGATGTACATAATACTTTCCCCCTTTTCTTTGTTACTTATTCTGGAAACACCACATTTTCCCCTGCTCCACCTTCCTGCCATGCTTTTGCCAGAACTTTTCTTTGGACATTTTCCAAAGGATTATATTTATCTGTTGTTCTACAGTGCCCCATTAGGATTATGGTTCAATTTTCTGCCTGTAACATGGCCTCGTTGTAATTTAATAGTACCTCATTAATTTTTAATCGTAGTTTTCAAAGTGGCTTAGAAAAACAACAACAGCTTAAAAAAACACAGATAAAACATATTATAGCAGACCTACAGCTTCATTCAGTACAGGCAGAATATTGATTGTCCTCTTGGTCAGATAAATAATCCATCAACAGCATCTTCATCTTATCTGGATGGAGCTTCAGTTTATTACTCTTTGTCCATTCTAGTCCTTAGTTTAGCATGTCAACCTCATCTGTTTTAGAAGAAAAGGACAGATACATCAGCAAAATGGTTACACCTCTTTTCAAATGTTCTTATGACCTACTGTAAGTCAGTATACCAAAGGTACGCAGTGTTTTGGGGGTGAAAGTCACATTAGGTCTTGAAAATAGGTACTCGTGACCATACTCACAAGTATATGGAAACAGGACAAAAAAATAAATTTAAATGAATTTAAATTAAACAATAAATTAAATGAAATTTCAGTTAATTGGTTAAATACAATGAATATGTTTACTCCCCTTGCATTTAATAAAGTATCCCTTCTGCCACATTACATTACATAATTCAGTGGTAACCTTCAATGGCAACAGCACTTAAACCTCCAGTTGTGCAGCCCCAATGTATATGTTAAACATGTGGGCAAAATAATGCCCTGAAGAATGCCATAGGCAGTGCAAATGTAATAGGCAGAGAAATAATCAGTGCACAGTCAGATAGAAGTAAAACAATTTCACCAATAATTTCTATTATGGACATTTTGGCCATATGTCAAAATTCAGTAATTTTGTTGAATTCAAACAAGCTGTTTCCTTCTTTCATAGAACAGTATCTAATCAAGATTTTGTTATCAATTTAGGGAAAGCTGGGCATCA
Organism: Candoia aspera; assembly: GCF_035149785.1. NCBI lineage: Eukaryota > Metazoa > Chordata > Lepidosauria > Squamata > Candoiidae > Candoia > Candoia aspera. The sequence goes on along the minus strand of NC_086155.1, from coordinate 53,796,102 downwards.
GAATAAAATAGTAATTCCAGTGAAATTCATGGCAAGTGAACACGGGATTCATTGTGCAAAACTCATTTCTTTCATTTGCTCAACTGATCATGAGTACAGAGGTTCTGAGAAACATTTGGGGCTTTTCAGTTATTATTCCCATAGGAGAGCAAGCTTGTTTGGGACAGGACTTACCAGTTATTCTTAATGGGACTCAGCCTTCAGCCCTCCACTCTACTATAGCTTCTTCAACCATCCTTCCATTGGGTGTTTCACTTAAGATTGTTTCATGGTCTCCATCAGGAGTTGAGGTCAATTTAAGGATGTCTTTATCTTTCATGCACAGCAGTGTCAGTAAGTAGCACTTGCACACACACACACACACACACACACAGTTATCTGTCCAGTAGGTTAATCTAGCTTTTGCTCTGCAGAGCTCCCTCCATCTGCCATACATTTAACTGTACAGACTCTTTTAATTTTTCAGACATTTAACTGTGAACATCTGCAAGAAAAGCAGAGATTAAAGGATTTTGTAGAGAGAACAGTCTTTGTCTCCTTGTTAAATAATACTTTGGAGATCACTGGGGTGATTAAAATAATCACCATCTAGCATGAAGAACAATCCACAATACTAAAATAACATTTTAATATCTATATTTTAAGAATGTGGAAGGCAACAGTTATTAACCTTATCTATTGTTCAGTTTCCCAAAGAAGAACCTTAGATTAAATTTTGTTAAGAGATTTGGAGACAGAACCACAAAGAAGCCTGATTCATTCTCCTGTTTAGAAAAGAATTTCTGCAGACACTAAAGCAATGCTTAGTATTACAAGGCTCATTGAGGAAATTGTAAATGCTCAACAGAACATCCCAGGAGAAATTGTGATGTTTATTATGCATTAGTCAGGATCATAAGATCATAGTAGAAATGGCAATGAGATGAGCTCTCTAAGAGGCTTGGAAGGAAAAACCCTGGAACTAGGAAACTTATGCTTTTACTTTTGCAGTCTCTGGGATTCTCTCAGCCAGGCTGATTCTTCCTCCTTATTACCTACTGGAATGCTCTAGCTAGAATTCTATGGGTATGCATAAGCTGAATTTTTTGTAGGAGGATGAAGAAACCTCCAGCAAGCTACATACTTTTAAAAAATAGCAGGCAAATCTCCATCACAATAATATTTTTGACAAATACAGGTTCACAAAATAGAACTTGACAAAGAAAAGGGTTGGACATGGTCAGAGCAAGTGATAAACTAGGTGCAAGAAACATTGGGACATCTAATATGAATGGCTGAATACAAAGCTTCCTTCTATCCAAGGGTATCGAACGTCCCTTCATGTGCAAGAGCTGTGTTCATGCAAGATCAGAACTATACCCTCATTGTATCCTTTTTTTCCTTTGATACAAAACAAATATGATGAAGCAACAGTGATGATGCAGGAGTGAGGTGCTGGCTACAGCACCAATTTTGGTATTCCCCTGTTGGCCAGCTGGAGGGAGGACCAGTCAGCTCAGGAAAATAATTCAGCAACATGGTAAGGATTCTTGCAGGATGGTACTGAGTATATGATCTGCAGGTTTTGGAGAGGTGAAAACTGGAACTGTGTGGAATTGACTTGAGAGTCAATAAAACTGAATTATGCCCTACCAAGTATGGGGCACAACTCAGTTAGCTTTGCTTAACAAAGTCTTGAATAAGCACTTGGATATCTAGGAAGATTTAACCATAACAAGATGACTATGCATATGAACTGGGACTTAGTAAGACAGTATAAGCACTTGCAATATTTCTCTACAAATCATTAGATTTTAGTTCAAAGACAGTAACCATTGAGTGTGAGCTGCAGCTATATCTAGCCCTTTATTGACTCCACCATGCACCAAAACTAGATGACAGTTTTCCATAGAATATTGTAAGTAAAATAAGCACATTAATTAACAGGTTGACTGCACTAAATTACAAGGTAGTGACAACATTTGGAGGCCTCTGAGGACCGCACCCAAGGCAGCATGTGGCCCTGGGACTTCATTTGTGCACTTCTGGTATGGATGGTTAGTGATAGCAAGCAGGTTCTTTGCTAATACAGTATTATTCACATGACTGGAGAGCGTAAGCAAAGAGGTCTGCTTCCTGTTCCAGGGATCTGACTGTAGGGACTACTACTGCAACAAATAGGGAGTGGAGAGCCCAAGACAGCAAGTAGTGGCTATGAGCCACCACAGATGCATCTTTGATTAGGCTAGAGGTAAGCCTCCATCTCACCAGTGCAAATTTTCCATTGAAGTTGAAAATGGAAAAGACAAATCCAGTTTTAGCATCGTTTGTGAAAATATTCTTAATCCTTCTCCTCATCTAATCCCCATGTGAATCTTTTGCCCAACATACTAAAGCCCTGGTTTGCTGAGTAACATGCTCTAGAACAGCCTTTTCTAACCCATCTCCTGCTGCTGACTGAGAGTTATGAGAGTCAAAATCCAATATATCTGGAGGGAACCAGGCTGAGGAACATTGACCTAGAAGTAGTTGAACAAGAGTCTAGTCTGGCAGAGTTTTATTCCCCCTTCAAAAGCAAACTGGCTGTCTGAGAATGCTTTTGGACCCTGCCTTGTTCCTGAAAGGCAAGAGGCTGGTGATAATGAGAAGCACCTTTCAGCACCTTCAGCTTGCACCTGAGCTGGCAAAAACATATATGACATTAGTCCAGCTTTCCCCAATCCCCTCCAGAGTTCCTGGAATTACAGTTCCCAGAATTCAGAATCTCCAGGTAGATCAAGTAAGATCCCTATGGTAGGAATGGAAACAGCAGAACCTCAATTGCTTCAAAATACAGTGGCTGAAAATCTGATTGGATATGTTAGTGGAAGCATATTACCTGTATGTCACACCAGCTATATCATTTGCTTTTCAGTTTGATTACATCTCATTTCAGGATGCTGCTTTTGGCATTTGTGGGTTCAAAACTATATAGCATCAGAAGATGGGAGTCATATTTCCCTACTTGAACTTGCCAGAGCTACTCTAAAGCAGGATCCCGCTACTGACTTATAGCATCTTCTAGAGCAGTGTTTCTCAACCTTGGCAACTTTAAGATGTGTGGACTTCAGCTGTCAGAATTCCCCAGCCAGCATAACTGCTGAGGCAGATAACATAGTTTCATCACTAGTGATTTATAACACCTATCATTATTAACTATCACTGTGGCAATATAACACATGTTATCATTACCAGTATCTTGGCAATGGGCTTACAGAATACCTGACTGCTTTAAATTTGGATCAATTTGGATAGGATGGCAACAAATGACAACATCTGTTCTTTGCCATTTCCTCCAGATATTGCCTTTATCTCATATGTACCCAGCCCATGACTGAAATAGCCTTATACCATCAGCTGTACCAATGTTTTCCTCCTTAAGGCAACAGTGTCCAAGGGCAGTTGCAAGATGTGCAAAATCTGTTACTCTTCACCACTCATTATTCTGGGAGCAAACTCAGGCAACCAGTAGCAGATGGGACCAGAGCACTGCTTATTGGGCATTTCAGACTGATGTGGGCATGCCTCCTTCCTCTGGGCTCTGGGCAGTCTTGTTGGCCACCATTCTGCTGTTGTCTCCCTAACATGCTAACTGCAGTAGTGCTGTGCTGGTGAGAGAAATCCACAGTAAAGTGTGAGTGGTCTGCTTCCTTCAAGAGTCTGATTTTTTATCCTTTGCTTAGTTTTATTCAACACTGGTTTTGATAGAATGGGGATAGAATGGAAATCGCTGAACAGACTGCACACGGGCATAACAAGATCCAGAGATACTCTGAACAAATGGGGCTATCCGGTGACCTCTGCCCTTTGTGAATGTGCAGACATGCAGACAACAACACATACGTACACTTGTCCTCTGCGCCCTGATCAATGCACATTTGAGGACCTCATGACAGCACGACAGAATGCAATTAATGTTGCCAGTTTCTGGGCAAGATCTGTTTAACTTTTATATCTTATATTTTAAGTTCTATGTTTTACAGTATGCCTTATTTAAATTGTGATGCTTCTGACACGAATAAATAAATAGAATGGGGTGTTGGAAAAGGGGCACAGGAAAGAGCCTAGAGCTTGTACATGGAGTCAGGGGGATCTATAGGGTATGGTCAAAACACCCAAAATGGTGGCCATGATGGTGCAGTTGAAGCTCTGCCTTTTTTTTTTTTTGCATGAGTCATGTGACAGAACTTCACGCTATCATGGCTGCCATCTTGATTTTGTTGACTATAGCCCATGGACACTATTCTATGAGTGGATGAAGTGCTGCGACCAGACCTCTCCAATATGTTTTTCCCAGCTGTTGACATACAGAAGAGGGAGGAGAACAATAATGGAGGAATAACCAATTGCTTTCCTTATTGTGTGCTATAAGTCAGCCCTGTGCAAGTGGTGAGTCAAAACAGAAGCAATATGGGCAAGAAAGGAATCAGATAGGAGCAGATTTCATGCTGGTATAACTTTCTGTCTGCCAACTTAAGATGAATAGAGAGCACCTCTGCAGTGGGGGAAGACCTTAGATGGAATTTTAATGGGAGGGTGGCTTTTAAAAGATTTGGTTGATTCTACTGTTTCATTTTGTTTTAATAGAGTGCTAACCATTTTTTAATATTCAGATAAAAAGATGAGTACAAATCCTCAGGATAGACTAGTGTTTCTCAAGCAGGGCAACTTCAAGATGTGTGGATTTCAACTCCCAGAATTCCCATGGCTGGCTGGGGAATTCTGAGAGTTGAATTCCACACATCTTGAAGTTGCCAAGGTTGAGAAACACTGATATAGACATACTGTGCCAGATGGAACAATCTAATTCCCACCCTAGAAGCCACGCAATTATTAGTTCTAGGTACATATGCAACCCTCCCTTTTCAATTCTCGGGTAAAGGCAGTGCTTTAAATGGCTTCCTACTCCTGAAGTGGAGCAAAAGTTAGGATTAACGTACCAGAGGTCAAACCGCGAGTCAAATGCCTCTGTAAACCGATCCAAGCATCTCTTTAAGGGTGCCACCTGTCTGCCCTTTTAAATTCAATCTTTCGTTTTTCCCGAACTTTTCCCCAAGTTTCCTCGAGTAATACCATGTTTGCGAAGATGCTACGTGAATGCACTGCGGCGAAGCATCAAGGACTTTCTGTTTCCCTGCCCCAGCGGTAAGATCTGCCGATCGCAGGGACTCCGGAAAGTGACTGGTTAAAAACTTGCCTTCCTTCATTGGCTCGAGGGCACCCATGGAACCCTATGAACCCGCTCGTGCTCCGAGGCAGCGATTGTTGAGTGGTCGGTCGGCTCGCCGTCCCGCCCTTAACCCCCCGCCTCGAGAATATCATTTTTATCAAAACAATAACAAGGGACGATTGGCGCGAATGCAACCAGGTTGCTTTTCCTAAAGAGGGGCTCCTTCCTCGCCGAGCGTGCCCGCCCAGCCTCAGGAAGCCAAGGACTGCTTGCGGACTCTCTCCCTTGGCCCTGACCCACAGGCTGGCGAGAACTGCCTTCAGATCGGACGACGGGGCTCGCGCCAGTTGCCGGCTACTAGCAGCGAGGAAGAGGGAGGGTCCACAGCACAGCCAGGGCGCCGTTTCACCTTCCCCATTCCACCGGTAGCCACCGCTGCCTGCCTTTAGTGCCGGAGTCCCTGGGCTGCAGTTGGGATAGGTTCCAGGTTGCCAAAGTGCCGGCGGTGCGTCTACGCGTGTGCGTATTGGGGCTAGCTCTCTAGGACTGCTTGGCCAGCCTCTCCACCTCCTCCTCCTCCTCCTCCTCCGTTGACAGGCTGTGGGTGGGTGTGAGCGTGAGCGTGCTAGGAGCTAGTGTGCAAGACCATCGCACTCTCAGGACGCGCGCACATGCGCGCGCAGCCTGCCTGCCCGCCTTTCCTGCTTCCAGTCAACCAGCCTGGATTAACCTTTCCGGCTGCTGCCGTGTCTTTGCTCTGGTGACCGATCCGCACCACCGGAAGCCTGCTCAGCGGTTTCGGCACCCCGAGCCTAGCCTCACGAGCAGCCCCTCCAGAGCCCGGTCGAGCCTCTGGTCGCGCGGGACAGCCCTCGGCAGCCTCCTTCCCCGCCCCCGCCTGAGAGAACTGGCAGCGGCTCCGGAATCCCTCAGAACAGGAGCTGCCCGCTTAGGCTTCCTCGACAGCCCGGTCCGCTCGTTCCTTTCTGTGACCGCAGGAGGCCGCATGAGAAGCCGGCGCTGCGGGAACCGACCCGCCGGGATGGGCTGAGCAGCGGAGGAAGAGGAGCTTGTTCGCCGGTGAGTGAATGAGCGGTTGGCGCTGCCGCTTGGGGGACTGTTGGTGCAATGCAACACCGCGTGGCAGCCTGCAGGGCTTGGCCGACAGGCTGAGGAGGGGAGGAGCGGACGTGAAAGCGTGAGCCGGGCTTGACTTGTCCACGAGAGGCATCTCTTCCCCAGCGGGGCTGGAGGAAGCGGGCGACAAGGGCTTGGCCTTCGCCGTCCTTCGGATCGCCCTCTGCAGCAGGTGGACCCTGCCGGTACTGCTCGGGGGATGAGCACAGCGGGCACTCTGCCCCCTCGGCCTCCTTCCCGTCCTCTGCTTAGCGTTCTGGCGAACACCGGACCTTGCCAGCGCCGGGTGGACACTGTCCCAGCGCCCTCACTGCTACCTCCATGGTTCTTGCCCCTCCGTGTTTTCTCCAGAACAGGACCCTGACTCTTCCTCGCTGAGTCTTACAATGTGGTTTCAGGATGCCCCAGTGTCCCGCCAATGTCTTGTGCTGAGCTTTAGAGCATCTTGGCTGCTGGTGCTATTGAGTTTGGGCACTGGCCGGCAAGGGGGGTTGGCGCTGAATTGCCCCAAGAACTGTGTGTGTGCCAGCAACATCATCAGCTGCTCCAAAGCGGACCTGAAAGTCTTCCCTCCTCACCTTCCTCAATATGCTGCTGTCCTGGACTTCAGCCACAATCAGCTGACCCGCCTGCGGGCAGAGTGGACTCCTTCCCAGCTCCCTCATCTCCATTCATTGTTCCTCAGCCACAATGGCCTTTACTTCATCTCCACTGAGGCCTTCTGCAATGTCCCCGACCTGAAATACTTGGACCTCTCCTCCAATGCCATTGATACACTAGGAGAGAACATCTTCAGTAAACTGACTAAGCTGGAGGTGCTCCTCCTATATAGCAACAAGATCTCCAAGATTGACCGCTCAGCTTTTGAGGATATGGCCAACCTCCAGAAATTGTACCTTAGCCATAATGAGATTTCCCGCTTCCCCCTAGAGCTGATAAAAAAAGGAGAAGCCAAGCTCCCTCATTTGGCACTGCTGGACCTTTCTTCCAACAAGATCAAGAAGTTGTATGTGAAGGAGGTCAGTGGGCTCCCAGCTTGGGTGAAGAATGGCCTCTATGTTCACAGCAACCCTCTTAGCTGCCACTGTGAGCTTTACAACCTCTTCACCCACTGGCAGAAACGGCAGCTAAGCTCAGCTGTGGACTTTGAGGAAGAGCTCAAATGCTTGGATCAGACCAAGGATAAAAATGTCACAATTTCCAGCCTGTATGATCCGGAGGGCATGAACTGCAGTGCATTCAAGGAGCAAGCCCTAGAGGTCCACCGTGGGGACCACGTTACCATCAATTGCGATACCAGGCAACGAGGCGTGACAATTAAGGAATGGGTGACACCCCGATATGAGCATGTTCAACAGGAGGGTGATAATAGCTCCATTAGTCTGCTGCCAAATGGAAGCCTCCAGATAAATAATATCAGCATAGAGGACATGGGTCTGTATACCTGTTATGCAGTAAGCCAGGTGTTCAATGAGACCCTCTATGTACAAGTCACAGTCCATAACTATACCCTTCATGGAGCCCCAGATATGCTCAATACAGCCTACACCACACTAGTGGGCTGCATCCTGAGTGTCATTCTTGTGCTCATTTATCTTTACCTGACTCCATGCCGTTGCTGGTGCCGCAGCAATGAGAAGCAGGCTAACCAACAAGAGGACAGTATCAACTCTTCAGTGCTCAGCACCACTCCAAATCACAATGCTGAAGTGATGGGGGGCAAGGAAGGGTTAAATCGGAACATGGTGCCGAGTCGAGCCCAAGGCCAAAATGGCAAATGCAAGCCCACCAACTCCCCCAAACATGCACCCAAAGGAGTCCAGAAGGCAGAGAGAAAATTGTCAGATCCAGATTCAGTCAGTTCAGTCTTCTCCGATACTCCCATTGTAGGAGCCTCCCCAAATGAAGGTGGGAGAGGATGTAGTAGGGACAAGGCAGGGACTGAATTAGTTGGACTGCTGTGATCATTCAGGCTATGAAAGGAAAGATCAGGAACAGATCCACATCTTTATCATCCAGTCAGGCACTGTTCTATAGTCTGCCACAGTCTGTAATAGCATTCCTATTTGGTTCCCTTCTTCTTGTCTCCGGTGTTGAAAACCTGATGTCCCAGTTTGCTCTTCAGCAGTTTCTGAGCCTTCAGTTTTTGGAATGTGATCTTTCAGTTCCCTCGCATTGGAATTTTGCAAGCATCCCTTTGAGAAGACAGAGACAAACATGAATGGTTCAGAGTACTAACTAGGTTTTCTGTATCCTGCTACTGCAGTTGCGTTCCCCCTCTTAGGGGATTTTCCTCCCAAATACCCATGCAAGTATGAAATTCAAGAGAGCAGGCCTGTTCACCTCTTGCAGCTGGAATGTTGTGTGTCATTTTACAACAGGGCCATAAGCCTTCAGAGGTATCCGTCTCCTTCCTCAGATCGGTAAAATGAGCCTAGAAATCATATTTTAGCTACCCTTCTTGCAAATTAAATTACATCATATTGTTTTCCTCTATAGCTCCAGTTATAACAGTGGTCCCAAGTAGCCAAGACTTTGTGAAAAATAACTTTTAAAATGCCTAAACAGCTTTTTTTTTTAACTATTGCTAGAATGTTTTTTTAAAAAAGCAGAAAATGAACATTCACACCATTCCAGGTTTCTCAGGATATAATTCAAAGTACTTTCTAGCAAGCAAGCCTGTTTTGCATTTTTTGTCAGTGAAAAAAGATGAAACAAAATTTGGAAATATAGCAGTGAAAGGGGAAATGATGCTGTCTCTCCTTCTCTCCCACCAAGAGCTTAGTGAAAAAGGGAGTTAAACCCAAAGATTTTAAACTTCAGAGCATCAGACTGCAAGAAAGAACCAACAGGCTTGGGAACTGGTAAGCTGGAATTCTGCATCCCTACCTTGCTTTCTCTAAGATGCAGCAAAGACAAGAACCCAACATGGCTGGATGCAGATCTACTGCCTTCCCCTTTCAGCTCTTTCTTTGGTAGCTTAATAGTCAGATTCCAGTTACAGATTATGGTCAAAGTACATCAAATTGACAGCTAGGATTTTAGTGCATCTCCACATCCTTTCAGAACTCCAGCAAGACAGGAGCCTGTGGCAGGCTATATAGCTTCAGAACTATTTGATTGCCTCCTCATCTTCAACCAAGTTTCTCATGTTTATTTAGGAGACCGAGCATGTTCCAGGTGCTTGGGGGAAAGCAGGAATTTTATTAGCCATTCCATTATAGCAGGAGCCATGCAACTCAGCTCTGTAATATGTCGACAGGAGAAATTCTAGCTGGAAAAGTTTTCCTGGAAACTGCTTTTATGGCCTTTGAACATCCTCCTAAAACAAATGGCACTGAGTCTGACATTATCTAGTTGTTTGTTTGTTTATTTTTTAAATTCTTCCTCCCTATGTTTAAATTGTCCCCCCCAGGGGTGGAATGTAGAAACAACAAAGATATAAGGAGATGGTTATCACAATATTGTGATGCTTCAGTCCACATTCTCTTTATGTGGTGAGGTCATCCAAGCCAAGGATGTATCTTGCTCCTATTCCCATTTCAACCCCTGAACGTTGCCTATTCTGGCCAGTTCAGAGTGCTCCCTCCCTTTGCTCCAGGTGGACTTGGGAAGCCCATGGGGCAATGAGAAAGAAGTCATCAAAGGAATATCCCTTAACATATTATACTGCAAAGATCTTCATTTGCTCTGGATTCAAAATCCATTGCTAGTTACAAACTATTTATTGGTTGCCTCTGGATAGAGAAGGACAGCAGAAGTAAAATAGGCATATGTGACACAATAAGCCATAGAATGTATTGCACAAAGCTCTGAATGGGTCCAGTTATCACTCTTAAAGACCAATCAGCCATAGCAACTATGATCGTAGCCCTAAGGCTCTTCCACTGGTGCACATGGGAACTAATCTAGGGTTGTTGGAGCTCAAAGTGATCCTTAAGCCAGAGAAGCAAATCCCCTTATTTTAACTAATTAGAAGTATCTCTTAAGTCACACTTAGCTCCTGGTGATTTCATGGATACTGTATGTCCATGCGTTCTCTTTGGCAACAGTATGAAAGTGGTTTCCATTGCTTTTGCCAACATGGGTTTTTTAACTTCCCATCTAACTTACAGCCCTAGGAGTTCCTAGTAGTCTCCCATCCAAGAACTAACCAGGTCCAGTTGTGTTTAACTTTTCAAGATAAGTCAAGGTTAGCTGGGTGCTGACATCTGCTCTAGGCCTTTACTGATTAGCTCTGGGACTTTCCAACTCTCCTTTCTTAGTATGTTAGGAAGAATGAAACCTCAAAAGAAGTACTGTATGCCATCAAAGCAAGATGTCTGCAAGCCCACATAAGGGTTAGGATTAGGAGAGGATGATTTAAAAAAAAAGGGCAAGTGAATGAAAGAATTGCATGGGTGATAGTGAACACAGGGAGAGTTTAGCAATAATGAACTAGAAATGATTGACAATGTTTGTAAATCTGTTCATGTGGAATCTTGGCAATTTCCATGTTTAGGACCTCCTCCTCCTCCTCTAGATCTTGCAGTAGACTAATTTCCTAAAATTCCTGGAAGATTAGAACAGTTACTTAAGAGCAAAATAAGAACAAAGACTGGTGCTATGAAAGGAAGAAAGGGAAGGAAAAAGAACCTTGCACTAGAATGTTACAGGCTACATTTTTTCCATGCTATGACTTAATTTAATTTGTTGTGATACATCTCCTTCAGAAGAAATTTGGGAGTGGGGGAACTCCCCTGGTACCTATTGTAATATATATGGAGTACGTTTTGTAGCCTGAACGCCATAGACCTCAGTTAAGATACTGTTGAAAGACAGAAATATATAATACAGGAGCACAGCTTAATCTCAGTGTAATAATCGTTGCACAAGTATTTGCACTGGATGCATCAGTACCAATTCTATCACATTCAGAGTATGTGTTATCATATTTAACAGCTGGGACTCTTGAAGCTACCTTGTCTGAAATTAGGTCCACTTGGCTATTAAGTATTCTCTACTTTGCCTGGCCACTGGGATTCTTTAAAATCACAAGACGAAGATTTTCCTTGCCCTGGTATCTGAGATCCATTAACTGGAAATGCCAGGGACTGAACTAGGGGCTTTATGTTCCTAGACAGCAGTTCAGTCTCCAATTCTGGTTGAATAGAGCTGAATAAGCAGAATGAAAGCCTGACTAAAGTAAGAATGTAAACAGCCTGTAGATGTTTCATGATGCATATGTGTGCAAGTATAAATTCGCATGTGTGGGTGTCCACACTTTTAACCCCTGCTCTAGCTTTGAATATTTGCTAGAAAAGCTTAGTACTTAGGCAGGACTGTCATTTCTAACTTTTTTTAGGAAAATACACATCAACCGATAGGATTTTCTTGCATGAAAATTTTGATTTAGCAAAATTAAAAGAGCCATATATACCCTTACTATTGCTAGAGTAAGCCCGCTTCATGTCTTCCCAGTAATCCTTGATCCACCAAAGAGATCACAAATACTTCTTTAAGAAACAAAATATATTCCTTTACTACTTAAGATGAACATGATCCTTTAATCCTGCACAGAGAAATTCATCAGGCTGTGAGAGACAAGGTTTTAGACACCAATGTGTGTAACGTGGACAGCATTTGTTAAAGTGAAATGACCAGAAGAGCAGCATGTGTCCCTAGAAGAGTGGAGCTCATTACTGTGCTCTCCCAGAGCCTCTTGGGTCAAGCATAGCTTGGTATCACTAGCAGTAAATAAGCAAAAGAAAGGTCGTTCTTCCACCCCATAACTCCGGTTATGATAGCAGTCTGTAGGATCCAGTGCTCCCTTCCTATCTCCTGTATGCTTAATCCTGATGTGATGTTGACTTCTGTACCATTAACTCTAATGTGGGAGTAATCCTCAGTAATCCCTACCTAGTATTTGCAATTGGAATATATCAAGGATACTAACTCCAAGTAAAATTAGTTCTACATTGTTTAAATTCTCCTACCAACAAGAAACTGATTTGGAACCAAAATCTTAGAGGTGAAATAGCCCTCTTCCCATGTCCTGATCAATCCAGCTACCATTTTGCCTGCTTGGTTAAGACCGTGAACATAGCTGGTTTAGGACAAAGCTGTCCTTGCTCCCATCCCACAGATGGATAAAGTGCCACAGTAGTAATTACTAAGCAGCCTTTTACAGTACTCTGCCTGTAAGGGTGGGGAAAAAAAACCACTTACAAAATTTTCCTATGTAAACTGCTGGGCTAAAGGAAGGATCTGCCTGCACTTCAAGTAGTGTCAGACCTTTTTGTCTCATCAACCCTCCTGCTTGTATCTGCTGTCTGTGTGCAGTCTAAATGCAATTTGTCTCTCCATTACAGTGGCAGAAAACCCTTTCAGAACTTGGTTTGGTACCCAAAAGACCATATATATTTATTGGAAATACAGATCCATTATGGTTGAGGGCATCTGGGGTTATTTTTCAATAGCAGCCAATGTTTGGTGCTAACTGCAAAGGATTCCTCTCTCTCTTGATTGCACTTCCTGGTTTGCTGTCAGAAGAGAGTAGCTAGATTTGTACATCACACTAAGCCATAATGTAGTTGCTCTTGTTTTGGTTTAGCATTTTGTATGAATCCAGCCACTGTGCTTTGTAAACCATGACTTTTGGCTTAGAAGGCCAACCTCTAATGGTTTATTTAGTAAGCAATGGTTAAACAAACCAAGGGGTGTAGCATGATCTGTGAATTTATGTTAGCACATTATCCCCAAATCCATAATCTGTCATATGCTCTTACAAGCAAGCAAAAAAAATAAACAGTCTTTGCCCACTTAGTATGACTTCTTGCTTGCTCAGTAGTAGTTACTGTCTTTAAGAGTTTGTTAAGTCATACTAATGTTAAGCCATTTCAGATTTATGTATTTCAGTTTATACCTGCAGTTCAACAACCTTTATTTTATTTGCTACTTCCTCCTTCATTTGTGCCATCCAAAAACAATGTTCCACAGAAGTTGAAGAGTGGACTTCAATAAATGTTTCATTTTCTGAGGTCAACTGTGCATACAACCTGACCTGAACTGTTGATGAGGTCAAATCAAGTGTGTCAGGTGAATAAATGTAATAGGCTGCACAGAACAACTTCTCATTTTAAAGGAAAGCCAGTGGATGAACTTTCCATTTGTTATGCTTATATCAAGACCTGTGCATCACAAATGTTCAATAGAGCTGCAAGCATCACTTAGAGAGCAAAATGAAGGGTCTGCCTGGGGCTCAAAATTTGGAAGCAAACTGTTCCAATTACAAATGTCTTAAAAATTGTCCATCCTAAAAAAAAAAAAAAAACCCTAATGGTAAAGTCTAAGGGAAAGCCCAGATTAGATCTGTGCCAGAGCCTGAGAAAGACAGGGATGTTTCCCCTACTGAAAAATGGGATAAGATCACAGATAGCTCAACAAAACAAAATTACTAGATGCTTATAGTCCAGCATAGTCCTATCTCCTATTTTGTGACTGGCAGGTCAAGCAAAAAATGTTTTAACTGCAGAGGGTGCAGGAATACTTATCTATTTCAGGCAACAATAAAAATCCCCTAAAGGACCTAGATTGGATTTCTCTGTCAGGTAGTTTGTACTCTGTAACATAGAAATACATGAAATTAAAAAATATTTTACTAATAGGGACCCCTGGGATCTTCTGCTTTTCCATGTTCAACATGGTTAATTACAGACTGAGTATGTTCACAATTGGATCAAATGCCTAACTTAATAATGGATGTAAGGTTTGAAGTGTCCTATGGACAACGCCGGCTCCAAGGCTTTGAAACGGAGATGAGCACCGCCCCCTAGAGTCAGACACGACTGGACTTTACGTCAAGGGAAACCTTTACCTTTACCTTAAGGTTTGATCACATATTTTCGGAGACATTTCACTAGACACCAATTTATAGTATAGCTTGTAACTGCAAAGTAGTAATGTTTTATTTTTTAAAAAAACAGCCTGGTTAAAAAGATTGCAGATTTGGTTTGGCTAATTTCCTAAATTAATGGTAAAATAATAAAATTAAATCAAAATTCACCATCTATGAGGACTAAAATGAAGATTACTAGATATGCACTTGGATGCAATGGCTGGATTTACATCTCATGCAACAATATCATGTAGTTTACTTGGTTTGGGTTTAGAATGTTGTATGAACCTAATCATTGTCCATTGTAAACTATGATTTATGGCTTAATATATTGTGTGAACCCAACCTATTGTGATTTCCTCAACAAACCACTGTTTAAAAACTATGACTAACTGAGATGTGCAAATCTAATCAGTTAAGAGCTTTATAACTTTTTTAGTGCTGAGAGTACTAAAAGGTGGTCTCCAGGTGTAGGACTGCCTTGTTGGTAGACACATTCTTTAGCACAAGTTGGCTAGTGGCTCACAGTGGTTTTAATTATGTTTTCATATTCCAGCATGGCTGTTGTATGTCATATGTGGTGCAAATATAGTTCTGTGTGACAGAACACATATACTTTCAAAGTGCATGGTAACGGCTCAGTTCACACCTTCTCTAGATAGGAAGTTCTGAACTTGGAACGACTTCTACTTTGGGCCTGTGAGATCTACTACCAGTATTCATAGACCAGAAAGGTAATTGGTAAGGCACCTCTATTACACTACACTCCCCACATAAAGGAAGCATATGTACAACCAGTGTTGACTGCATGACAAAGGTTATGTGTTCTGCCATCTCATTTCTCTGGTAAAGATTCTGCACAGGTATATATAGCTGGGATATGAACATCCTAGCAACCACTAGATGTCAGCAGAGCTATATGGCAAAACTCTTTGCTGCTATCTTATGGTCTTCTGGAAGTGTGCAGCCCAGAGATGATATATACATTCTATGGTTGTAAAAATGAACAGGCTAACTTTCAATATCAGTTTACTTCCCCCATCCCTCCACCCCCACCAGAATTCCCCTTTAGAGCATTCATTGAATTTTCTGCCTGTTTTAATCCAGCCATTTACTATTACCACACTGTACACAAACATTGGAAGGTAATATGCAGGCTTAAAGAAACAACGTTATGGGCTAATAGAACATGGCAATCTGGGCTTAGATGTAGATAAAATTGTAATGCAAAACAGTTTCTTTCATATACAGCACATGATCCTGTAAGACCGAAATGCTCATGCAATGAACTGTGCCTTCCCCAGACCAAAAGCACTGTTCACCCAAGAGGTAGCTGCTTTTATTTATGCATGCATGCATGCATGCATGCATGAAAACAGGTGTCACAGAAGGACCATTGCGCCCATTTGCGCTTTACACTGATTAGGTATGAACAGAGACTAAAGAAGTGTACCTAGAAAAAGCATTTTCTTGGCCACTAAGCTAACAGCAGAAATGGATCTGAGCAGACAGTATCCCGCTGGTGAATAGCGTGCTCATGTATTCACATCGCAGGCTAAGGGGTCAGCACATGAGAAGGAGTAGTACTACTACTAGTAGTACAGGCACTGTTTAAAAAGAAACTAGGCTAGGAATGTCCTTGAGAATTTCCTCTGAATCTTAATGCTTCTCAAACTGACACACTTGCTTCACTGAGTTGGTCCTAGTGAGCTGGGTAATTGTTACATACCTTGGGACCATTTTTACTTCCACACTATGGAGCCATTGCTTATTGGTTGCTCAGATATCACTGATGGAATCTGTCTTTATGACTGCCTGTCAGCCAGCCTGCTTGTAGATCAGGGAATGTATACAACAGAGGGTAATACTGAAATTTTCAGGATTTTTAGACCTAACATGCACTTTGACCCAACTTTACATGTAAGAACTCATTATTGTGTGAACACAGTCACAATAAGCTTCTTCAATAAATCTGTTTGGCAGAGGGTTTCAGGAACAGGTTTGAACAAAAGTTCAAAGTCCCTATGTTCACACATCATTGCACAAACTTGTCAAATTAAAACATTAAAATCTGCTCCACCTTAGGAAACTCTTCTGCAGTTAAGAGTAATTCCAATCTCAAAATGGTTTTCAGGGTATTCTGCAGAGATTCTTCCATATTCTTTGCAGTCCTTCTTGAGCCGTAGACCCTCAGACTGCATGATTGGCCATATATGTTTTATACATACATTTCACACTCACAGAGTCACAGCATAGCAATTTTCAGCCTCTGGACACTTGAGGGCATGAAAGTAGGTACAGGACAAGGCATGATACATATGCTCACATTTGCTTGGAAATCAGGACAGCTTTCTGAAACTTTAATAAAAGAGGATCCCAAGTTGTGTGGATATATCTTAGAGATTTACTGGATGAATGTATAAAAAACAGAATAAGGGCAAGGTGTGTTTGGCCAAACACCTGAAGATGAAGGTAGTGATGACAACAATGATTTGGAACTTCTACAGTTATTTTTTGCTAATCCTTGATCACTAGCTTCTTTCTTCCATAATCATCATGCTAAGAAATCCCTGTCTATCTCATGTGTCCATCTAAACTTTAATGGATATCTAGAACATCTGATTCTAGATTTGAAAAACAAGTATATGTACTTATTGGCTCACTGCAGACATTTATGAACACATTAGTGTGGTGTGCACACATTATCTTGGTAGTGGAATTATAATGTAAGTGAAAAGGCATCCAAATAGGTGGAGAAGCAAGTAAAGCACAGAATAATAGGATAACTTCACACACATGTAGAGATGGAAAGGTGTATCTACTGGGAAATGCTTCAGCAAGAAAGCATATATGAGGAATTCCAACATCTGGTTTAGTGGCTGACTGATGATGATATGCCACCTAATCGGAGTCAACTCTTAGAGACCACATAGATAATTTTTCTCCAGGATGATCTGTCCCCAATATGGTCCTTCAGGTCTTCCAGTGGTACACCCATTACTGCTGAGTCCATCCTTGATGCTGGTAATCCTCTTCTTCTCTTCCACCTTCCCCAGCATTATGGGAATATTATTTTCAAGAGAGCAATCTCTTTGCATAATGTGTCCAAAGTATGATAATTTGAGCTTGGTTATTTGTACTTCGAGTGAGAACTCTGGGTTGATTTGTTCTAGGATTTATTCGTTTGTTTTCTTGGACATCTTGGTATTCTCAGGAGTCTTCTCCAATACCAAAGTTCAAAAACATCAATACTCACTGTATCCTGCTTCTTCAAAGTCCAACTTTTACTTCCATATAGTGTCACAAGGAAAACCATTGCCTATGTGATTCTGATCTTCGTAGGTGTAGACACATTATGGCATCTGAATATCTTTTCCAAAGACTTTATTGCTACTCTACCAAGTGCTACTCTGTGGTGTATTTCTTGATTGTGGGTTTCGTTACTTTCGATAATCAATCCTAAAAAGCAGAACTACTTGAAAAAGGCCTTGAAATATTTTTAAAAAGCATTGCAAGATGGCCAGTAATGTGTTCCATCAAATTCCATTAAATTCTCAACAGTTGTACATGCTTGGTATGCATAATATTTTGTACTTGCTTTATTTAGACTGACCCCACCCCAAAATCCCAAGAAGACAAGAATGTCTCTATAGGGCAGCAAATGTGGGGTAGAATAGGGCAACACAGCACAAGGATTCTTTGAGGAAAAAGCAGCAGCCTTCTTCTTCTGTCTTTTACTCAAAGGGTGGCAATAGTAACTACAGCCACAAAAGCACTCCAAAGATCAGGCCAGCTCTCTTACCAAGTCCACTATGGAAATCCTCTGAGCCCAGAAGCAGGTATAAAAAGAGCTTTAGAGCCATCTCTATATGAATGGAATAACACATTTCAATTAATACATTAAAAACTAATTTATCCACCCTGCCTGTAGGTTGAATTGTAAGGACTTGCAAAGATTAATATCCAAACCTTCTACCTAAACAATGAAATAAGTGCTTGCCTTTGGAGAGTACCCCTCAGGATCATGTTGCATCTAAAAACTAGCTAGAGAAAATGGCTAACTGTGGGCTGGTAATCTTGCAATTCAGAGAGACCGGTTCAGTTGTCACAAGGCCATTGCATTAGCAGTAATCCTTTCCATTGTGAAGTGAAAGGTCCCCTGTGCAAGCACCGAGTCATGTCTGACCCTTTGGGGGGGACACCACTTTTGCGATGTTTTCTTGGCAGACTATAGCGGAGTGGTTTGCCATTGCCTTCCCCAGTCGTCATCTTCCCCTAGTGATAGTTTTTTAACCCCATCAGTTACTTTTGAGTAATATATAGAGTCATAAGACCTCCAAGTCCAGACCAATCCCTGAAATATTAAAATGTGAAGAGAATCTTTATCTGTGCAAAACTGTGCAAAACTGGAAAGATCTGCTCCTGTGCATCCTTCACATTTAACTTTGGGTTGTTACTCATCCAGAATACAAATATAGGTTGGGTTCACACTAATGCTGGGTTAACAAAACATAATTGTTTTGTCCATACAGCATACTATGCTCAAATATGTTAACAGTACTGTGGCTTAACTTGTTTCTGCTATGACAATGGCTGGTTCCCACAACTAAGAATTCTAAACTTCCCACCCATTTTAACCTATATTGTGTGAACCCAGCCAATGTACTACATACACCCTATTTCTCCGTACAGTTTCAGGGGGACAACACAAATCCAGTATTAGTTTCCTTTGAAAAGAGACCATTGGGAGAATATTGGCAGTTTATAGTATTTGCATTTATTTACAGACATATAGGCTGAATGTAGAAGGAGAAACAACTTTAACCATTGGACCAGTGTTTCTCAACCTTGCCCAGTTTAAGACATGTGGACTTGCTGACTGGGGAATTCTGGGAGTTGAAGTCCACACATCTTAAAATGGGCAAGGCTGAGAAACACTACTTTGGCCAGATCTCCAATATCCAATGCCTCCAGAGGGACAGGGTCATTCCACACCCCAGGAATGTGCCAACCTGAGATGGTTGCTGCCTTTCTATGTTCCTATGGTGCCATGAGGTTCCCTTCCATTTTGGAAAGCCAAACCAAGTATCTCCACATTGAGTGAGATGACTCCGAGTGACAACATTTTTGCACTGTTTCCTTTGTCAGTCTGGGGAGGGGCAGTTTTCAATTGACAGGAACTCCTGTTTCACCCCAGCTTCTGTCTCCAGGATCTCCCTATGTGTAAGAATCAAAGTGCTGAGGCACTCTAGCTTCTTCCTTCCATCTTTCCTATCCATGATAGCTTATGCAATAATAAATTTGTTACTAGTTAAGGTACCACAAATATCTGTTGTTTTTACTGCAAGAGACTAACATAGATAACCCCTGAGAAATAAAAGACTTTGTGTTGTAATAATGTTGCCTGATAGTTCTGGAGAACTCAAAAGCTTACCTGTTCTTCTTGTGCATTTCTCTCAATCCTAATAAAGGTATTATCCAAATATGGATGCTGAATTTAGTTAACGTCTTGTTCAGAATCATTCATTAAAAACTACACATCACAAGCAAAAGTCTGTCTGGTGACATTTTGCAGAGGTGAATTGAGAATATACTGTAATAAAATAAGAAAAATGAATTTATCTCTTCTAGTAGGGGCAAAATGGGCTAATGGGTAACATTCACATGTGGTAGATACATCACTTTTAGTACTGCTTCAGAGCTTGACATTAATTCTGTCTTCCCTTGGGTGGCACTAGTGCTCCAGAATCCACACCTATAGCAACGTTTCTTAATGGCTGTTGATCAGCTGGCAAAAATACTGAGCAAGAAATTCCTATGTGGTCCGTCAACCAAAAAAACAAACAAAGAAACCCAAACCACCTAGTTATTCCAACTGAAACACATCAAGATGCAGGTGATAAAAAAGAAAGCAAGCAAGTTCCTAAGATGGCAAATAGAACTGCTTAGCATTTTCATCACATTTGTTCCCAAAGGAGCAGTAAGAAACAGTTACTTTGAAAGATTGCAAAAGGGGAATCTAGAAAAATGCCACTTTAACAAGCAAAAACAAGTGAAGACTTTGTATCCCCATCAAGCATTTATCTGAAATCTATAATCATACATTTCACCTCTCCCATTTTTGGGGGTAAACTGCCTTGAGGAAGCTTTGCCTTAAAAAATATATCATCATCATCATCATCATCATCATCATCATCATCATGTCAGAAAACAATTCAGTAGTAATCCATTACATAGCATTAACCAGTTCCCACTGCTGTCATTTCAATGATGCTGGATAATTCTTTTTGTCCTATATCCACGCAAAGTACTGCAGTTGACAGGGGACCCAATCCCTTTTTTTCTCATGGAAGAACATGTACATACACTCATGAAATACATGTTTATATGTTTTCATATTATATCATTTTCATGTATATTCTGCCTTTGTGCTATGCTTAAGACAGCTTGCAATAATGTTGTAAATAGTAAATAATAAGGCAAGAAACAAGAGCTTTTTGCCCTTCCTCATAAAATCCCTTTGAGTAGAGGCTGGCTTATCTAGAAGGAACACTCTCCATGAGTAGACACAGTGTTCCGACTTTTTAAAGGTAACTGTGGACATTTGCTTCCAAAGGACAGAAATTTATGTTGCATACACAGGTTTATACCTCTGACATATTAAGCATAAATGTTTGGTGAATGAGAGTGCAGACATTACCAATTTACTCCTACTTTAGGCAGGTTATAAACTCTAGAGCAGTGTTTCTCAACCTGGGCAACTTTAAGATGTGTGGACTTCAACTCCCAGAAAAATTCTGGAGTTGAAGTCCACGCATCTTAAAATTGCCCAGGTTGAGAAACACTGTTCTGGACCTAAAATGGTGTTGTTGTTGGGAGAGGTTTTTTTTTGGCGGGGGGGATTTCCAATAAAATGGTATCCCTCCAAACTTGGTAAATGCAGAGCAGGACATCTATGCACACAATCAAACTTTTCAGTTAATGCACTGTGTAAATTTGGGCATGCGCACACTCAAAATAGCAAGCTTTAGTTCCTCTCACAGATTCAGAGAGAACCATTGCTTTCCACTGGTGAAATACATGGCATTCAGCAGAATCCTTGTACAATTTAAGTTCAGAAACTATGGCAGACTTTTTAATGAGGATTTAAGGTCCACCTAGAATGAGGACCTTTAAATACAGCTTGCGTACCTCCTTCATCCAAGGACTTACCATTTCAAATGTGCTTTATTTCCCACATTTCCTATCTCTCCCTACAGGTAACTTACTCCAACTAAAGGAGTGATTGGCCAGAAGTCAAACTAATCCTTGGCATGAGTGGGACTTGAACCCACATATGCCAAAAGTGTAGTGGTTGACTCTCTGAAATGTGATCCATTGTTTGGTGCCTCTCAAAGGTATGAGCCAAAAGGTTGAGCCAAAAGGTTGGGAGAAAGCACCAGAAAAAGCCACCTCTTGAACCTTTATACAAGATAGAATTATGTAATATTGCAGAAGAATTATCTCATTGGGACAGAATGCAAGCCAAAAGGTCCCATGAGGAAACAGAATGGCTGTGTCTACAGCTCCCTTTGAACGAAAGGCCAAGCAAAGCATAGAGCAAGGGCTGATTTGCTCTCTGCCCCTCCTCCTTTCTATCTGTGCAGGAATGAAAGCAAAATAGGACTTTGCAATGAAAAAGCAAATTCCTTCAAGCACTACTCAGGAGTCTCCCAGGCTGATGAAAGGCAGCCAGCTCAGACAAGCAGGAGTGAAAGATCAGAATCACAGAGGCCTCCCAAGTCTCACAGCTTTAATGCAAAGCTAAACGGCTGAAAAGAAGCTAATAGGCGAGCACCAGTCGTTGGTGGGAAAAGCCCTTTTTGGTGCCATTGTCTAGCCATCTGTCACTGCATCCACTCGGGATAACTTGCCAGCCGGCTCAGTCGAATTCCCAGCTGACATCTCGCTATGCAAGGCAGCTGCAAGGCGGTCTGATTCCATGGATACTGAGAGACGGAAAATAACAGCTTGTTCATTGTTTGGGAAGGGGAGTGGTGGTGAGGATGCAGAGGAAGAGACCTTTGTGGGAGGGGATGAAAGACGATTGTATAAAACCTTAAGGCTGTAACCTTATAAGAGCCACTGAATTCAACTGGGCTAGCTTCTGGGTAGCTATATAGAAAGTTGCAGCCTTAGAGCCACTAGAAGCATCATCCTCTTAGCAGTTGGTACCCAGATTTTACACTGGTGGAAAAACAAAGGGTGTTTGCTCTTTAGAACAAATAACTTCAGGAGGAAATATACAGTAAACAGGCCAGAGAATTTATTTATTCTCTTTTCTTTGCCTTTCAAACTCCTGACTTTTGAGTGGTGGCTTACAACTTGAAAATAACAAACTCATAATAGGTATTATGCTTTGTAGAGCAATGATTCTTAACTAGTGGGACACGTATCACCAGTGGGAGGCAGATAGATCATTAAAACTTTAAGTCTGTCGCCTAGAGTAGGAGTAAAAAAAATCCCAGAAGGGGAAGCAATGGCTTTCATATTATTGCCAAAAACAGAGAACATCTCCATTTATTTATTTATCAAATGTTATCACCACCCATCTCCCCCCAAAAGGGGGACTGATACAGCCATCAGAAGCTCTACATACTCAATGATATCTTTATCTTCTTTCAAACTTAATTGATAAATACAAAAACAGAATGCCTGTAAACATATAAATGAAATTCTTGGGGGAAACAGGCTTCTTGTTTCTGCTGTGTTGGGACCCAGTCCTTTGACAGAGTGATTGATGAGGCTTAAAATATGAAAGGCTGAAGACCACTGTCGTAGGGAATACAACACAATCTATGGTTCATGGTGACATGCAAGCTTTTCGAGTTTTACTCTGACGAATTTCAGAGATGGAACATAAACCAGAGCCAGAGAACCAAGGCTACAGTGGTCCTGAAATACCAGAAAGCTCTAAAGTTGTCAACAAATCATAACACTGAATGTGATAGGAAACAATTATGGAATATATGAATAGAGAGTAATCTTAATAATATTTGATTTTGATTAAATATAGTGAGAATTAAATAAAATCAAATTTAGTTTTTATCCTGATCTCACAGATTTTTGGAGCATAGCCCCCAACAGGCCATTCAAAATCTAAGTGTTGTCCTTAGCCTAGAAAAAGTAATATATTCTTGGCACAAACTGAAAGGAGAAATAAATTAGTCCATAGAGCTCTTTTACACCATACTATCTGGTGGCCCAGAAGCAGGTTCTCTCCACAGGGCCACTCTCATGTAGGAATGGATTGTTGTTTCACCCAGTCACCAGCCTTGCCTCTCAGCTGGACTTTCACACTACTGGATCAGTGGCCTTTTGGATGTTCTTTGGACCTTCAATGGATCAGGAAGGTTGAGGAAGAATGGCCATCAAACTGGCCTGGGGAAGTACAGGAAAACTAGTGCTGCAGCCAGTGCCCTGTTCCTGTACTCCTTGCAGCTTTTTCTTTTGCAATGTGGAAAAAGATGACCAAACTGGAAGAGCTTCAAAGCCATCCCAAGCAGTCCTGAAGACTGAATGGTGAGGAAGAAAACAAGCCAAGTAGGGAAGTGGGATGAGATTAGAGTTTCAACCCATAGGAAGCTACCCACCCTTTTCTCCACAGAAAACTCTTGAAAACAACGCTCAGAGCATTTCCTTTGAAGGATCTGAACCTAATGGTACTTTGCACTGTTTCTCAAGGTCCATAGAAATGCTGGAGCATGGGGAACGGGCCTGGAAAAGCTAGTTCCTTTGCAATAAAGTCTTGTCTGTCTTCTGGCAGGCCCAACAGCATCTGGAATGTGTCACGAAAGTGCATTTTAATTGCACTTAAGGGACAAAGAAAGGCTAATAGAACTCACCTTCTGTTAACCTTATTAACCACTAAGAAAAATATGGAATACGTTTTTAAATTCTCTGCATTTTAGCAGTGGCTGGTAAAACTTTGGTGGACCGTTAGATAATGGATTCCGCAATTACAATGACCTACTTTTTATTAGAGAAGTATGGATTTGACTCAGTGCTATTAAATGGATTTTGCAATATACATTTTAGGTAGCATTTCCCCCTCATAAGATCTCTCCTGTTTCTGGATCATCTATTTTTCTATTGTATCTATATGAATGTAAGATCTTCAACATACATGCAAGATTCTCTTTTAATAGAATTTAAACAGTGAATGAAGGGAAATTCAGAGTAACCTTTTAGATGAATACACAATAACTCCTATCTATAAAAAAAGATCATGGGAATTTTCTTTCCAGTTTTCAACTAATTAATTTGACATAACTTTATGATGAACTCTTAATATGCATGACAGAAGAATGGCTCGAGTAAATAATTACTACCCCCACAGTTGGATAGTCTGTTACTGAGTATAGGTTTATAGTAAAATATTCAATATGAAATATATGAAAATGATTTTTATACTTCCTTTATTATCAGCTTTTAACATTTCTGATAAGTATACATTTTATAGAAAATGCAGAAAAATCTAGCCCACTCATTATTAAATCTTACCCAAATTTGAAGGAAATAATTACTACTATTGGTCCTTTGATTAACAACATTCCTATTAATTGCAGGGTAAAACAATAGTACTCTTGTACCTTGGATTTCTTTAGGGTTTTAAAAATGTATTTATTTAATATATTTGCATACCACTTCCCCATTTTATAAATTTCAAAGTAGTTTACAACTAAAATATAAACTACAATCAATACATCAAAACAGTATAAAATGACATTCAATTTAAAAGTGAAAGGCAAAAAGGAGATGAGAAACAAAACCCAAATCGTAAGACTGCATTTATTGAGGGAAGACCTCAGTAGTTTCTTGTAGGTGCTAGACAGATTTCTGAAAAGACAGTATTCCAGAGTGAAGGGAAAAAGTGGTTTTGGCACCAGCAGGAGGGCCTCCCCAGAAGACCTTACCAGTCAACTTGATCTATAACAGCAAAGGCAGTAAGTTGCACCTGCCCATGCAGTGACAAGGAAATCAAATCCATTCCTCGTGGTATTATTGCAGTGTAAATTCTACAGGGATATTAGGTAAACTTACATTCTGTCCCTACTATGTAAATTCCCAGGAAGGCCAGACAATTTCTATGTGAACCATCTTCTAGAAGATTTGAAACCCTTCGTTACTTACTCAGTAGCCAAATTCTGTACCGCCGCAATGAAAATAAAGCATAACTGATCTCAGGAATAACCCCTTCTGTTTTATTCTCCACTTCAGCTTTAATATACAGATTCTGCAGTTGTGTTATTTTTAGATGACATGCATTTTTACTCCATAGATTGTACTATTTTAGACTTAGGCTGGCACAGTTTATTAACATATATCATTATAGTAGCTTGTGTTACACTTTTATTATAGAGACTCCTTGTTATGTTAGTCTCATCCACTTGATTTCACTTTCCTGTTGTATACTTTGTAAATTTTGCTGGTCATTGACTGAATAAACATTATTGGTACTTACTGGTAATATGTCAGCAATCTCTGTCCCAAATTGTTTAGGACTTTATATATCAAAAAGAATACTTGAATCAGATACAATAATACCTTGCCAACCAATAAATCTTATCACATCTCCACAAATGGCAGTCTCTAGCTGACCTTGGCTGATCTTGAAAGGCTAAATGGGAACAGACCTGGTGGGTATTTGGATGGGAGCCCACTAAAAAATCTCAGGAATGTAGGTTACCCTGGAAAATCATCCTGGAAGAAGGTAGGAGCAAACCATGTTCATGTTGTTCCCAAGACATCAACATAAATATGTCCATGTAGTCACCAGGAATAGTGCTGTGCTCAAGGGGAACTTGAGCCTTATCACAGAAAAGCTTAGAGAACAATTCTTCCACCCACTGCATAGTAATACAAAATTATCTACTGTGGTCCTTCTTTCTCATATTCACATATTTCACTACTTGGTTAGCTGCTTTGGGCAATTTTTGCAACTAAATTTCACTGTGCATAAATTATGATTTAAAATGTGTTTGACTCACAATTCACCAAGTTACATTGCTATCAAAGAGTTCTGCTTAACAGCTTTGAAAGCTGAAACTTCTCCTTGTGTAAGCCAAATTAAAGATACATCAATCAATTTCTGATGTCTTAATGTTTGTAAAAACAGACAGGGTGATGGAAATTTTATCAAGCTCTAGCATTCTGGAATCTAAATTACCTTTCAAAATATTATAAGGATTGGAAATTTTGAATTTACAAACATGATCTATTGCAACTGGAATTTATCCAGGATTCTAAGGAGTCCTACAAGAGAATATCATATATCATTTATATGATTATCATATAATCATCTTATAGGGTTCATATTGTACCCTTTTGTTTAAAAAAATATTAAAGAGCCTCCAATCTATCTGCAGATCAATAGAGTATGAAGCTTCTCTGTGCAATTAAATGCAATTAAATCAGATATCCATGAAAGCCTTGTGTGAGTCTGATAGTGATTTTGAATAGGCAATCCTTACAATTGGGTTTTGGAGGATATCTGAGAGGACACTTTAAAGACCCTACTTCTGGCCTGCAAGTACAAACAGTGGTGCACTGTAACTACTCTTTGTCATTCATCTGGAGTAAAGGGTCTATAACAGTGAACTATAGTGCAGAGTTGATGTATAAATTTCTGTTAGTCCAAGCTGCAATGTAGGAATAAAAACAATGGATAACATGGCAAGATTTTTGTAAACTACTTCCTTAGTTTCAGTCCAACCTGAAGGAGGGGTCTAAAGCTTCTAGATGGAGCACTGAACATGTATTACTGAATGTGTTAGGCTGCAAGACTCTTGTAAGTTACTTTTCTGGAAGTTACCATCTCCAACTATCATTTTGAAAATAAGTTACATTATTACCTAAACTGGTTGACTCCAATATAGAATTAGAGGATTTTCTTTGTTTGCTATCTTTTCTTGGTATGTAGATGATATACTGATGATGTGCCATCAAGTCATTTTCGACTCCTAGCAACCACATAGATTTTCTCCAAGATGATCTGTCCTTAACCTGATCTTTCAGGTCTTCCAATGATGCACTCAATGCCACCGTAACTGAGCCCATCGACTTTGCTGCTGGTTGCACTCTTCTTCTCTTTCCTTCCACTTTTCCCAGCATTAGAGCCTTTTTGAGAGATATATATTAGTGTATTTTGGTGTAGTGGTTAAGGCGTCAGGCTAGAAACCAGGAGATTATGAGTTCTAGTCCCACCTTAGCCACAAAACCAACTGGGTGACCTTGGGCCAGTCACTCTCTCTCAGCCCTAGGAAGGAGGCAATCGCAAACCACTTATGAAAAAAACTTGCCAAGAAAACTGCAGGGACTTGTCCAGGCAGTCTCCGAGAATTGGACGTGATTGAACAGAGTGTGTGCAAGAAAGAGAGAGAGAGAGAGAGAAAGATACACATGATGGAAACCGTACCCATGGTTTCTAGGTTTACATAACTGAAGTATAGCTCCATTCTCTATGTTGCCTAGTTCTAGACAAGGGTAACCTAAGTTAATTTCCCCCTCTGGCCTCCAAGTAACAGAAATGGAAGACAGGAACACACATGGAATGGAGCTGCTCCAGCTGCAGCATTTTCACTGCTTCAGGCTTTTTTCTTAGCCCCGGTGGGCATGTGGAGGTAGGGGTGAAGTTAATTGGAGTGAGGCTTGGTCTTCCCCAACTTTGTGTACAGTTGCCTTGAGCCTGACTGGGCTGTCATTTAAAATATAAGGTCAAAGGTTTTTTTAATTAAAAAAACGTACTGTTAATGTCAACCCCAAACTGGCTGGGATAACAAGCCTAAGTGGCGAGTGATTGGCAAACCAGCCACAGTTCATCTTGTTCCCTAGTGAGGCATTCCTAAGACTCACTCACTGTATTATATCAACTTGCTCATAGTGAACACTGATTACTGCTGAGGCAAGTTTATTGGTCAAAGTAAAAAACATTTACTTGGAATAAAAACAACAGAACGTAACAGTGATTTGAACTGGCAATAGTGAAATTATCATCAGCTACCTTTTCCAAACTTGAAGCCTTTTAGATGTATTGTACTATGTCTTCCACTCCTGTTGCACTGGGAATTGTATTCCAGCATAGCTGAACAACATCAGGTTCAGGAAGTTTGTGGTACATTATAAATTAAACAGAATACACTGTTTGTAGTACCAATACACCCGCTGAACTAATAAAAATATTCAAGACAAAAGATTTAACACCAGTATTTCACTGTAACTGCACTAGGATGTAGTACAAACAAAATGTCTAATTTCTATACCTAAATTATTTTTACTGGATTCCCCTCCCCCCATTATTTTTAGGAAAACTTGAAAATGGCTCCCCCTTGTGGATTATTAATCTGCAAATAAAGCACTAGCTGGTACTTCTGGCCTCCTGGATTCAGAAATAAAAAAGACTGATCTGTTCAGTGACATAAACGTCCCTTATCCAAATGTTCATGTCACAGGATCAGTGTTGTATTGTTGGCTAACAAGGTTAGTGAAATGGAGAAACTGCCGTACACTCTGGATCCCTTGGGTACAGAACAGCCCGTCATTGGTGGGAGAAAATGCTGTTTTCCCCAGAGCTGCTTCAGTACCACTACTGATTGAAGACAATTTCACGTGCAGGCAGTTTTTACTAGCAATTTTTTAAAAGCATGAACCCTGTTAGGAAACCAGTACATAACTTAATGGGTACGGCAACACTAACACAGTCATCTCAGTCAAAAAGCAGGAAGACCAATCTGGTACTTTCTAGTAGTCTGATTTCCTTCTCCATAATTGCCAGCCAAATGTCATTACGAGAGCTGAACCCCAACACAACTGGAAAGGAATAGGTCAGGGAAAATGGATTTGGGCATTGCCAGAACACCCACATTTTGTAAACTGGTCATTTAGAACTGATAGATTAATGATGCAAGTGGTTTTCTGTCCATCTTGTTCTACAGCTAACACCAAATAACCAGCCAATGATATAGGGTTGTTGTTTTTTTAATCCATTCAGTTGTGTCTGATTCTTAGAGACTGCCTGGATAAGTCCCTGCAGTTTTCTTGGCAAGGTTTTTCGGAAGTGGTTTGCCATTGCCCCCTTCCTAGGGCTGAGAGAAAGTGACTGGCCCAAGGTCACCCAGCCGCCTTTGGGCCTAAGGCTGGACTAGAATTCAGAGTCTCCTGGTTTCTAGCCTGATGCCTTAAACCACTACCCCAAACTGGCTCCTATACAGGGTTTAGTGATATTTATTTCTATATAGGAATAGCACATCTTCTCTCCAAAGTAAACAGCTAACAAGATGTTTCTCTGAAATGTTTGAGAAGCAAACAGTTATCAACCTAGCACTTTTTATTCTAGCATTTCAAAATCAACATCACTTAAATCATTCAAACTCAAACTCTTCATAAGAGTAACTATAATTTTTTTATGCTTCAAGTTATAACAGGCTGCCACTAGATAGAGGGTTTGGGGTTTGGGTTTTATATTGTAACTGCTTTCCTAGTTTTTATTCCAGAACTGCAAAGGAGCATCCACATTTTTTGTAATCTGTCTTAATGCTAGCTAATAAATGAATGCACCTATTCACATTAATGGCAGCTATACTGATCTACCAACCCCAAACTGTCTTTACTTTCAATTCTCCCCTATTCATTTATAACGTCGTTTACTTCATTGTTACAGAATACAAGAATACCAATCATTTGCAAGGAAGTAATCAATGATGCATTTCATGAGGTCAGCTGAGGCAGAACAACATATAAAGAAACTGAACGATTGCTTTCTAGGGGAAAAACCTTATCTATTAGGAGATTCACAATTGCTCCATCAAGCTGATTTCTCTACTCAGAATCAGCATTGTTACATGCATGTTTGAGAGAGAGAAAATACAGAGTTAGACCTGTTGCAGATGCTGGGAAAGCCTTTAGCCCAGGAGAGGTCAAAAAAGTCACACACCAAGCATTTCTATAAAAATAATTTATTTACAGAAAGCAAAAACATATTTAAAGGACTTAGCTCTCATTGAGAGCTACCTGGCTTGCTACATGCCGGCAGAGAGAAAAAGAAGAAGTGAGAAGACAAGTCCGGGCAGGTCCTCCCCCCAGGCTATTTTGCATGAAGCACGTGAGAGGAGACAATCACTTGCAGCCTTTTCACCCGGCCAAATGATTAGGTATAAAAGTAGCTTAATCTGTTAGTAGGGAAAACCTCAACACTCCCCTTTTTACACTATAGATTAAGTTTCAAACCAATCTTCTCTGACTTTATATGTCTTTCCATTCACATTACCATTATCTCCCCTTTGGTTTAACAGAAAGTTACCATTTTTCTTCCTGTTTTTTTTTTTCAAACCTAGGTAATTGGTCACAACTCCAAGGCTTTTTAATATGAAATGGCTTTTTATGCAGGCTTCAAAATCAAGCCTTTGTTTTTCTGTTGATGTGAATAGCAGCAAATCATCAACATAAATGCACAGATACATACAGCCTTGTTTGTCCTTCTTCATATATACACAGGGATCTGCTTTTCCTTTTTCAAAACCAAAATTCTGCAGTTTTTCATCTACTTTTTGGTTCCAGGATCTAGCAGCTTGTTTTAACCCATAGACTGACTTCTGCAGTTCACAGACTAGATTCTCCTCTTTTTCATAGCCAGGGGGTTGCTGCATGTATAATCTGTGGTCTAAATCACCATAAAGAAATGCAGTTTGAATGTCATAGTGGTTAACTGACATTCCCTTGAGTGCAGCAACTTTTAACAGTAATCTAATTGATTCACCTTTAGTAACTGGTGCAAAAGTCTTGTCAAAGTCTAAATCTTTCCTTTGAGTGAACCCTTTTGCAACCAACCTTGCTTTATATTTTTGGATTTTGCCATCAGCATCCCTTTTCAGTTTGAAAACCCACCTACAACCCAGACAGCGTTCATTGGGAGGTAGATTTACCAGTTTCCATGTTTTATTTTCTTTCAAGGATGCTAATTCCTGTTGCATGGCAGAATGCCAATTTTGTGCAATCTCAGGTGGTAAAGCATTCACTTGTTCTAAAGACTCAGGTTCTGTGAATATGTGAAAAGCCTTTACTGTTTCAGCCTGAAAACGTGATGGAGGAACGCCTTTATTACTCCTCTGAGATCTGCGAGGTAATACAGGGCTTAAATTTTGACTCCTATCACTTTCCTGAGAAGCATCTGTCTCATCAGACAGATCTTCAGTTTGCTTTTCTGGTTTAATGTCCTCATCAGGCAAAAGATCACCATCAGCAAGTCCTTGCTGTTCTCTTGTGGTGGTCAGTTCAACTGGAGAGCTAGAATTTAATCTCCCCCAGTTTTGTTCAGCAAAAGAAGCGCTTTTGCTAATTATTAATTTCTCTCCCATTATGAACCTGTAGCTCCTCTGGCTTTGTTCATAGCCAACAAAGATGGCTTTCTTTGTTGTGGGGCCTCCTTTCCTTCTCTGCTGTTTTGGAATGTGAACCCATGCAGTGCTACCAAACACTCTAAGATGGCTTACCTTTGGTTTCACACCATAAAACAAATGGAATGGAGTGTCCTGAATCATAGAGTTATACAACCTGTTCTGAACATAACAAGCAGTCGATAAAGCTTCTCCCCAGAACGTAAAACATAATCGTGAATCTTTTAACATGCATTCCATCGCATTTTGCAAGGTTCTGCCCTTTCTTTCAGCAACACCATTTTGCTGAGGGGTGTACGGGTTAGAAAGAATTTGTTCTATCCCTTTTTCCACTAGGAACCTTCTGAATTTGTGAGAAAGGTATTCTCCTCCTCTATCACATTGGAGTGCAGATACAGGCCTAGGGAATTTTCCATTTGCCCATGTCACAAAACTTTTAAATTTCTCAAATGCCTCATCTTTATGTTTTAAGATGTAGATAAATGTGTATCTTGAGAA
Organism: Candoia aspera; assembly: GCF_035149785.1. NCBI lineage: Eukaryota > Metazoa > Chordata > Lepidosauria > Squamata > Candoiidae > Candoia > Candoia aspera. The sequence goes on along the minus strand of NC_086155.1, from coordinate 53,763,974 downwards.
ATCATCAATGATGGTCATTGCATACCTTGCTTGTCCAAGACTTGGAGCAAAAGGACCAATAATGTCAGAGTGTACAATTTCCAAAGGTCTAGTTGTAACTCTGTCACTGTGCTTACTCACAGGAGCTTTTAGTGTTTTGCATTCTTTGCAAACTACACAGTCTAAGTATTTGTCACAGGGTTTTATCTTTAGGTCAGCACACAGCTGTGGCATTTGTGCTATATACTTGAAATTAGCATGACCAAATTTCCTGTGCATCAGGTGTACACATTGGTCATGATATGGTGTGTTGCCAACTGCAGCCTTGCAGCTTGGCTTCCTTGCATTTTGCACAATGTACAAGGAGTCTTTTAACATACCAGTAGCACACAATTTCCCATTTTTACGTATCTCACAACCATTTTTCTTAAATGTTATGATATACCGTTGCAGCCAATTGTGCCACAGATAAAAGGTTTGATTGTAAATTTGGCACATACAACACACCTTTTACAGTTTCTCCTAAGCAGGATAAATACAAGTCACCTTGTCCCATAATTTTGGTCACAGACCCATCAGCCAAAGATACACTTTGTCTTTCAGTTTTAGACAGTGACACAAAAGAGCTTTTACAATTACATAAATGACAACTGGCCCCAGAATCTAACACCCATACATCAGAATTACCCTTCTCAGCAACCTGTGCAATTTGGGTTGTCTGAAGAGCCTTCTTCTGTGTTGCCCTTGTGTTCTTCTGCTCTGTCTTTCTACTCTTGGGTCTCATGGCACAGTCTCTTTGCAAATGTCCAGCTGAACCACAAGTGAAGCATCGCTGGCTTGCTAGCGCTGTGGCCTCAGGTTCCTTTCCCTTCTTTTCCCTCATTTTCTGGTCTTGCAGCTTTCCAGAAGAGATGGGGGGGGATCTTTCCTCTCTCTTCTCCCATTCAGCGAGTAAGCGCTGTGTAACATACGATGGGGTGAGGTCTGCTTCAGGCATAGCCTCCAGGGTACAAATCAGCGTGTCCCACGTTTCATTTAGTGAGGACAGGAGGATATAGGATTTTGTGAGAGGTGTAAATTCCATTCCTCTCTCCTGCAACTCAACAAACAGCTGCTGAATATAATGCAGGTGCTCAGGAAGGCTTTCTCCTTCTGCAAGGTAGGCTCTGTACAGCTTTTTCGTCAGAGTAACTTTACTCCCTGCTGTTGCCTTTACATATAAGTCTCTCAAAGCGTCCCAAAGTTGCTTTGCAGACTGCATGCCTCGCACGTGGACTAGCTGATTGTCCTCAACTCCCAAGATAATGGTGGCTCTAGCCCGCTCATCCTGTCTCAGCCATTCAGCATTGGGATTTTGGGGGGTTTGCTCACCAATTGGCAGCCAAAGATCCTCTCTGCAAAGATACATTTCCATCTTCAGGGCCCAATTCAAATAGTTGGTCTCTGATAGGCGCTCCAGAGGCATCGCTGAGGGCTGGGAGGCAGCCATGGCTTCTTCCTTCTTTTGCAAGTCACCTCAGCTAGCTTCTAAGTCCTGCAGACCAGCAGTTGCTGGAAAATCTCCAGGTGGCTCCAAAGAAAATCTTCACAGGTCTTTGCTACCTGCCTTTAAATTGTGCACGAGGTGTGGAGTTGATCTCTCTTTTCTCTCTGGGTTTTACTGCGTTGTTTACTGGGCACATAACCTGTTGCAGATGCTGGGAAAGCCTTTAGCCCAGGAGAGGTCAAAAAAGTCACACACCAAGCATTTCTATAAAAATAATTTATTTACAGAAAGCAAAAACAAAAGCAAAAACATATTTAAAGGACTTAGCTCTCATTGAGAGCTACCTGGCTTGCTACATGCCGGCAGAGAGAAAAAGAAGAAGTGAGAAGACAAGTCCGGGCAGGTCCTCCCCCCAGGCTATTTTGCATGAAGCACGTGAGAGGAGACAATCACTTGCAGCCTTTTCACCCGGCCAAATGATTAGGTATAAAAGTAGCTTAATCTGTTAGTAGGAAAAACCTCAACAAGACCATATATGCAAATAAAATCTAATAATAAATTCATAAAACTGGAAAGGGCCATTTAGCCCCAGGTGCAACACCCTGGTCCATACTGGAATTCAGATTAAAGCATCCCCAAGGAGGAGGTGTCTAGTCTCTGCCTGAACCCATCCAATGAACAGGAGGCCACCTCTGCTCCAAGTAGTAGGTTCCATTATCAAATTGTTCCTTCTGCAAGGAAACTTTTCCTAACTTTCAATGGGAACCTGTCTTCCTATAACTTAAACCCATTATATCACACCCATCTCTCTGTGGTCTTGGCCTTTTGGTCTGTGATTTCTCTTTAGGTATTTGAAGAACTTTAGCATATCCCCTTCTTGATCATTCTTCTGAAAGTTACACATTTCTAATGATTTCAATCTCTTTTTATTGAACTTACCTTCCAGTCCTCTATTTATCCTCACTGTCCTTCTTCACACTTGTTCCGGTTTGTCTGAATTTTTAACTTACGATTCTCAAAACTGGGCACAATACTCAAGTGGTGTCTGACCAATGCAGAACAGAGTAGAACAACTGGGAAGCTATACTTCTGTTGATGCAGGCTAATTTGTGCTTGCCTTCTTTGCAGCGACCTCATTCTGCTGGATCTTATGCAGCTCGCAATCTCTATTACTTCAAGACCTTTTTCACACACACTGATGCCAAGCCAAGTATCCTGTGTTTCCTAAGTGCATGATTTTCCATTTATATGGCAAATTTAATTATATTACATTCAGCCCATATTTCTAACCTATCAAGACCATTTTAAGTTTTGTTTCTGTCTTCTGGGCTATTAATGATTCCATCTAATTTTGTATCATCTGCTAACCAAATATATATTTCCTTCAACATATCATTCATTAATCAACAGTTTTATAACAGTGATCAAGACTGAATCCCTACAGGATATATCGTCATATATTCTGGGAAAAGCGAGCATAGGCAGATGGGAGATGCAGATAGATGAACAGTGCAAGAGAGGTAATGTATGTCACTGTAAATGCAAAACTACTAATCCTGAAAAGTTATGGGGAAATTGCAGTTCTGACCCCAGCCTTTGGAAATAAAAGGATTATCCTACCACTCAGCATTGATAAGAAAAAAAAAGGAAAGAAAAAAACGAGACTGATGATAAAGGGGAACTTCTCCACCACACAAAATTACCGAGTTGAACCAATGCCAGTGCACTGTGATGGATCTTGGAGCTGAGGGAGGAGACAGCGTATTCCAGGGAGATAAACATTCTCACAGTGTTGAGAGCATTGGGAGGCCGACAAAGAAAGTTAGGCTGGTCCCACCTTAGAGCCCCAGGAGTATTTTTCCCTTAGATCAGTTAGGGTACCTTTGGTCTGGCAAGATTCTGTATAGGGTAAGAACAATAAAGAAACTAGAGTGCAAATCCAGCTCAGCGTGGTTCTTGCCAGTTTTCCTGACATGCATTGTATTAACAATTTCTAACAATGGTAATTTTTAAAATCTATTTGCAGCAAAAAAGAGAAAGCTGCCAGACCCTGGATGGGTGGAACAGGTTGCATATTAAAAGCCTCATGTGAAAGTAGCCAGAAATGCAGAATGGGAGAAAGAGAGAATACTGTAAAAGCAAATCCTTCTTCTATGAAATGGCAATGTGATTACAGGTTGGGGTAAACTTGATTTTTAACCTTTGGTTAAGAAAGAATGTATCTAAGAGTAGCAAACATTTTACTTTTTACACGAAACTTCTGCTGTTGGAAGTTTGGGGAGAAGTGGTCCAGGCACTATCTTCCTTCTGAGGTCTTATGCTTTTCCAATGCTATTTTTGTCATTTCTCCAATCACCAAAAATCTATCAAGAAGGACATTATAGAATATTTATTTAATCTATTTATATAGCTACCCAATCACATGCAACCTAGGATGGTGTACCAGAATAGCTCTACAATCGTTGGTGATAAATAGCAGTAGGGGTTCTCTGCATTCCAGACTAGCAGCTTGACACGCTCAGAAGCAAGATTCATTGTTGAAGCAAGCCTGTATATGGGATTGGCCTCCTTCAAATTCTAAGCCTCCTTCCTACAGAGATATCGAGAATCACTCCATTACACTCGACACATGTGCACACCAACCCACATACCATCTGTGGCCCAGCAAATAAATGGGGCAACAGAGTTGGTGCTATGTAGGTTTACATTGTCAATATATGAAGATTCAGTTTCAGAGATGTTTCCTTGAAGTTAAACAGAAAAACATCACATTGCAAGCTAAGATTTCTAAGCAAGTGAAAGCGTGAAACAAGAAAAGCAAAGGTTCAGAACAAGGCAGCTAGGAAAAGAACTAGTAATACTTAACATACCTCAGTAGAGACCTATTATACACTGTGATCTAAAACTTCGAGAAAGAAAGAAAGCTTTCCCTATTCCAGTTCATACGTAATTTTCAGTTACTATAATGGCTATGGTTTTAAAGTAATGTAACCTACACTTCCAGACTTTTCTTCAGCTGCTTTCCATTGTCCATTTTCAGAGTCCTGCCAGGCTAATGCTACAGCAAATCAGAAAAGCACTGCTGTGTTTTCAGCATGCTAACTCAGCACACCAAACTATGTTGCCAGATACAAGCGAGGACAATAAAGTAGACTACCCCTAATTGGTGCCTTCCAGATATTCCTATTGTTGTTTATTCGTTTAGTCGTTTCCGACTCTTCGTGACTTCATGGATCAGGATGTCTGGCTCTAGCTCACTGACCACACCGTCAAAGCTATCCCCGATATTGTTATCCTTCCTATACAGGTCTTCTGTATATTCTTGCCACCTTTTCTTGATCTCTTCTTCTTCTGTTAGGTCCTTTCCATCTTTGTTTTTGATCATACCCATTTTGGCCTGGAATTTACCTCCGATGTTTCTAATTTTCTGGAAGAGGTCTCTTGTCCTTCCTATTCTATTGTCTTCTTCCACTTCCACGCATTGCTTGTTTAAAAATAATTCCTTATCTCTTCTGGCTAACCTCTGGAATTTTGCATTTAATTGGGCATATCTCCCCCTATCACTGTTGCCTTTTGCTTTCCTTCTTTCTTGGGCTACTTCTAGTGTCCACAGTAGTAGATCTGGTGGTCATTTGATGTGAAGTGGCCCATTCCAGTCCATTTCAGTTCACTGACGCCCAAAATGTCTATCTTTAATCTTGACATCTCACCAATAACCACATCCAATTTGCCCTGGCTCATAGATCTTACATTCCAGGTTCCAATGGTGTGTTGATCCTTAGAACATCGGATTCGCCGTTCACCACCAGCACCGTCGGCTGCTAGCCGTCCTTTCGGCTTTGAGCTAGCTGCGTCATCACGTCTGGGGCTAGTTGAACTCATCCTCTGTTCCTCCCCAGTAGCATTTTGACCATCTTCCGACCTGGGGGTCTCATCTTCCGATGGTATACCGACATATCTCTGGTTGTACTGATCCATTTAGTTTTCACGGCAAGAATACTGGGGTGGGTTGCCATTACCTTCCCCAGGGATCGCATTTAGTCTGACCTCTCTGTCATGACCTTCCCGTCTTGGGTGGCCCTTCACGGTTTAGCTCATGGCATCATTGAGGTGCTCAAGCTCCAGCACCACGACAAGGTAACGATCCTTTGCTGAAGGATATTCCTATAATACTACGCAATCCCCTATAATTCTGGGTGTTACCGTCCCAGCATATCTGGAAGACAAGCTGCTTGGGAAGGCTGCAGTAGAGATATATAGTATGCTGTTCATGCAATAAGAACCACACATAAAATAATGTGATTCCCTCAGTCATAAAACATTACCTGAGAAAATAGAAGATGTGCAACTTCAAAGCAAAATATCTGAATTATATTCAACAAATTTAACTGCCAAAATATTGCTATATTACATGAGAAATATGAGAACACAAGAACATCAGCTATATGGCTTTGAATTTTCTTCAGATCTTTTGTTTCTGATCCATTGATCTTAAGTAAACTGCCTTTTAAAAAATCTGCATGACAATCACAACTGACAGTAGTGGGGGAGGGAGGAGATACAAGATGCAGGACCACAGATGCAAAGCTTACTCCTTGAGGAACAGAGACTTAAATATAAACAATATAGGTACCTACTTTAATATAAACATGTTGGGAGAAACATGGTACCTTGTTGGGACTACACTTTCTAACAGGTGGAAAAACTGCAACTTATCTTAGCCTGATAATGAAATCTAACGACAAGGAAATGAAGATAATCTGTGACAGAAGCCTAACAGGAAAAAGTCTGGCAATACAGAACAATGGAAAAACTACAGGAGCCATAGTACCGATGAAGCAACAGTCCCAGGACAGTTGGGTACATAGTATAGGGATGACATTATGTTTGTGAATGACCTGTGGCAGAGCTGGGATGGGGGAGTACAACCATAATAATGGTTCTTCTTGATCTCTTAGAAGTTTTCAATATTATAGGTCTTGGTGTCCTTCTGGACTGACTGTGGGGAGAGGGAGGCATGGTATTATAGTGCAATGGTTCTCCTTTCTCTATGGTTGGTTTCAGTTGGTGTTGGTAGGAGGTGTAGGGAGCCATGGAGATTACCTTGGAGAAGCCATCCAGAAGCCATTAAGACAACAGGTGCAGAAGCATGTGTTAATCCCTGTGAAGCAGAAAGCATTAGAAACAGACTCAGACTGGCTCTCTCCTGACTCCCTGGGATATAAGAGGGAGGGAAGGGAAAATATAGACTATAACAACAGAATCTTGCAAGTCTGACTATCTCAATAAAATAGAATTCCAGTATTCCTATGGAGTCAGTTTTGTGATCTGTATATTTCACAGAGCTGGCAGGAAGAAAGAGGTCAAACCCAATGATCCTGTTGGTGAGGTGCCACAAGGCTTGATGCTCTGACCCATCCTATTTAATACCCACATGAAGCTGCTGAGTAAGGACTCCCATCAGTTTGGGGTGAGGTATCATCATCAGTATGCTAATGATATTCACCCATACATCTTGTCCCCAATGTTGAAGTCATGTCACAGTGCCTAGAGGTTGTGAAGGTCTGGATGGGGAAGAACAAGTTCAGACTGGGTTACCCTGTACTACTCTGTTCAGGTCTAGTGTGCAAGCTGGGTATCCTCCTGGACTCACAACCCCTGCTTGAAAAATAAATGGTAGCTTGGCCAGGAGGGCCTTTGCACAGGTTCACTTTGTATGCCAGTTGCATATTTTCTTGAATCAAGAGACTTTTCTAATTGCCTTAGTCTCCTTGTGGTTGGACAACTGCAATGCCCTCTACAAGGGGAAACCTTGAAAGCCGTTCAAAACAAACAATGACTGTGAGCCGAGCCATGCAACCTCCAGATTCTGTGAGCTTCATTGGTTACCAGTAGGCTTCTGGGTGCAATTCAATGTGCTGGTTTTCACCTTTAAAGCCCTACATGGCACAGGGTTTTATTTAAGGGGGCATGTCTCCCATTGCTTCCACCCATCCTGTAAGATTTGGCAGGATTGGGTCTCTTCCTGGTCCCATCAATTAAGCAATGTCATATAGCCCAGGAGATGGGCCTTCTCTGTGCAGCACCCTCCTCTGAAATAGCATTCCCCCACTTCCATGATTCCCATGGAAACAGGCCTTGGGTTAGGGGATTGGGGGCCGTTTTGTCTGCTTTTATCTCTGTGGATAGGAGAAGGCATTGGCTGTTGTTCTCCTCCAGATGGTGCAATCTTTTGGGGTTTTGTTCTGATTTTTTCTTTTACTGTTTTAAATGTTAAGCCATACAGTTGTTGGAATTGAGCAGCTTAGACATGTAAAATATAAATATGAAAACATTTCCAGCTTGAGGATGGATACAGAGTAAATTGCATATTGCAGCCCTCTTTGTTTCTGAGGCACTGCTGTGCTGGAATTCTCCCCCCCCCCACATGTAATCATTGCCCCATAGTTACTTATTAATTAATATTGTAATTGCCAAAGGAATTTAAAAGGCCATGTACCCTTTGTGTTTGTAGCTGGAGGAGATGGTACAAGCGTAGTTCTGTAACTGAAGAGGCAGAAGGCTGTGAGCCACTTCAGCTTCTCTCTTTTTCTTTTTTAAAGGAACCAGGTGTAGTCATGCATACTTTTAAAAATAAGATTTGTGGGGCTACACAGTTGAAAATCAGGCTGATTTCCCCAACCTCAAAGAAGAACCAACCATATATTTCCTGGCCAAAATATTTTAACTTTTTAGGGGAAGGACATTGATGGTGGTAAATAATGTTGCACGACATATCCTATAGCAGCTTTGAAGACACTCCCAGTAATATTACAATTCCACCAGATTCCACCACTACAGAATTTAGGTGGATAGAAACCAGAGTTAACAGATGCAGTGTCCTAGAAGAAGTCTGGAAAAAATGGCACATCTTCAGCATAATAGACTGGGATGTGTCATTCAATAAGCAAATAAGCCTACATAGTGGGGCTGAGGGGAAAAATAACTAGTTCAGATTGGTCCCTGGCCTACTTATTGAAGGGCTTGTATGACTGAGAGTAATAAATACTGTAAGCTCCAGTGCTTCTTTACTATTATTCAAGAAGATAGCAAATTGGCAATTTTGGCAACCCTGTGCTTCTCGACAGAAAACGACTATAGATTCAAGCACGAGGACCAGTTAAGCATCTGTGTTAACCTGGTCACTGAGTTAAAAAGAAGAATGGTAACATTTCCAGGACAACTGGATACATTCATTGGTGTGCGCTAGGAGAATAATCCCTTGCCTGGGTCCTCTGCTGATTTGTAACTCCTATCATTCCCTCCAGCACATCCATACCCAACACAGCTATAAAACAAAAGAAGCAGAACGCATAGGAAATCAAATATGAATGTAATAAAAATCATAGTAAAGAGAGAACACACAAATGATAGCACTGAAATGTTGATTCCTGGGGGTCCTACTGAGATCACATCTCAAACATACTGTCTCTTCTTTGACAAACAAGTTCTAGGAATCTGGTTCACAATCATCAGGGCTGGACAAAAGATCAGTCCCAAGCAGAAATACCAAGCCACACCTTTGATCTGGGCCTGAAACCAGTCAGAGCAAATGCCCAGCGCTACAGTGAAAGTGGTCAGCAAGTAAACTATCAGTCCACACACAGTGTGGCACCTCCGGAGCTGAGCCATCAACGAAATCCTTAGAGCCTGTGGAAAGAGGAGGCACAGTCCACACAGGACTTGCCCACAGGTGGCCAAAAATGTCAGGAGACCCAGGATGCTGTGCCAGGAGATGAAGTGCGGGAGCTCACTTCGATTCTTGCTGGAGATAATGAAGGCCAAGCCCAAGGTGGCAGCCACAAGGGCCAGCATTTGTGCAGTCCAATGCAGCAGTACTTTTACTTTGTAGGAGCAGAAGAAGAGGGAACCCTCTGCAGCAAAGATCAGGATGGCTTCCGTCAGACAGAGGCAGAACTGAGAACAGAGGAACCCATTAGCAACAAGGCAGCTGCTCCTACTTAACAGTAACAAGCAAAGTCAAAACCTTGGGAAAAAAGGTTTTTCCTGAACTGTACCATTTAGACTGTAAGGTTGTTGGGTTTTTTTGTTTTAAATGATTTTTTCAACCCTACACCTTTTATTCTATCTGCAGTCTTTGGGACAGCTAACAGCAATGGTTCAACTTCTAGTACACTCCCCACACATACATAATGGCCATGTCAGGTTCAGCCTAATCTTCCTTGGTGCATGTTTTCAATGTGCAGTAAAGGGGGGGAGGGGGTTGCACTATAATGGAAAAGTAGTTAAACCTTTAATTGGTCTGAAGTGACATGGGAAAAAAAATACTACTTGGATGTAGAATAAGGGTGAGTCTCCTTCAAGTCAAGCTCAACTCCTGGTGATTTCATAGACATGCCTATGTAGATTTCTGGGTGCCTATGTGCAATGTTTTGCTATTGCCTTTTTTCCTGATTTTTTTTTTTAACTTCCTAACTTAGTCTACAGTGCGACTACCTGGTCATCTCCTATCCAAGCACTAACCAGGTCTGTCCCTGCTTAAGGGCAGGCAAGTGCTTCTACCTAGCTGGGCACTGACCAACTTTTGGTTAGACTGGGGGTGGTGCTCAGTAAACTGACTTAAGTTTTGGGATTGTGGTGTTAATGAGCATCTGCTGAAAACAGTTGGAGGGAACGGAACCATTCTTGACCTTGCAGGATTCCTTCTCTGTTGTTCTATGTTGTCACTGCCTGTTTACCAGCCCTCCTAGCATGCAAGCAGAAGCAGGAGAAAGTGGAACATCACCTTCCCTTTCTCTTACACTCCCCCTCTGGGTGATCTGCAGTTTGGGCCTCAGTCAGATATGCAATGCATTTTGGGCTTCAAAGGTAACATTTGGGCTTTGAAAGGGGTGCTGGGCAAGAGCCAGGAGAAAAAAATAGATAGTACTATCAACTACTGTATATTTGATTTAATTTTAACTAATTAGAGTCAACACTATCACCCCATACATTTAATAAACTGGTGGCCTTAACAGCAAAGAGTTGGGCTGTAGAAACCATTTTCCCAAGAGTTTCCTACTACAGAAGATCTTTTGACTGGTAACTCTCAGACTTCTCCATTTATAAATGCTAATGCTATCTACTACCACTGTACAAAGTTATTGGGGCAGGGAGGTAATCTAGGGGGAGGACATACATAATTTAAAATGCTGAATTTTAAAGAGAAAGGATCTGAAGTCACAAAAAGAAATGGCACAGTTTTCTTTAAAAAAAACAAGCCACAATCACCATTCTGCTTCAGCAGTTAAATGCTCAGTCTTTGTAGGACAGAAAATGTTTTAAGATCCTTCAGGCAAACCACGCCAGCTATGACCATGCTGTCCTTGTTGGATGATACAAGTATTATTCAACAGGTGCCTGGGATACTGGCACAGTGAAAACTCACACATCTAGAGAGGTGTACGTGTTGGATGTGTACTGTCATCAGCAAAAGAAGGACAAAAGGACCTTCTGCTTCTCTAAAAGGCAACCCGTACGCAGCCTGAGCGTTGATGCTCAATTTCTCATAAGTAAAGCCTAGCAAAAATGAACAACAGTCCTGGGATATATTGAATAAGGAGAGAACAACTTACTGCAATTGACATGAACACTGGATGCCAAGAAAATAAACCTGGAAGGAAGAGAAAAAAGGGAACACTATTCAGCTTTGGCTAAGCAATCTAAAAATAAACCTGACTTCACCAGCCAATATGACGCCAGCAAACCATAACAGAGGAAGTCTGATCTTATGTGTTTGTATGTTGCTGTTTCTGATTATATTTTTATACTTTGTTTTGTTATCTGGTTATGATTCATTATTAGTATTGATGATGCTTGCCACCCTGAGTCACGTGCTAAGTAGGGCAGATATATAGATCATTTAAATAAAAGAACAAGTGTATGATAAACTTGTGGCTGCAGTTAAACAAGTGAGGAACACCTTCGTATCTTAGTTATGGAGGGCTCTGGATGACAGCCCATGCATACACAGCTAACATAGTCACCAGCGCTACAACGATGCGAGGAAAAATGCTATGGTTTAGTTACAATTCTCCACCTGATTTCTCTGGCTTTCTCAGAATGCTCTCTGTGTAACCATAACTATATGCTCTCTGATTTCAGGACATGTACTGTAACTTGTTCCAATTATAACATTTACCATATTGTCTTGCAGCATTTCAAACATTTTGGCAAGGACAGAGAAGATGGTAGGCTACACCGCAAGATCTAAGAAAGCTTGGGGAGAATCAGAGGGTCCAAGCATAATACAGCATTTCCACGCTCTAAAAAGAGAATCCATTCCCATCTAAATATTCCTTTTTTTTTTAGCCTTTTAGCAAACTCTATCTAAAACATTTTCAAGATTTGCTCCACAAATGTTTCATTTATGTATTTATTTTTAAAGGAAATAGAATTTGGAGCATTAGAGAGCTAAAAATGAAACCATACTTCACATAGCATGGAGTTGTTAGCTCTCAATTCCTTATGTTCTTTTTCATACAAATAAGTTTAGATGTAGCAGCCTTTAATATATACAGCCTCATGTTCAACACCTGCATACAACCAACAGCATCTGACACTGTTCCCCTGAAACAGGAGAAAGAATAGGATTCCTTTGTCAGGAGAAGAAATGACTATTTTTAGATTTCAACTTAATTGCACTTTTAATGTTTTCCCACAATGTTTTCAAGTTCTCTAAATTTTATTTAAGTCTTCACACAGTCTTTTCCTACTACTAAGTTCAAATGCTATTCACCCATCCTTTAGACAACAGAAAGCTATCAAGAAATGTTCTACCCTCATTGCCAATCCCTATCCTGCCTCTATTGCGTCTCCCAAATGGGCTCTCCTGATTTTGCATGCAGAGAGCACAGTATGCAAAGCAATTAGTTCAATCTTCCAGCTTTGCGATCCCCCCTCTTTTGCACGTCAATAGCTGTTGGCAAAAACATCTGCCAGTCAAGGCACTGCATCAGGAATAGGACATATTGAGCAGTAGGATTATGTGCATGTCAGCTCTAGATTCATTCTTGACCCCCATAACACCCAGTTCTATGGTAGCCAGGGGAGTTACCTAAATTAGGCAACAACTGGTTCTGACAATAATTTGCAAACCCAACCCTTATTTTGTACATGCTGATGTAAAAGTGGCACATCTGGAACACTTTTCCAGGTGTGCAAACCTGCAAGTACTATTGGTTACCACAATTCCCAGGCCTCATATTTTGCTGTTCTAAAACTGCCCCATCAGATGTGTGAATCCAAGCAAGTGCTGCCCAGTTGCCCATCATCATCCTTTTGTTCTTGGGCCAACCAGGCCAAAGTGCCACACACTGTTGTCTATAACCAAGGAATATGAAAGAACATGGCCAAAGCACAGCACAAGAAAAGAGCAAGGGGTGGCCAAGGCATTTTGCATTTAACATGGGAACATCCTCATTCCACTATTTCACCCTTGTGCTAAACTAGTAACAGTCAGAATTAATGCCCTTACAGTACTATTGATTGAGGCATCTAGAGCTACTGCATGGTTCTGACAGCTCTCCAGCACAGCTCTTTAGGATGGTAACAATAAAATGGCTGTCTATGGTACAGCATAGTGTTTCTCACCCTTGGCAACTTTAAGATGAATGGGCTTCAGCTCCCAGAATTCCCCAGCCAATATGCTGGCTGGGGAATTCTGGGAGCTGAAGCCCACCCACCTTAAAGTTGCCAGGGGTGAGAAACACTGGTATAGAAGAAAGGCCCTGCTCATCTCAGCCTGACAAAGCCAATAAGCAACACTCCCTCCTTTTATCCGCAAGAGAACTAGGGAGGGTCAAGCCTGAGATGCTTTCTCAAATTACATTTCTGCTTTTCTTTTGTCTGTTGTCTTGGTTGTGGCTCTTCCTCCAGTTCCTCAAGGTCACTCTTACAGCCCATTACATTTATGCACATCTCTAGGGGTCTTCCTGAAGCCCTCTGGAAACATATCCAGAATGGCTGCCCCAGCTTTTGAAGCTGTACTACAAAGGCCTTAGTTCCCTCCCATGGTACAGCTGCCACATGAGGCTTCAGCCTGAAGAGTACCAAACATATTTGGTACTGAGCCAAAACCTGGGGAAGGGAGCTATTGACACCTATTCAGCAGGCTTCACCTGTGAGAAGGAAAGTACAGTAGAGAAAGTAGCTCTTCTGGCAACCCCCAAATTTACTTCCCCTTCTTTTCTTCCCATTCCTGTAATGTACAGGTGGGCAATTGAAGTGTAAGAGATTTTTTTGGGCAGACTTGGATAGCACAGATTTCTCGCTGCCAGTGAATGGCTTTAAAAATCAGTGGCCTGGGATATTAGGGCATGTATTCCTGCATTGGGCATTAGTGGTCAACTAGACAGGACAGGCCCCAAACCTTACTTCAAAATGATTCACTGCTCAGCCCAATTTGTGCTGGCAAAAGTCAATAAGCACAGCTTTTGACATGGAACAAGGAATGATGGGTGGAGGCTGCTTTCACAATGGCCAGGGGGCAGGTTGTTGTTGTTGGGCATTCAATGTTCTTAACGCATGCTTGGTTAGGTATCTTCATGCCAGAGCAAGCAGAATATGGGAATACGCCCACAAAAATGTGCAGATCTCAAAGTCCCCTCTCCTTGTCAAGTTGATTTAAGACATTTTCCAGAAGTGGTTTGCCATTGCCTCCTTCCTAGGGCTGAGAGTGACTGGCCCAAGGTCACCCAGCTGGGTTTGTACCTAAGACGGGACTAGAACTCACGGTCTCCCAGTTTCTAGTCTGGTGCCTTACCACTACACCAAACCGGTGCTCTCTTAGGATTTTTAAGCCAATCTATCTCTCATTGAAACATCATCTATGACCTACTGCCTTGTGACAGATCACAAAAGATAGTGTCTCACAGCAACTACAGGGTTTGGGTGTTTTTTTTAGTAGAGCTAAGAATTCCAGAAATTGAAAGGATCTTCTGGTGTTACCTTCACAGAAATGCCTCTCACATAACCATAGAATATATTTTCAATTTGTGCAGGGAGTTGGGGGGAGGGTAAGGAACCACAGCTCTGTGCCAAATCCTCTACCATCTGAAAAGACATACTAGAAGCCAAAAAATTGCAGCGCAAATAGAATCCCTAGGTTCATGACTGGAGGCATTCCATTGAACACCTGCCCTGGTTTCCCGACTTCCAATGAACACATTCCAGAGCCGCTGGGCATGTTTAATCTTCAGTGGGTTTTCTATGGCACAGTGATTTCTCAGATTTTTTCTAAAAGTTTTGGAGCAACTGTTCCAAGCCTACTAAAATTTCTAGGCTACATAACAGTGCTCAGCAACTTTTTGGTACCCAGTGGCTGAAGGGGGAAGGATAAGATTGCAAAGAGTGGGATGATGAACCAAAGGAGTCTGTCTGGGTTAGATCACACATCTCGTTCAGTCCGGGATTTTTTTTCTTCTGTAATGGGGAGGGGGAGCTGTATTAAGTATAAAACCTGAACTGTATTAAGTATATTTCAAGGCTCACACTACTGTGTTTCCACTCTTAAAATGGTAGGGTAGTACCATGTCAATTTTTGGTAATCAAATTGTCAACATTAAGTTGCAGCAACCATTGGAGAGGCCCATGAGTCTGATAGCTAGAAAAAGAGATTTAGGGCTACGTAGTATTGTTATATGGATCACTCTACAACACATAGCGCTATCTATGATCATCACTTTAACAAAAATCAGATTTAGGAGAACAGAATCAGTAGAATAAGTCTAGAAGGAAGGTTAGAAAGTTTAAGGGAGAATTCTGCATATTGAAATACTGTACCTTTTTCTCAACAAAAACAGTGTACCAACTCAATCAACTGTTGGCCAAATCTCAGGAGCAGGCTTCAGTTAGTTCTTTTGTACTGTATATTGTGTATCAGTACACACAGGAATACTCCATGAGAAACTAAACTTCAGCAGAAATCCATAGACTGCATGATAGAGCTTTGTACAGAGCCACAGAAACAACTGAGCTTCGCCACAATATGGTTCAGTATTTGAAATAATCAAAAGAATCAGTATTTTTCATTCAACAAAATTAGAATCTCAAAATCCTAAGCTAGTATTCGGAGTTTCCCCCACCTTCTCATTTACGGGGCTACTGATTTTAATGGGATCTCACAAAAAGAAATATTCTGCTGCCGCCTCCCGCCTCCCGCCTCCCCTCCCAATCTTAAGCAGGCTCTGAAATACACTGAGCACACTAGCTCTGTTGATTTGTTGTAAGTATATTAACCGTGTTAAACCTAACAGAAGTCTCTCCCACTTAAAAGTGCTCAACTCTGGCTGAATCATGCCTGGTTATTACAAATATAAGAAAGCTTTCATACACATAAAAAACAATCCAGCAACTACAGAGCTGTAGTGTCTGTTCTATGAAATTCACTGACGTGTTGGATTCTGAAATAAGAAACATCCGTTATATACTATAGAACTGCCATGTTTTAAAATAAGAGATCTTTCCAGCAGTTGTAACAACAGATAAACACCATTCTAGACTGGAAGAGGCTAAGAACATCATACATCATAAAAATTGTAATCTCTATGGAACTGCAGATAATGAAACAGATTTAGAGTGCATACTATGCAAAATTATGAGCAGAGCCTGCCCCGGTACACCTAAAAACATAAACCCTGTTTGATTACCTAATTTTAGGCAGAAACAAAATAGGATTAACTGAATATGCTTAAACCAAGTTTATTAGGTTCCAAGGTTTGATTTTATAATGGCCGAAACACTCTCAACACAAATTAAGTGCTGCTCATCTGTTTCTGTATAAAACCTCCCTTAATTTGCTTTTGAAACCAAGGATAGCCATATTTTTTTTAAGTAGAAGCTACCATGTTGCTGTGATGGAACTGGGCACCTGCTAACTTACACGGATAGGTCCATGTTTATTTTCTTGGCAATAGTATAGAAATGGTTTATGATTGCTACCTTTTGGAACTTCCGTCCCTTTCCAGTCTAACCTACAGCCCTTGGATATCCTGACAGTCATCCAACCCCACTTTCCAGAATCAGCCAAAGTTGACTAAGTAGTACCACCTACAATGAGTTGGCCATGAGGGAACAAGTATTATATTGCCTTATAAGTCAGCTTATACATAATTCCTGCGTACATCATTCATTCAGGATCTACACTTGGTTTCTTAACTCTTGTATCTGGCATGCCATAAAAGACACATGGTATATCACATGGGCAAATCAACATAGCTTGTACTTTACCTACAGCTTTTCACCCAGGAAGTTATAACTTTTGAAGTAGTCCAAGATGTCATTCTTTGTTTCCCTAGTTCAGAGAGCAAGACACTGCACAGCATCAGTATTACCTGTACTTGAAAAAACACTATTCTGTACTTCCAGGTAATTAACATAGGGAAAAATGGAAGTACATTTTAAACACTCTTTTCCCCCTAAAGAAAGTCTACTATGTGTAACTGTGTAGTTGGATATCATCTTTTTTACTCACTTGGACAGGTGCAGAGGAACATATCCCCAAGACTGCTTAATTGCCATTTCTCTTTGTATTAAAATACCAATATCTTATAAATGTTTAAAAAGGCTTCTTTTACCATCTACATGCAGGGTGGGGCAAGAGAAGCAAAATTCCATAAGCTAAGCTATGGAGAATTCTCTCTATGCTTATCAGCTATTTTTATACACTGTAGTTTAATTCATTCCATTCTTTCTCACCAAAGCATAAAGCAAAAATAGATGAACTAAAAACCAAAACCAGCACCTGGAGAAGAAAGAAAATCATGAACACGCAGCGATGTTCACAAAGAAGCCTCTCGCTTCGGCTGCGGTGTAGACAGATTTTCACAGGTTTTCTCCATTGTTAAGCTTCTTAGCTAACAAATGCTCATCCATCACCCTAATAACTCTCTCGCTTACCGTATAATTCGCCCCCACTACTTTAGGGACGACATTTTTTTCTGATTTCTGGTTTGTCCCACCAATCTGACGCTATCTGCCAGCCTGACATTTGCTGCTTCACACAATTCTTAAACTCCTTGAAGCACGTCTGAATAAATAAAAGTTGAGGCCAAGTCATTCAGCCACGATACTAGCGGGCTCTCCCGCTGTCATATCGTGAACCAACTGTCCCCAAGAGCGACCAAAGAATGGAGAGGCTACTCCGGGACAACCCAGAGGCGCGAGAGAAGAAGAGCCTCACGCAGCCGATTCCTTTTGGGGAAAGGAGGAATATCTGCCGTTTCCAGGAAAGAGTCCCCAGCGGGACCCACCCTGGTGCTGGGAGCAACCGGAAGGAGAGGTGCCACTCACTAGTGCCAGGCCTGGAGAGCAGCAGCAGAAAAGCAGTCATCCCCAAAGCCGCTAGGTGGGCCAGGGCCCTGCAGCCGCGCCGCAGCCAAACAAACGCACGGCGCTCGGCGGGGGCGTCCGACATTACGAAGACGTCCTCCCCGCCGCCTCCTCCGGCGTTTATTCTGGGAAGGGAAGCGCTGGGTGTGGTTTGCAGGCGGCTGCAACGCACAAGCACCTGTTGGGAGGGGGCGTAGCCCGGGAGAAAAGGCTAGGAGGTCTTCCCGGGCAGGGAAATCTGGGAGACGCTGGCGGACAGATGTCGTTCGGTCCCACTCCCATTCCCTTCTTACGAGACAGCCAACAAAGCTTCCTGCCTTCTTTTTAGGGATTCAGGTGGTTTGATTGGAAATCACCAGGCCCGAGTAATCTACACTCTAGCGCGTGTAGAGAAATGATCGAGAATCAAGCGAGGGAATCTGAATCTAATGCCCGCCGCCGTCCACAGGATACGTCCTCAGGACCCACTTGCCCGTAGTTAGGCATGCTTTACTCAGATCAGTATTCTGGCGTTCCATGGCACGTCAGGCTAAAATATGGTGAGTTGGTTTGGGTTACACCCACTCTCTAAAATCATACACTGAGGAGGGCGATGTGTCTGTCAAATCATAAACCATGATCTATAGTTTAGTGCAATGACATCCTGTGAACCCAGCCAACCATGGCTTGGAGTTAGGGTAAGGTCACTCCCTCTTGAATATCCACAATGCCTCCTCTCTTCAAATCACACCTTTCAGGGAAGAGGTTGCAAGTTCCAAGGAGAATTGGAATTATTTAGGAGTTTTCTTACCGGATCATTCTAAATGTCAGTTTCATAATTTTCCAGTGTATAAGCAAAAAGTGCCCTGGCTACCTCCAGATGTGTATCTACATTTTTCTTGCTGCCTACAGCCATTTTTATTTAAAAATAAAACACACCAATTGGGATATATGTATCTTTTCTTCCTCTTCTCTCAACTCCCATGTTGTGGATAAAGCCACATGGAAAGCAGCCATCTGTATCTTCCCCGTTTTGAAAACACCAGGTCACTTTTCTGTGCCTAACTAGAGAAACAGTGGAGCAGGGGGTGTTCTCTCAACAGATCAGTTCTGCCATTACAAATGGTCAAGTGAGGCTTATCCAGCTTTTTACTCAGAAATTCAGTGAAACGAGGCAGAAGCCAAAACATTACCAGTTAAATGGCCATTTCTATGTTCAACTGCATTTTATGTTCAAGTATGTATACTCAATGTTTCCTGGTTCTGCCTGAAGTCACATTTCCACCACTATCTCCTACCCTTCACAACTTCTAAAAAAATCAGGTATTTCTTGCCACTGGAATTTAGCATTTCTCTTCACCCATCTGTCTCTACTAATGCCAGTTGCCTAATTTCTCAGGCGGAGACCTTTGCTGGCATTTAAGCCGCCTTCAAGGTGTCTAAAACTTCAAGCACCAAAGCAATGTTTCTTTACCCAGGATTTCTCAGGAGAAAACCCCTGATTATTCAATATGACATTAAATTTATTCCCCAAATTCTTATGCAGGTTGTCTGCAGCTCAAGAATTAGACTTCCAGTGAAAATCTCTTACTGTTGAGCAAAGGCCACTGTCATAGGTGAATCCCTGTAATGTTTTGCCCCAGCCTGCTTGTTGCTAAGCGAAAGCATTTGAGGCCATATGCATATTTTAATTCACTGGTCTTTCTCACAAAATCGTATTTCCATTTGATTCTCCTTTGCCAGGTAATGTGCATTATTCTAGAGGCAGCCAGAGGCACTGAATCCTCCAGATTTTTCAAACCAGCCTCCTTCGAAATGTGCCAAACTGCAACTTCCATAATCTGGAGCCAGCAATGTTGGCTTAATTTATTGCTAAAGTTCAACAGGCCTGAAGGGAACCTAGATGGGGAAACCTGGAGTACAAAGATGGGATGATGAACAGAATTGTAAGTTAAGTGCCATGGAAAAACTCCACTAAAGCAAACATCTGGTTTAATCTGCATAAAAACAATCCTTGTGTATTTATGTACTTGGTGGGGAATAAAATCTTTCTGTGCCTACTGCCTGAATTACTTGCAGTATGCACTCTCATCCCAGCTCCCCACCCCGCTTTTTCCTTTTCATCTTCAAGACTATGAACCAGTAGCCTTTTAACATTAGAGAAGGAGCAGAGCAACACTGCCTTTTTTTCTCATCTAAAATACCTTTATATTTTCAAACCAAGAATAGGGATGAAAATGGTGCTTTCAGTCATTACTGCACTGATATATCAATCCTGTATATGCTATAGAGAAACGTGGCTTCTGTCTCTGCTTTAAAAGCAAGTAGCACTTAGAGGCAGAGAGAGAAAAGGGCTTGGTCAAGGTACAGTTAGAAGCAGAGAGAGGAAAGGATGATTAAGGTTCAGCCTGAGTGACAATCGTCTAGCACAGGAACCACTGCAGAGGTAAACAAAGCAAGAAAATGGGCATTTGCCAATAGCATTATCATCTGCCAAGCTGTATTAATAACCACTGACACACCCAGGAAGATGCCAAAATATTAGCATCCCCTGCCAAAGCCTGTAATCCTAATTTTTGTATGGGGCCACTGCTTCTGCCACCCTTTCTGGAATTGTATACAGGAGTTGTGAAAGGGATACTGCATTTTTGTCAGTGTCCTTTGATCCAATTTTTGTCTCTCTTCCCCATCCCTTCCACTTTGTTATTTATTTATTTCTGTAAGCAAAACCACCACAACACCAAAAAAGAACAATAGCAGTCTTCAGGTATTTTAGAGGATTTTTTTCTCTAAAAAAATACTATAAAGTTATAAAAAGCAAAGAGGCTTCGAATTGGACCCAGGGACAGAGTTCTTAGACAGTTGGCTCCTTCTGCAGAATGCAGGCACTTGCTGTTAATGCGCTTTTGACTGTAAAGAGAAGAAAGAAGACAGTGTCAATGCAGAATATGGCAGTTCATGTCATACCAGTTACAGAAAAAAGTGCCTATCATAGCTAGTGTGTAGCCAGTGCCTCTCTGAAATGACAAAAGGACATACATCTATCTTTATTAATTAATAACCTTTCATGAAAGTGAAATGGACTTCGTATATGTTGGCAGAGCATCATCTAAAGATCATCTCTAACTGAAAAAAGTTGGATCAGGTTTCAAATAAACACAACTGCAGGTAACATGCTCCCCAATCACCTCTCTGCAGCAAGTGCATAAATTGGACTATAGTATAGTAAGGAATTGCTCCCTTGCTGTCCATAATTAGGGGTTCACAGTAATCCAAGGTGACACAAAAACAGAGGCTCATATCATCCTCCAGCAAGCAATCAGCTATTTCCACATAGCTTCTCCCATGTGGCTGCAAAGACATTTAAAAGATGAAATCACATAGTGGTACAATACATTTTTCGTGCCCACTTGCTTAACCAAGGTGGACTTCAAACTGAATGGGGAGGAAATGTTGAGTATATACGAAATTCTGAGTGTACAGTATGTATATGTGTTTAACTGTAATCCAGTAATCCAGAGGGAGCCTGGGGACCTGTGCCTCTGACTGATATATACTGTACCTCCAAGTCACTAGTGGCTGGAATCCCACTCACAGAACATCAGGAGCTATCACAGCAACTGCAGTCTCATGTTTCAGGAACAGCGTTTTAAAATGAAATCTCTACTGGATTTAGTTCATATTTCCATGACAAATGAAATAAACTAATCCAAGGCAGAAAGAAACTCTACCTCTTTCTGAGTTGGTAGCTGGGCACTGTTTCAACATAACGCAATATAACTGCAGTGGTGGTGTAATACATTTAATAAATATCTGGTCAGTGACCATAATAAAATCAACTAAATTGAATTAACATTTAATAAATACGTATATAATTCAGCAGCTGAGAACTCTGGCTGGTGGGTACCAAGCAGAGGGTTGGATTAGATGACCTTCAAAGGACCCTCAAATTTCTGATTCTGACAATAGAGAATGTGCAGATCCTTCATACTTTTAAAGTCAATACCAGCATATCCTCAAATCAGTTACCTGAAGGTAAGATTAATCTAAGTATTATTGCCAGTTTTAATTTCAAGATACCTACAAACTGTTGGCCTTTTGTCAAAAGTTTTAGAAGCAGAAACTATTTTTTGTTCATATTGGGAGAACCAAGCACAGTTTTGCTCACACCCTGCCATAAAACTTCCAATACTAGTCTGAATTTGGATGTCTTGAATTCTCAGCTCCCTTTCTCCCAAAAGGAAACTTTTAGTTTGAGTTGCAGAAAAGAGAGGTGTGCCTGGCAGAACAGAAACATCAAATGGGGTGCTGATCATTAGCTGGGGTTTCATTCCCCATTCCACTCAGCTCATTTTAAGATAAATTTAACTAATTTGCAGCATTGCACAAACATCTATCAGTGTGTTCAGAGGCTTGACTTCAGCAAGTTCTTATGAGATATGAATTATACTGGAGACACAAATGAAAGGCGAAAGGTCCCCTGTGCAAGCACCAAGTCATGTCTGACCCTTTGGGGGGATGCCGCTTTCGTGACGTTTTCTTGGCAGACTATAGCAGGGTGGTTTGCCATTGCCTTCCCCAAAATTGTCACCTTCCCCAGCAAGCTGGGTACTCATTTTACCGACCTCGGAAGGATGGAAGGCTGAGTCGACCTGAGCCGGCTACCCGAGGATCCAGCTTCCGCTGGAATCGAACTCAGGTTGTGGGGAGAGTTTTGGTTGCAATACTGCCACCTACCACTCTGCGCCACACGAGACACAAATACAGTCTGTAAATTAAAGGTCCATTTCTAATGTTTTGTGCAATCTCCTTTCTTCAATTATGTTTCCAGGGAATTGCATAACCTGGTCTTCTTGATCAGAATCTGATTATTCCAATATATTTACTGTAAGTTCCTACTTAAATATGTCCTGTCCCTTCAAAGAGCTCTTAGCTGCCAGTTTGTCCCCATCCCATCCCCCGGGACGACAGCAACTTAACAGAAGAACATTCAGCAGGTGAAGCTGCTTTCCTATCTCATATGATGGAAAAACTGCATTTGTGAATTGCTGCTTCTTGTACAGCTCTTATGGTCAAGCAATCCTGTTAAGAAACAGGACTGGAACTTTAGCACATGCTAAAGCATGCATAAAACTAAAAGAGCAGAATAAGAAAGGTGGGAATGCTAGATTCGTGCATCACATTAAGCGCAGGTTTGTTTTAACCATCGTTATTGAATACATGATGCTAAGCCATAAACTGTGGTTTACAGATAACTATGGTTGAACCAGAACTAAAGTACACTAAAACTTAGCATGATTTGTGATTTCAGCCATTATGTTTCTATCTTCTGTCCTTCCAGATTGTGCAGAAATAAAACACAGTTTCATGTGGCTTGAAAGCTAGTATTCCGAATAGTAGCTACTACAACGGCCTTCCCCAGCACTTATTATTCAAAATAAACAGCCCTCCCGAGGCTTTGATAAGAAATAGATTTCCCCAGCAATAAAATTAGTTCCCGTGATCATTTGACTTTTCAGTGATTGTAAATTGACTTAATCTATCAACGTTGCTGAATTCCTTTTTAAATTTTAAAAAAATGTTCAGAAATATTTGCTATTGAGTGGTACAGAAATTTTAAAAACACTTCAGTGTTAGATAACCAAAAAAGAACATTGATTAAAAATCCTATTCTTACCATGCGAAAATAAAAATAAATACAAATTTACCCACCACGTCCTTATTTCTCAAAAAATTGACCTCATCAGTTGATCATTTCATGGTTCATTTGGCTAATCCACTAAATAAAGCTTACTATACTAATAAAAAATACAAGCTTGAAATGGTGACTATTCATCGTTGTTCAGTTTTGCTGCATTATTTTTCAAACATGTAACAATTGCAAACACACCTAAGAAGATACATCCGAATACTTCAAACAGCACTATAGCAGAAACTGAATGGAATGTACGTGATGCTACCTACTTTAATATTGATTGTATTTGTTTTGACATGTTATACCAGTTTACACTTATGAAGTAGTCAGCCTTGTAATGGCAGAATGCAGACTTTGCAACATAAAGTTGATGAAGGCAAAAAGAAAGCCAGTACAGTTCTTCAAAGGTGGAAGGAAATTCAACCATACTCTTATGATGCCCAAAACAGGAACTTACCTTCATTGTGTTCTGCTTCTCCTCAAAGGAGACAACTGGCTTCTTCCTTCTGACTGAGCCACCCAAATCAGAGGAGGAACAAGAAGGCATGGGTGAGGGTGAGTGCTTGGTCTTCACTGGCCTACAGTAGGTGGCTGAATTCTTGCGTCTCTTAGCCTCTTCATCAGAGATGCAGTTGGTCAACATTGTTTTTGGACCATTCAGTGAGGAGCCCTGGTTCTCCAGTGATGAGGATTTGACTGGCATGTGGCTAGGTGCCCTGCAATCCAGATGGTTGACCCTCTTGATTCTGGTCCCTGAAGAGACTGTCCCATTCAGGGAAAGGTTGGAGGAAGCCACCCCAGATGTCTTAGCCTTGGCAGATGGATGGGACACCTGGCAGCCAGCTGCCTTGTTCTTGCCCAGATCTAGGAAACAAGTTTGTTTGTATGGTGGGCTAGCAGGGGCACTGGAAGATTGCTTGCGCTTCCGAGCTAAGGCTTCTGGCTCCACATTGCCAGCCATCTCCTTGGCTTTGGAGGACTTGCTGGCCTTGTTCAAAGGCAACTTGCTGAACGATGGTGATGGGGTATTGGCTGGGAGTGGGGAGGTGATGGATTGGCTTCCACCCATGCAGTCTGACTGGCTACAGGCAGCTGCAGCATGGGGCGAACCAACTGCATAGTTCACACCATGGTGATGACAGCTGTCCCTGGATGTCATGGTCACTGAAGTTGCCCAGGATACAGAGGTCCTGCCCAGGGTATTGTGGGGAAGGCTGCAAACCAGGGAGGAATTGTAATTTGGGGATGTATTGGATGTAGAGAAGCCCAAAAGCATTGGTGATGGTGTGGTGGAAATTGGATGATCAGCAGCTGGAGGAATCCTTCTGGGTGAGTCAAAGCAAGAAAACAAAGAGTTAAGAAGCAAAGCTTGTTTAACATACCAGCTGTCAATTATTCAGCCCAGATGTCAGTACTGGATCATTGTGCTCTGTTTTTTTTGTATTTCCAAAATTATACAGGATCTCTCTGTTGTCCTTCAGATTCAAAACCTTTTCTTTTTCTTTTTTTGTTCCTATCACTGTCAAATTGTAAAGGTCTTTACAAGTACAGATACCTTCAAATACATTGTCTCCATTGTCTCTCAACCTCTTCCCCTGCTAGACTCACCCATTATTCAGATAGGTTTTCTGTCTATGAAGGAGACACCATGAAACTTGGTAATCCAGTGCCATCTACTGGAGAAACCGCCCCCCCCCAAAAAAAAACAGCAGAGACTCAACAAATATTTCAACAGACACTGGCTTAGAGTGATTGATGATGAAGCAGTGGAATGAAAGCTAAACAGACATGACTAGCTCCTATCAATGACGTGTAAAAGGTGGGCCTACCTATTGGGACACAAAAAATATTCAACGGATCCCTATTTGTTTCCAATGATCCAGATATCTTTTTTTATTCCTAGATACCACTTCTGTCAAAGAGATACACAACTGTAAAATACAACAAATACACAATTTTAAAAATTCCAGTCTTGCTTGGAATGAAAATGAAAAACTCTCATCTAAGATAATACCTCTCTCCATGATGACAGAGTGTAAGATTGTCAGTCTGAGTTAATAAACTGAATGAATGGCTTATGGCACAATTCTATATGAAAATCCACCAAGCTGTTGTTGCTTGGGGTTTTTTTGACAGCACTAGGTAAAGACAATTTCTCAGTCTTCTAACAATTGTTTTTGTGCTTCTTAATCTTTGCACTATTTTATCCTTGATATTTTTTTAAATTTACTTTTCCTTTGTTACATATTGTTAGTGGTTTTACTCTGCTTTTTATCTAAGCTGTTTCATTGTAACTGTTAAATGTCTTTAACAAGTAATTATGTAGAAAACTTAGTAGTTTAAAAAAGAAAAGAATACATAGATATAATTGAATTTTCAGGTACAAGGAGGGTCTGTGCTGTTTTTGCAGTTTTTCCTTTTTTTTCCTTCTTGTACATTATGGGCCCAATCTTTAGACATTTCTAGTGTTCGATGATGATGCCAAATCCCTTTTAAAAGTACAAATTTAGGAATACAATTTTATGTGAGCCACTCAGAGTTTGTTGAATTGGGTGAGATGCAAACTATGTAAATAAATAAATCAGGACTTGTTTTGAGAAATATGCAAGACTATTCTATTATGACTTAGGATTGACTTCTTATACATGAAGACATCATACTGCTCTTCCACTGCATGCCCATGTGCATGTATATGACTGTGCAAAGGCAGAAGCATATTCGAATTATTCCCCCAATTTGTTTGGCATTCTCCTTGGGTAACTTACTTCCACATGTGTGAGCTAAGATGTCTCTCCAGCATGGAATTGAGTGCAGAGCAGAACCGATCCAGCCGTCGACTGAACACATAACACCCTGGGCTCACCAATCTGCTTCCAAAAGTGCAGAACTGTTGTGGTGGAGGAGGGGTAAATGGAAGGATGGAAGTGTTAGGAACTCAAAGTCATGGAAAGAGCATGCACTCTAATTCGACCAAGACAAGCAGGAGATACAGTTTATACCAAGGATGTTATTCATTCTATCCTCTAGTTCTCCAGCTTCTGAAAAAGAGAGACTAAGTCACATCTATCCTGTTAAGTTCCAAGAATAATTAATTTTTTGTGGATTCAACCCACATTTCATTAGTGCAGCAGAGAATATTTGTATTTGTTAACCCCAAGATTCAAGCTCTGGTCAACTGAATTAAAGGGATTATTAATCTCAAAGCTAGGAGGAGTCTCTTTTCTTTGGAGAATCACTTCTTGCCCTTCAAAACACTGGACTGGGTAGACTAAAGGCTTGACAGATTGGCTCAATTTACATATTGTGCTAAGCATTATCGAACAAGCATAATGGCTGGGTTCAGAGATCACGTTAAGCCAAAAACAAATATATCACATTACGACTTAGAGTCATGTGTGAACCCATGCGCTAAAAGGCCATATCACAGATGCATAGGTACAACACTGCATTCCCCTATAGCACCATTTTTAACATTTGGCAAGTATCTCCCATCAAAGCCACCCAGCTCAAAGTAGATAGAGCAGGATGGGTCTCAGCCTGTCACCTACTGCCTGGGGATGTGGTCGTCGTGTTGCATAATGGCAATCTAACTTGCGGGGATCATCTGTGGCATCGTCCTCACTCTCCTCACTTGTCACCCGCCCAGTGCTCTTGGGTGCTGGGAAACGGTAGAGATGGTGGTCAGTTTCACAAGAAGAAACAGGCCCGTCGTCAGGGTCACTCTCTGAGGAAACCCTAGATCTGAAAGCAATGGAAGGAGGATAAAAGCTGAGCTTTCCAAGAATTGAATTTCGAGAATCTATGGCAATACCATCGTGCTCCCTCCTCCCAGTTGTGCCTTACCTGGAAAGTGCACAGTGGGAATATGGTTGTTTTGTGTGACGAGAAGGAGAAACATTGGACAGGACCAAAGACGTCTGTGACATGGAAGAGAAGTCCTGCAACAGTCGTTCAGTAGCTATTTCTTTCCTCACTGGACTCTTATCTTTGGGAGACTCGCCTTTCTTGGTGCTGGCCTTCAGTTCAGCCACTAACACATCAAAGTCCTTTGTGCGGCCCTGCACCTCTCGACGCTGATGTACAGAATGGATCTGGGGCACAGGCAGGGTAGACAGGTTAGATTTGTCAGCTGGCTGGTGGAAAAGCAAGTTCAGAGAGAGGATGTGACGACAGGCCACTTTCAAATAAAGAACATCCCACATAAAACCCGTGAGTGGTACAATCTTGTGAGAAGAGTGTGTGACATTTCTCTAGTGAACATTTTAACAAGTCTCTGAGAGACTGGAACTCAAGCAGGGTTAAGGTTAGACAATCATCATTTATATGGGAGTGGGCAATCTTTTCTTGGGGAAAGGACCACACCTGGTCCTTTAATGGGCTCTCAGGAGCCATACTCCAGGAATTGGTTGAAAGTGGAATCGAAGCTAAGACAAAGCCAAATTTAATGTGATTCAATTTAATTAAATATTAACTACACCCTGTGTTTAATAATTTTCCATTTCTGTCACATTAAACATGACAGTTCAATAGCATCTTTTGGAAGAGTCCTTAACCTGAATCCAAGACTTGGTGGGAATGCATGCGGCTTCTGACAGATACTAAATTAAACAAGATTTGTTAAAGGTTTGGCTTGAAAAAAAAATCTGTCTTATTGTGAAAAAGCAGAGAAAAAATTATTGTATACAGTTGCATATAATGTGACGTTATTCACAATGGGAAATTATCCAAAGCTATCTTATAAAGATTTATTCATTGCACTTGTTACATATTATATTATATTACATTATATTATATTAATTATATTATTTTCCCATCACACTATTCCCTCTTGGGGCAATATTATGCATGGCACAGAAAGGGAGTAAGGAACAGTAAGACAAAGGCAAAGAAGGTATGAAATAAGAAAAAATAACAGGAAATGTACATACTTTTAGTTTCTACCAATACCATTCATGATTCATCTCCCTGTCTTTCTACCCTTGCAAACCATCCTTCCTTCCACCACATCCATATACCACCTATATGCTGCCTTTGGTCTTTTAAACTTTTTCGTTTTGAGGATCTTATCCAGCCAGAACTTTCTTGGCCTTCCCCTTCCTCTCAGTCTATTTGCTCTTCCTTCACATATTACTTTTGCAATTCAAGCCTCCGCCATTCTATCTATCTGACCAAGCCACCATATTTTTGGACTGGTCACTCACTTTCATAATCAATTCACATTCAGCACACATCCATTCTCAACCCTGTATGTTCTCGTTTGACCCTATGCCCTTAAGTATGCCATTCAATGTTCTTACATGTTTCTCCTGAAATACCTAGCTCTCATTTCCATAGAACCAATCAGGCAGAAGCTTTTATTCCCAGCCATTTTCACTTCTTTCAAGAAGCATTCATTCCTCACAACAGAACACATAGTACCCACTATGTTTCTATCAGTATTTACACATCCTAAAATCTCTCAATCCATTTTCCCATCTTTAATAAACATCGTACCAAGGTCACAAATCCATCTACTTGCTCTAGTTTTTTTTCCCATTTATGTATAACTTAAAATCATTCACTCCATTTCCTTGTCAAACGTAATTACCACATCCACATTGCTCACTGCATCATACACTCTAACATTCACTGCAAATTATTCAGTTCTCAGCTAACAACACAGCATCATCTGCATACAAAAGTACATGTATATTCATATGCACAAACAACTCACTTCTAACATCGTTGCAAGCATTCCTTACATATTTATCCATAAATACATTAAACAACCTAGAGAAATACTATATCCTTGTCCTATCCCCTGCTCAGTACTGAACCATTCTCCAAGCATTCTATTTATTTTAACACATGCTTTATTTCCATGATACACCTCTCTTATCACTGTCAGTAACCAGTTTTCTACTCCATATTCTCACAAAGCATTTCATCATTCAAGCTGATTCTCTTTATCATGTATTTTCTCTAAATCAATAAATGCAGCCTGAATACCACCAGCTATAGGCTTAATTCACACCCTCCCTGACTCCTTTGGGATGGCAGGCAGGGCATGAGTGATGGACTGAGACCATCAATACTTCCCAAGGGTAGGATTTGATGCTACTAGTCTTGAAGGATGCAGGAGTGCACCCTTTCCTAAAGAAGCCCTCCTTGGATCCAACCTTGTTTGATAACTTCCACCCAGGCTCCAGCCTTCCTCTTTCTAGGAAAGGTTGTTGAGAAAGTCTTTGAGAATTTGTTACAGAGGATCCTAGAGAAAATGGATAATCTGGATCCTTTTCGGTTTAGATTCAGGCCTAGTCATGGGACAGAAACAGTGCTGGTCACTTTGGCAGAAAAACTACATGTGGATCAAGATGGGGAAAGGGCACTACTCTTGGTCCTTTCAGACTTCTTGATGGTGTTCAATATTATTAACATCCTTCTTAACAACTTGTAATGGTTGTGAGTTGAGGACACCATCATTCAGTGTTTCCATTCCTACTTGAGTGGGTAGTTCCAGTTGGTGGTCAAGGAGGTAGCAATTGATCCCTAGAGAACTCCAATATGTTCTCTAGGCCTCAGTCTTCCCCTTCAAGTTATTTATTTATTTATATTTCAAATTTCGTCACTGCCAATCTCACTCAAGTGACTCTGGACGATTCACAATAAAACTAAAATAAATACAGGTTAAAATACAATAAAAGGGGACGCGGTGGCGCTGTGGGTTAAACCGCTGAGCTGCCGATCGGAAGGTCGGCGGTTCAAAACCGCGCGGCGGGGTGAGCTCCCGTTGCTCGTCCCAGCTCCTGCTCACCTAGCAGTTCGAAAACATGCAAATGTGAGTAGATCAATAGGTACCGCTTCGGCGGGAAGGTAACGGCGTTCCGAGTCGTCATGCTGGCCACATGACCCGGAAGTGTCTATGACAACGCCGGCTCCAAGGCTTAGAAACGGAGATGAGCACCGCCCCCTAGAGTCGGACACGACTGGACTTTACGTCAAGGGAAACCTTTACCTTTACCTTTACTAAAATACAATAAAAGCAGTATTCTTAAATTGTTATTCTTAAATAACAATATAAATATAAATATATTTAACATTTACATGAAACAGCTAAGGGAGGTTATCCACTGGTATGGATGACACTCAATATACATTGCCACTTAGGATCAGGGTAGAGAAATCCTGAACTGATGTCTGGAGGCTGTAGAGATCTGGATAGGGCAAGACAAACTCTGCTTAAATCTTTCCAAGCAAAGTTGCTGTTTGTCAGCAAACATCTGGGCAATTCAATACCAGTGGCCTTAGTAGTTACTCCTGGTAGGATCATATTCCCCACAAAAGAGCTGATTAGTGGTTCAGGAGTCCTTCCAGACCTGAAACAGCAGGTGGAATGGTCAGGAAAGACATTGTCCAACTTCAGTTGATGCATCAATTATGACCTTACCTCAACCAGGATGCCTCAGTGATAGTTCCTAATTTAATTGGGACTGGAATTGGGATTGGAATTTCCATCACTAAGTGATGTTGTCGTAAAGAGCGACATCACGTAACCACATCGCTTAGCGACGTCAATCCTGGCAGTCCCTCTTGCCATCATTAAGCAAGGATCATGGGTCATTAAGTGAGGACCTCCTCACAACTTCCTGCCAGCTTCCAACAACAAAGTCAATGGAGAAGCCAGCAGGAAGCTGTAAGTCCTGGGGGCTGCTGCGGCCCAGCGCAAGTGCAGCAGGGCCAGTGGTGGCTGCTGCTGGGTATGGGAAGCTGTGCTGGGGGCCGCCACGGCACCACACCAGTGTGGCCAGGCGTGTGTGTGCACGCAACGGAGTGCAGGTGGGTGAGGTGTTGCAGGCGTGCGTGCACTAAGGAGTACAAAATCCCTGGGATCTCATACTCTGTAGCCAGGCTCCTTGGGAGAAAAAGTGGCAGGAGCAGGAGCAAAAGAACCAGAGTGACTTGTGATCTTCTCTGCCAGCTTCCACATTGACTTTGCTTGTGGGAAGCCGGCAGGGAAGGTCACAAATGGCAATCACAAGACTGCAGGAAGCTGCAACTGTCATAAGTGCAAGCTGGTTGCCAAGTGCCTGGATCGCAATCATGTGACTACGGGGATGCTGGGATGGCCAGAACTTTGAGGACCGGTTGTAAGTACCACTCATTCAGCGCTGTTATAACTTTGAATGGTCGCTGAATGAGCAGTTGTTAACCGAGGACTACCTGTATGTTAAACCAGTTGCACAGACACTTCATAGGGAAACATCCTCATTTCAGCATTTCTCTAGTTAACACCATCCATGCTTGCAGCCTTATGATTTTTTCAAGATATTCACAACGTTGATGAGTTCCATCACTTTTTTCTTGGACACTCATATTTGCAGCATTTATTTCAATACCAATTTTCAACATATTGCTACTGTTTCTCTGCAAATAACTCAAGTAGGTTTTCCAGCATTTCCTTATTTTAGTTTCACCATACATCATTTCATCACTTCTATTTTTAATTATATTCATTCTGTAAGAGGCTCTTCAGCATTTTTCACCTACTTCCAAAACAATTATTTACTTCCACCAATATTATTGCAAATACCCTTTTCTCTTTTTTTCATTATACAGTACCTTTCTCTTGTCCTTCTTTTTTGTAACTATCATTCTCTTACATGCATTTTTACTTATTCACAAAACTCAGGCTGCAATGTATTACCTTATGTTATATTTTGCTGTCCTGACTGTGAATTGTTTTCTGATGCTTGGACTTCACTAGGAATGTTTCGTTATGGCCTGTCTCTTGCTCTATTAATAAATCCCCCCATCTACCACAAATTCTCCTTTTATCTAAGCAAGCATCCTAAATGTTTGGAACTGTTCCCCTTCTTCAGTTATGTGTACAACGTCCCTGATTATAAAAACACAAAGCCTTACAGCAAAATTAACTTGAGCTTCACATGGTTATCCATTTGTGTATGGCCGCTTTTCAAAAGGAGGGGAGAGGCACCGTTTTCTGGGAAAACTTTTTTGCATATGACTTTCTGAAATGAGTAGGGATGCACACTTGTACAGGTCTTGTTTATTTAAGAGGCATTCATAGAAGAGCTTTCAGGTAAATTATGCCCTTGACCAACATGGGAAACTCCCTCCCTCCCCCACTTCTGAGACTGAACAAAAATACAGCAAATGGTTGAATTTCAGTCTATTTTTTGACGTGGCTTGAAATGGAAGCCATTTGCTCTTAGATGCTCCCAACTTCCATCTACGTTTAACCACCATGGCCATCTCCACCGCCTGCCCCCCCCCCCGCCAATAGGCCAACACGTATCAGCCATGCCTCTGTTAGGGACACCACAGTGTCACTGAAGAGCCTCTTGCAACTCTTCAGAAAAATCAAGAGGTTGAGTTGCAGCTCCAACTCTTCAGCCTTCTCCCATCCCTGCTCCAGGATTCACTTGCCATCCTCATGAAACAAATCACAAAGCAACAGGAGGGGGGGAAAAATCACTGATCAAATTCAAGGGTTTCAAAGGTAAACATCGTAATATACTTTGGATACCCCCAGAAAAAGAAAACTTTCTACACACACATACCATACCTTTTACCTCTACCCCTAGTGCAAAACACTGGAAATATCTTCCCAACCTGAGATAAGCAGGACCAGATAAGCAGAACTGGCATGCTTAATTAGTAAGTTGTGTTAGCATTCTGCCATTAATTAATTAATTAATTTTATTTACACTGCCTGACTCTCAGCGAGTCATGGACTTACACAAACGCACAGCAGCAATATGAGATGACAACAAAGGTCTACCACAGTATTTTTCAACCTTGGCAACTTTAAGATGTGTGACTGGGGAATTCTGGGAGTTGACGTCCACAGATCTTAAAGCTGCCAAGGTTGAGAAACACTGGTCGATCGCAGCCAGCATTCTGCTTCCCACAATGCATCTGACCCTGAAGCCACATCCTTCCTTCTTTCTTGCTTCCTAATGGTAATATTCATTGGCAAGTTTCTCAGTGCTGTAATTCTTTATCAGACTTACCCAGCCTGGTGTCTGTCATTTATTTATTTGTTTGTCTGTCTGTCTGTTTATGGAATTTATATGGCCACCCAACTCAAACAATTGTGACTCCAGGTGGTGTACAATCAAAACCCAGCAACAAACCATACTGTTAAAAAAGCAAAAGAAAATAATAGGTGATCAAAACTCTGCATCCAGGGGAACCCCCAAATTGCCCTCTGGCTCTGAGCAGGGGCATGCCACCTTTCCCCCAGAGCCAGATCAGGCAGGCCCAAAACCTAGAGCCACCTGGTCTTGCTGGGTTGCAATTAATCCTGTCTTTACCCATCCAGATCCTAACAGCCTCCAGACACTGGGAAAGAACCTCAACAGCATCACTTCTATGGCCAGGGATAGTCATACAACTGAGTATCATGTGTGTTGATTATAGTGCACTCCATACAGCTGGATGACACACACATACCCATTGCTTCATGTAGATGTTAAACAGAAGTGGTAGGGAAGGTGGACCCTGAGGCACCCCACAAAGTCTAGGGCTAGACTGCTCCCTCCTCACCAACATGAACTGGAAATGGCCCAAGGGGAAAGAGGAGAACCACTGTAACACCATGTCTGCTATTCCCAATCCCCTAAATCAGTCCAAAAGGATACCATGGTTGATGGTATCAAAAAACACCGAGAGCTCAAGGAGGGTCACGACGGATTCTCTCCACTCATCCTGAAACCACCAAAAGTCATCAACAAGTGCAATAATGCTATCTTGTCCCTGTGTCCCAGTCTGGAAGGGGTCAAGATAATCTACTTCATCCAGTACCCTTTGAAGCTGAAACCAACCACCTTCCCTAAAAAAGGGAAAGCTGAGGAAAGGACAAAAAATGTCCCATTGAGTTTGACCTGCAATGGCTTCTTGAGGCGGGGGCAGACCACAGCCTTTTTCAGAAATGCTGAACTTTGTGTCCACACAGCTGGAGAGCACTAGGCTGGGAAAAACTGATCTATATAGCTATTAGGACTAGTAATCAATAACAGACCTATCCTCCTGTCAGAGCCATTCAGAGCAGATGCCATCACCCTATTTGATGCATGATCATAGCCTACAGAATAAGTGCCATTTGAAGAAGCACTTTCTTCAAACAGTCCTGAGTTCTGTTATGACAATACTTTCTCATTCTTCTCATTTCAACTATCCCCCTCTAAGGTAAAGAGTTCCAAATGTCTTAGCATAGTGTTTCCCAGCCTCAGCAACTTTAAAATGTGTGGACTTCAACTCCCAGAATTCCTCAGCCAGCATGGTGCCTGGGGAATTCTGGGTGCTAAAGTCCACACATCTTAAAAGTTGCTGAGGTTGAAATACACTGCTTTAGTGTATTTCTGTGAAATACACTGCTTCTAGGAAAAGGCTTCCAGCTTTTATTGAAGAAGGGCTCTGCTGCAATAAATGTGCATGCAGCATTTTTACTAAAATATTTTCCCTCCTGTACTTTATTAAGTAAGTTCTAGAAATTCTGGTAAGGAAGTGACACTATTTTTTTTTCTTTTAAACTGACTTTGCTCATAAGCCCTGAATAGCTGCACAATGTGTGGTTATTGAGCAAGGGGATGATGGGGTCTATTACGTAATGGACTGTTGTATAGAAGAGAGTGAGAGGGCCAGTGTAGCAGAGTGCTGAACTGGAACCTCAGAGATTACCACTTGATCGTGGAGATCACTGAGTGACTTTAGACTAGTTGTTTGTTATAAGTACACACTACATAAAATTACTCCCATTACTATTACTTTCTTCCAGCCCAACCAAACTCCCATCGTTGTAAGAATAAAAAGAGGAGTGACTTCATATTTATCCACTTGAGCTTCTTGGAGGGAAGGCAGGATGTAAATGTAATACATCCATAAATAAAATACAGACTTGTTGTCTATTGCAGGAGGGTAGATTTTTAGGAGAAGCTCTTTAATGCAAGAGTGGTTCAAGAATGGAACCAGTTACTGGGGAGTGGTTGAGAACTCACCTCTGCTGGAAATCTTCAGAGACTAGGTTGTCTTCTGTTGGTTGTGGATGTCTTGCACTCAGCAGACCTGCTGAGCGAGTGACTTAAGAGATACCGCTCCAAACAAGGGGTTGGACTAGATAAGTTTGAGATCCCATTCAACCCTATGATTCTTTATCAGGCTCCTCTGACTCTATGACAATACAGTTTTGCCATACTTCGGCACACCCTAGTCTTGTTGCAAATAGGAACATGCTTTCATCCAAAAGCTAGCTTGTATCCAACATCTTAATACAAGAACTGCCAGCTTAGGAGCTTGAATATGGTTGCAAGGCAACACTGTCATCCAAAATTGACACAACATTTGGAGTAGAGAATTGGCTATGTAAAAACAACCTCCATGCCCTCTAGCTATGGTGGGACCAGCAACATCTGAAGGGGAAGGAGTAAAAAAGTAAAGTTGGTGGTTGTGACCACACACAATCAAAGCACATATTCATCGACATTGCAAGCACATACAAAGTGGAAGGGCTTTGATCCCATGGTTGAGACCACCATTTTGACTTTTTTGATTCCTCAAATGAATGACCCGGCTGGTACTCCAATAAGGTATCATTACAAAGATACCATACAGCCTGCACAAAGACATGTCTTCCCTGTTCCACTGTGCAGATGAAGCAGTTCTTTGCATAGAGATACAAAATCACCTGCTAAACATCCCCATGGCAGACTGCCATTAAAAACAAAGGAGGATACCGTCTTGAAAAGAAGAAACATATCCCACCGGAAATGTGTCAGAGCAGCAGTGCATAAGGGCATTTTGCTGAACTGCACTTCTCTCTTGTCCCACACCTCTCTCCAACAACTGCAGGAAGCAGGCTTACATTGCACAGCCTCTTACCTTGCAGGTCAGTAACCGAGTGCAAACTTTCTTGGTTTCAGGGTTCACCACCCCACATTGGCGGTTTAAGTCACATTCTTTCCCTGTGGGGACAAATACAGAATTAGATACAAAAGGAAAAGTGCAGCCAAAGAGTCACGTTCCTGCATGTTTCCTGGTGTCCAATTACATGCCTCCCCTCCCAATCGCCTGATTCCCTTTGATCCTTTAAGGCAGCCCCCTTTTGAAAATGCAGTATTTCAAAAACGAAACAAAACAAAACAATTGTCCTTCACTTTTTGCTGTCAGAGCTGCACGAGTACATTAAATACAATTCTTTGTGTAAATGAACATGTCTCATGGTGTATTTTGTATTTGTACATTTATTTTCTTGCTGACCTTTGTTTTACTTTATGGGTCAGCCTCATATCTTATGGGACATAGATAAGGGTGACATCCTTTTTGTCTTGGCCCAGAATTGTGATCAGATAGTATTTACTGCAAAGAGAAATCCTTTGGAGGTTGGGGAAGACCATACTCTTTCCCCCGAAACTCACTTCCTCCTGCTGCTAAGTAGCTCATATCACATATCCTCCATCCAGTCCTAAAATCCCTTAGCCCAATGCACAAGTCAGCTGATACATGCAATATTCCCCTCCCTTCCCATCCACTCAGGGGTAGTGTGCACATGGGATAAAAGCTCAACCACATGGAATCAGACTGGACAAACTGGTTTTGTACACAGGATACACTGGCTTTGCCAAAATTCCAAAGTGTCTGTGACACACATCCTTTCCCTTTTGACAAAGGATGAAGTGAGACAGGTGATAAGTACACATGGAAAGAGGCTTCTAAGCTGGCAACTCAGCTTCTTCCTGGCCCTATCCCTTCAAGATTACTAGGGAAGCAAAGTTTCTTCCAACTTTGCCCTATGACCCAGGTAGCAACCCACTCTCCCTTACAGATGGAATATGGAATGGATTTATGGGAAATGTTTTGCTTAGGAAATATAGCTATCAAACCAAGGCTCATCTTTACAATGCCAACCATTAAAAAGACTATTATGTAATCATTCCTGATGGTTTTACTTATTATATTGCCTCCAGCCAGAAGATTACACAGTTAGAAAAGCAAGACTCACGTGATATTTTCTTCAGAGATTTGACAGCACCAGATTCCTTCTCACCCAGGCTAGGAGTACTCTCCAGTTTCCTGTTCAAGGTGTCTGCAGGTATGATGCCGGTGCTGCCAGCCTTGGCTGATGTCAGAAGTTCCTTTGGTGATGCCACTAAGGAAGGTTTGCTGAGAACCTCTTTTGAGTTAGCAGAAGACTGTTTGGGAATGGCAGCGTCAGAAAGCAGAGGGGGCGCCTTGATTCCATCTCCATCGGACTTGGGAAGGCCGGAGATCTTCTCTAGGTTCACAACAGGCACAAACAAGCTGGTGGACAAAACAGCATCATGATCTCCCACTTCAGCTGAGGAAGGCCACTTTTACCTCTCCATTGACAGTGCTTGCTATATATTTACAAATCAGGAACACATCAATCTGGCTTATTTGGTCAATTTTTGGTGTGCTTTCTCCACTTCTTCTGCCAGTATCCAGAAGAAATGAGTGGAACCCCAAGACAAACAAGAATAAACCAAGATTCTGGTTTTAGGTGTAATAACTGCCCAGAGTCGCTCTTAGTGAGATGGGTGGTGACAAAATATGAAATTTAAATAAATAAAATAAATAAAAATCACAAGCCCTTCTTTTTAAATCCAGGATTGGTAAGCCATCAACAAACCAAGGCTTCAAACTGTGGCTTGCTGTCAAGCAATAAACCATGCCTTAGCCAAAAACAAGTACGTATTTTGGTCTTAGTGCATTATGCAATCTTCCGAATTATATTTCATCTAAATTCCCAAAGGAAATAACTTGGAGGCCTTGTAAAGGCCATTATGACAGTTGGAGTTCTATACCGGCATACTCTTACAGCAGCTCAGTTCACAAAGCTGCCTTCCTCTTTTATTAGCACTGTATTTATGAACAACAGAAGAAGCTGGGCTGGTGCTCCAAATGCAATCACTGCATGACAAGGCTGCCCAAACAGAGGGGATACAGGAGAAAGTAGAAGAGGAAAAGACATGGAAATAAAGCCCAGCTTCCACAGACAGTACAAGAGGAATCTGGGAAAAGTGGGGAGCACTAACAGTGATAACGCCACACATGATCCTAGCACCTAGCAATCACCATCTTCTAGTTCACCTCCAACCATCAAAAGACCAAGCCAAGCCATCATGGCCCACCTGTTAGTAAATACACTCCGTTTTATATAAATACACTCCATTTTAAATACACTAAATAAACATTTGCCATTATAGCTCACCTGTTAGTAAATACGCTCCGTTTTAGTAAATACACTCCAAACCCAAAATGAGGTCATCTGAACCCAAGGGAGCAGTCATATTTTCTCGCTAGACTTCAAAAATATTTCAAACACTGTTATCTCACTAACAGAATTCAACCTTAATCATTAAATAAATGATCAAGCTTCCATCTGTAATGTAGAAAACTGACTGATTGTTGTATTGACTGTAGATTTTTTAACTTCTGTGTGCTAGTTTTGCCATGAGCATTTGTGGTTATATACATTTGATAATTAAATAAATAAAACTAATTAGTTAATAGAAAGGAGTCACAGAACTACCAAAATGGCATGAAGGGAGTACATAATATTCCTTATTTGTATCATTAATATCTGGTTTATTTATTGCTCTGATTTCTTCTGGAGTTGTAATCCACCATAAAGGAGGAAAGGCTGAAATACATAGTTCAAAATTAATTAAAAAATAAAGTCCACGTTTCAAAAATCATCTTTTTTGGAACTGTTTGTGGCAAATGGGACCATAAATAAATGAATAAAACTAAGAATATGCAAAACCTTTTTGTCTGATCCATTTCAAGTTCAAAACATCATGTGTGAAACAGCTGTCTCAAGTGCAAAAGGAGCTGTTTTGAGCACTTCAGAAGTGTTTCATACTCAAAGTGGTGCTGTTTGAAGCTGGAAGCAATTCAACAACATTGTAGTTGAGATGGGGTATCTAGAGTTCACAACCATTTGAATACAAATCTCCAAAGGAAGATTCTTACTCTGTATGAAATATAAAACCTAGAGAACAAAAATATAAATGAACCCTAGAAGTGCTTGCAGACTCCCTGAATCACCTCAGGAAATACTGCAAGTTGAATCATATGTCCTAAAGGGGATCCTTTTTCTCTTTCTTACTGCACTTCAACCAACCAACAAATAGCTAGAATCGCTTTCTCCAAAGTTTACATGAAGTGAGATATTCTCAGAGAGACTGGTTGGACTTATCCACTCACAAAGAACCCCAGACCCTCTTACCATAGGTTGTCCTTCGGCATCTTGTCCATCTTCTCCGGCATGTGCTGGGTTTGACTAAAGAAGCTCTGGGATTTTTCCCTCCATGATTTGGTGGATCCATGACTGCCACTGACAATGGGTCGCCCATTGACTACATGGCACTTCTGCAAACTGGACGAAGGCTGCACCCGACCACAGAGTTTGCTGAGAGGTCCGTGACGTCTCTCTAAGTGGGAATAACAATGCTGTTAGCCAGAAAGCTTGGCTGGCCATTGAGGGAGCCTGTGAGGCAGCAACCAAACTGCAAATTGCAGCTCTGCCTTGGATATGATGTGGGATAGGTACAACAGTAAGCCAGAGCCTTTTAAAAGCATATTTCCCATAATTATTACGTCCCCTCATCTCCCTCCAGGCAACAGTCCAGCTTTGGATAAAGGTAAAAAGTTGAGCTGAAGGTAAATAATTCACAGATGATTGCTAAAGCCTATAACAAGTAAGTTATGATTCCCAATCTCTTTCGTCAGCTATGAACAAAATAGTGTACTCCCTCACCAAACCTACTCAGGGATAAAAAATAATGCAAACAACATAAAGAAATTATGAGGTGTAGTTTAGCCTGGTCGCTCACCTCCCAGTCAAAATTGAATTCCCAGATCACACCAGGCCAATCAAGTCAGAGAGAGTTTATGCAATCTCTGTATTTCATTCCAGTCAAAAATTATTTAGATAATTTTCACTGCAAAATTCTGGATCTTTCCTTTCCTAATCTACTCTCCACCCTGCCCTGCAAACTTGGTTTTATATATACAGTAATGCCCCAGGAAAGACCTGTTGTTACTAAGTCTGAACTTTCACCTGGAACCTACTGAGCCAAAGTCCATGGCAGCATCTAGAGCTGAGCCTAGACCTTCCAAACATCACAGGCACATTTGTACAGCTCTCCAGTTTACCAAATCACATTTTAAAGTCTCTTTCTGTTCCATAGCATAACACTTTGCTATTATTATATTGTGTTTTCAAGTCAGTCTTGACTCCTGCTGACGACATGGTCAAAACCATGTAATTTTCTTGACAATTTTTTCAGAAGAGAGTTGCCATTGCTTCTTTCCCTAGGGCTGAGAGAGAACAATAGGCCCAAGGTCACCAGCTGGCTTCATGCCTAAGGCAGGACTAGAACTCATGGTCTCTTGGTTTCTCGCCTAGTGCTTTTAACTACTTCACCAAGCTGTCTGTCTTCGCTAGCATCCCTCAAAGTGCACCTTCCCAAACTTGTCCCAGGCAGTTTTGTCAGAGCTGTGAAACAGCAGAAAGGTTACTCTTTCTTTGCTGTTTCTCAGGGAAGAGTAACCATTAACTGCTCATAGCCAATCACTAAGATACAACCATGGGGCTCAGAAGACAAGCTCAATGCATTTTTCTCTCTGTAGCTGCCACTAGCAACATATACAGTGTTATTCTGTTCCTCTAGGCATGATTTATAAAGCCCAGGGGATAAATACATAACAGAAATAAAAATAGTATTTCTTCCATCATGTAATTTAAAGTGATATATGTGGTTGTCCATTGAAACACTGAGCAGACCCAACCTATTTTGCTTCAGCAAGGGTGCTGCATCGTATGACTTCTGCTCATGTTCTGGATAACTCTGCCCCCCCTATAGTATTCACCCATTTGCATCTCATTTGCCAATGGGCTAAACTGCAACTTGCCAAGTTGCCAAAGGGCTTCAGATTTAGACCCTTCACTTGGCTCACTCCAACTCAGAACAGATTTTGATAGCAAGCAGAGAGATTTTGAAAATTCTAGTGAAATTATTACTTCCCCTCATCTCCCTCCAGGCAACAGTCCAGCTTTGGATAAAGGTAAAAAGTTGAGATGAAGGTAAATAATTCACAGATGATTGCTAAAGGAAATGTCCTACATTTAATTTCCCTAGCTGCATTTGGAGATCACAAAAGGAAAAACAGCTAAAAAATGGCCAAACACAATTGATCTGTAAAAGTTATAATGTGGAGGGAGGCAGCTATGCCAGCTGGGAAGGACAAGAGCTATAATACCACATATCTGGAAAGCACTAGGACAGAAAAGGGTCAGTCAGATATTCAACTCAAGCAAAGCATTGCTGTTGCAAATAATGTCTTTTACTATTAAAGTTGGCTCTGTTAAGATGCACATAATTATTCATATACCTTACATACATATTGCAGCAGTTATGCAGACATGCAGTTTTGGCCATTTTCTAGCTGCCTCCCAACCTTGGGATATAAGTAGCAAAATATCATCTCAGGCATGACCCTGACATGATCAGAAAGTACCCTTTGTCTTCCTGGCTGCTGTCTTACCAGCAGACTCCGTTCTCATTGAGAGGCAATCCTAGGGAAGAAGAGCTTCCCTGATTTGCAGGAAGGAAACCGAAAAGAGGGCCTTTCACTCCAGCACCCCCACCACAACCACTGGGCAGCAGCACTACTCACAAGCTCTCCCTGAGAGGCTACAGACATTCAATTGGCATGTTGGCTGCCTAGCTTACCGCAGTGCTTCTGAAAGGCTTGAGGTTTGACCACTTGGCCACAGTGGTTACACACCACCAGGTAGAACTCATCATGAGCTGGGCAGTGACCAAAGATAGACATGTCTGAAAGGACAAGAGATGCGAGTGATGAGAGCGCACCCAGGGAAGAGGCCCATGTCACCCTGTCACTTTTGCAGTCTAAGAAACACTTGAGCAAACTCATGGGCAAAATGAGATGCCCAGCCTATCCTGGAAGCACAGGTTAAGTCAGGGATGGGGAACCTGGGACCCTACGTATGCAGCTGCACCTCAGCTACTAACACCCCTCACCACTGAGCTCTCTGACAGAGACTGCAAGAAGGGGTAATTCAGCAACACCTGGAGAACCACAGAGTCCCCCCTCCTATTTAAAAGTATAGAGAATGAGACCCGGAACTGCGAAGGAAAAGTTGCATTTCTGTCACAATTATTTCATAGCATGTCTTGGATTCTGTTTTTCAACTATAAATTGGGAATGTTACTAAGCTATTTGCTCTGTATGGGTACAGGACAAAACAGCCAGTGCTTGAAAGGTACACTGTTCAGTTATAATATGTAGTTGTTTATATCAAGTCAGGCCACTGGCCCAGCTAGCAAAGTGCCCTCTGCTCTAACTGGCTAGTCATCTTGCAACGACAGGAGATGCTAGAGTTGAATAGCAGAGCCTACACTGTGTTTCTTAGCAAAATAAGCAGCCAGTTCTTAGTTGAAGGACTACTTGATCAGCAGCCTAAAGCAACCTTCCCCAACTCATCACCCACCAGTTGTGACTACAGCTCTCATGATACCCTGATAATACTACCCAAGATAAGAGGAGTTGAAATCAAATACATGTGGAGGGCATCGGGTTGGAAAAGACAGATCTAATGCTTGACCACCACCTAGGCATTCCAACATGTATACAATTGTTTTATATATTACTAGCATCTAGGATGGTATTTTCCAAGTGGCTGTTCAATTTGGAAAACTGCCACTGAGTGATGTGGCCTCCAGATCTAGTCTGGAGATTGCCTGTCCCTGCTAATGTGGGCACACATGTTAAAAAACAAAAAGGTGACAGAACAAATGGCTATCATCTGGCAAAAGGGCTCTCACATGCTGTCCTATGCTCTGTAACGTTGGCAGCAAGCAGCCCCACCTCCTAGCACAGCTGGGGTAGCAGAAATGGAAAACAAAGAGTCACAGACAGGCTAGAAAGCAATGAAAAGACCTAGGGCAGCAGGGCAGGAAAGACAGGAAAGCTGCCAAAGAGGAGGGAGGGACAAGGCCCAACTAATTGCAGACTATCCGAGGGCTTGACTGTTCGAAGTGACTGCAAAAGTCAGACAAAAGCACAGCAGAGGCTCATCTGAAAATTCTGGCCTCGGTGTCCAGTGAGAAGGACAGAGGGTAATTCACATTTCCAAAGGTCTGTTAGAGAAGCAGAAGGGGCTACATGGAGAGTTTAGGGTATGAACAATCCCGTCTGGAAAAATGTTTTCAGTTCCTGATGTCATTGCTGATGTCAACATTCTTACCTTCTGGTAGGACTTTAATCTTTATCTGTAGCCTTCCCTACCCTAATAAAGAACAGGACTTCTTTAGAAATACATATGTACACACACACACACACACACACACACAAAAAATAGAAAGAGGAAGCTGTCTGATCTCTTGGCGGAGTACAGGCAGTTGGTGACTCAGGGCATATTTTCCTAACTATTAATACTAACACAGACTGGAGTTGGATGAGTTGGATTTGGTTTTATCCATTCTAGCACAGGTTCTAGCATAGTTTTCAGTCAATAACATTTCTTTGGAATGTATTGGTTAAAATATTGAGCTGATAGACAGAGTATGATTGATATTTGAGATCAGAAAAGTACACTTTGAGTACAAAATAAACATACTGGGCCCTTCCCTGCAGCCTTGACTCATTTGCATGAGTCATCTGGAGTCTCTACAAGTCTGTTTCACACTAATTCTAGTTTAAGAAATGTACTGGCTGAGATCATATAATATGGCAATAAGAGAAACTATCGACAAATGATCTTTGGACAAAATATGGTGGGAAGTCAGTGGCTTTT
Organism: Candoia aspera; assembly: GCF_035149785.1. Taxonomy (NCBI): domain Eukaryota; kingdom Metazoa; phylum Chordata; class Lepidosauria; order Squamata; family Candoiidae; genus Candoia; species Candoia aspera. Next base: position 53,719,622 of record NC_086155.1, on the reverse strand, counting down.
GCTTGGGGTTCATGAAACTTCATCTTATCAGAAATCATAGTGATGGAACCATAACAGAAGAGATTTTGAAACCAAAGAAAGCATGGCTATAGAAACTGAATAGTTTAAGTTATCTCAAATCTCTGGAAAGATCGTATCAACTGTTTGGTCAATGGAAGGGCTACAGAGGCAAGCTGGGAAGATTCAAGACAAGATCTGCAAACTCATTCAGATATCAAAGAAGATATATCTTCAAGGCTAAGCTTGGCCTATATTGATTTTCTAATAAATTATAGGAGCATTCCTCCCCTGTATCCCAAAATATGGCAAAGTTCATGCTGTAATCAGGAAAAGTCCATCAGTTTTTAAACATCAACCCTCACTGAAACATAAGAATACAATCATGGCCACTTTTACCACTGATGTAGCAAAGCAGAAAATGCCACTATCAAGGCATTTGCCCAGGGATCTGATCTATGCATTCCAACTCTTCACTTCCCAACAAATCTTACACTATGGAGAAAGTGTAGTTGGTTGTCATAATGCAGCAAACCGTACTGTGGCCATCACTCAGCATCGTTATGGACATGTCACTGCTACATGGGCGAGCAAAACAACAGTCTTCTGTTTGCAGAACTGAGAAGTCTGTACAGTCTCAGTTAAGGGTCACCTGCTGTGTGAAAATTTAGTAATTGCCATTCCAGACAACACTTATAGCTGTCTTCATCCCCTTCCTTTTGCAGAACATTTACAAATGCAGAACAGTGAGTTTGGAGGAAGGGTCTTGACAGCTCAGTTTCACCAGAGAGTTCAATGTGTTCTTACCTTCTTTAATGAGGGTCATTGCATCAACCTTCTTCCTCCCATTCCGGTTTTCTTCCAGATCAGACACTAGGCAATTTAAAAAAAAAAAATCGCTTCCATCAGCCAAAATAATCAACCTATTGAAGATATATTATCTATCAGTGCTAACAAGAACCTATGACATCTAGATCTATTAAAATGGATACTTTCTACCTCTTAAAGTTCAACTCAAAGCATGTTCACTTAGAATTAATTCATACTACATAGTAAGACTAACGAGAGAGTATGCATGGTTATGTTGGTAGGTTTAATAGACTTACAACATCTTTCAAGACAAATAAGTAGCAAGAGAAACTTCCATCTCATTTACACATCACACCTTCCCAAACTTGCAATGTAGCACTCTGCAATTACATTATGTCCTAATACTGAAAAGATCCATCTGCAAATCACAGCAGATAATACAATATCACCATTATGCTTGCAGTTGAATAGGGGTTTCTTTTACTTAATCCCCTCTCCTTCAGAAGTATATGAAATTGATTTCTTGATGAAAAATTATTACATTTGTATGCCACCTTGCCTCCAAAATGAGCTTGAGCAGAGGACTGTGCAAGAGTTATCTTATTTTTATCTTCATAATAACCCTATGAAAAGGGTAAGGCTGAGTATGTGATTTGCCCAAGGTCACCCTGAGCTTCACTGAAGAGAAGGGGTTAATTTAATAACAGTAATAATCATAGTAATTCTCAAAGTTGCCAAGAAAATAAGGGTCCCTAAGATCAGCTCTGCTGGTATAGCAGATGTTCCTGAGCTTATAGTAGTGGACATGCTGAATCTCAGACTCTACTGCCTGCTGTTTCAGCAGAATTGCTCTGCCAATCTGTATCAATCAAGAGGTGTGTGGAAGACAGTGACAAGCATACAGCTCCACCCATGGATGCTTTGCAAATTATAACAATGTGGCCATAGGGTAAGAACATGATTTGATCAACTCCTGCAGCAAGGCTTCACTTGAAAACTCTTTTCTTTTTCATTTAGCTTTCAAATAGCCATCATCCACCAGCATTCAATAAGCACATGTGTAAAGATGAATATGTAAGAGGTATGCTTGTATCACATGGGATGAGACAATAGTATATGTGTGTGATCTATACACCTTTTAGGATAAGTATCTCTATTCTGCCAGCAGCTGAACCAAGCTTCAAAAACAGATGCCGTAAGGTGGACTTCAAAATGGAATTCCCAAATTTCAAGGTAAATAAATGCTGCTGGAATCAAAATTTTGCTGACGCTAAATTATACTGGTGTCATGTTCTAAACTAGAATACTCTGGTTTCATTACAGTGGGAACATTTTCTTATTACACTGTGCATGTAATGTAGTTTGGTATCCAATCCCAACACGTAAATAAGGAATCAAATAAATGGATTCAGAACTAATCTTTCTTCTACCACTTTCCACCTGGGAATCTCCTTGCATTATACAGACATTCATGAAATGCCCACAAGTGTCTGGCAATGCAGGTCAAATGCAATGATGTGACTCCAAATTAGCAGTGTGAATGTGTCACAGAGCTGGTCGCCAGGACCTGACTCCTGACTTTAACCAAGGCAAAATGCTTTGCTTGCATCTAATAGATTTCACACCACCTGGTACATTCACAAAGACAAGATGTACCTGTTACAATGCATCAATTGCTTCAGCATCGAAACAGAAGACAAAAATTCAAAATAGTTATAATTTTAAAAAATTGTATGGGCTCCAAGAAGAAAAACATGACTTTCTCAAAACCTTTGCAGGGCTAACAAATGAAATAACTGAGCACTGCAACCTGACAGGATTAGGGCAAAAGGTGGATGCTAAACAAGTAAATAAAACACTCCGATAGGAAACTGTTAGCAAGGAAAATGTAGAACTTGCTTCTAAATCCCTGAAAATACAGGAGCCATGATGCCAACTCTACTGGATCTGGAAGTAGATCAGGAATTATATGAAGGCACCAACTCTATCATGATAATGGAGGGGGAAGGGAGAAGCTCAACAATATAAAAAGCATCACCAGGGACAGCTCCGCAGACTCACCGCCCCTTCTGGAGTCTGCTGTCAGGTTGCACTTGAGAAAGTCAGAGAGACTAAAGGCGATGCTCCCAAATGATTCCAAGGACAAAAGTCACCAGAGGCCAAGACTTCCACCCACCATGTTAACATACTTTCCAGCTGCCCCCCCCCCAACAAGGGAGGGCAAACAGAGCAAGAGACAACACAGAAGGGAGGAGGAGGAGCGTGGAGACACTGAATTGGGATGTCAGGGATCAGGTTGGTAGGAGAGGAAAGCAAAGGCAAGGAAATTCTAGTGGGTGGTAATTTAGTGGCCAAGTCAACAGTGCAAAAGGAGCTTGCTATAAAAGACAGAAGAGAAGGTGCAAGGAATGCGAAACAGATGGATGGGCGGGGACCAGTTTCAGTGGCCTAGGGAAAGATCTGAATAAAAACGGAATAACTTGAAGAGGAGGAAATCCAGAGATACAACACAGCTGGAGGTAAAGCCAACACAGATTTCTGAAAACACTTTAAAAATCAGGTATGAGCAGATTTTAAAGAATAAAACCAATGCGAAATGTTAGCTGGCTGAGTTTAAAGGGCAAATGTGAACATTTAGAGGAAGAAAAGGCAGCCTGTCCAGAGTGACACAGGAGATCATGGACAGTCAGAGAATTCAAGATATTCAGGAACAGCAAGGTGTTTTGTGGTTTGTAAGTGCCCCAGTGGCATATCAAAGCAGGGAATGCTATTTCTAAGAAAGTAGAAAAAGTGATTGTAAAAGAATCAGAAAGAAAGAACACTCAGATGAAATGGGGATGGTTAAACCAGGGTTCAAGGATCCTAGTGGAAATGTATATAGACTCTTCCATACATAACTTGGACTCAAAAACAATAAAGATCAAAAGTCAAGAATCCTGCGATAGGGCATAACTAACTACAGTCCGCTTATGTCAGGGGGGATCAAAGCAAAGGACAGAACCACATAAAGCTGTATGTGGAAACCTCTGGGAACAAAGATTCTGATTGGCACCAAGATGATCACAGTATGCCCTCCAATTACATCAGACTCGACAGAGGAATCCATTCTAGGAATTCGGCAGATCTCAGGAAACCTGTTTTGAAAAAGAAGCATTTATCAAGCAAGAAGTTCTACGGCGCTAGGACCCGGCGGCTCCTTTGTTTGGGGCGGGCGGGCGGACGGGCGGACGGGCGGAGGGAGGGAGGGAGAGAGAGAGAGAGGGAGGGAGGGAGGAAGCTGGTCGGCGGCGGCGGCGGCGGCAGCAGAAACGGCGACGGAGAAGTGTCCCCTGCTTCCCCCCGCCGCCCCGCGCCGCCTAAAGGTTAACGAGCGGGATAGGCGCGCTCACCTGTCTCGGTAGTAGGCGGCCCAACTCTCTCCACCCAAGCACTCCAGCTCTGCCCCGCGAAGTCATCGAGATTCGGCAGCCGCCGATCCACAGCAGCCATTGCTACTGCTGCTACTATCGCCGCGCGTCCACGCACCGCCATCACCGCACGAGAACGCGCAGCCCTCCCCGCTGGCGGCTGCCGCATGCGCATGCGCGCCCTGCTCCTTGCACTATGGGAAGCGTAGTTCCCGAGCTGATGGCGCCTTTCCTCTGCGCATGCCAGGAAAAGCGATGGAAACGAGAGGGATTTCTTCGTTCCATTCTTTCTACAGTCCCCTCCCCCTCCGGGCCTATGATTGGAGCAGCTCCCGTATTTGGGAAGGAAAGATCCTAAGTTTATGACTTTTCCATCCGTGCAGTGGGAATCTTACCCTAAGAAATAAAGGCATGACTAGACTAAAGTCTAAGGTATACGAGAGCTAGGATCTTGAGAGAGTAACTTCCATCTCCATGGTGGAAAGAAGCACGTTTCGTCCATTCGTCTGACCTGACGGGTCTGCTGCAAACCAACTTGCAGCAATATGAAGGAGAGGGAAAACTCCTCTCTGTTCTCTTTCCCCATCTCTAGTATAATTTTTTATCAATGCCACTTTTCTCTCTGAAGCAAGGTCAGAATATGATGTATTTTTTTCTGCTGATACAGCATGACAATCTATTGGCCTTTTTTATTGTGACTCCTTTTCTAGCACAAACCTATCCTTTTTGAGATGGAGCAACTAACAGCTGTTCCCCCCCATTCCAAAATAGGATATAATAGTCTGCTCCTGTATTGTCAATAATCCCTTCGGTAATCATTCCAGCTGTAGAGGGGATCTTGTTTTGTTGTCCCACTGAGCCATTCTACCACAACCCCAAGATTTCATTCAGATTAAGTCACTGTGATTTCCAACTTCATCAGTATATGTCAAGTTACAAATATATGCTTTACACTTAATTATACTGAATCTCTTGTTACCCATTTACTTAGTCTGGAGGAAACTTTTAGGAACACTTTAAAGTCCAGTTGGGTTTGCCTTTTTTACTCTCCTAAAGCTGTCCACCAAGTTTTTTGCTGCTCATATCTGTTTTGGAACCCTTAGGAAAAAATTAAATAGTACTAGTCTTCTGATGAGAGCCAGTTTGTGTAGTGGTTACTGCACCAGGCTAAGAACTGGAAGACCATGAGTTCTAGTTCCACCTTAGGTCCAAAGCCAGCTGGGTGACCTTGAGCCAGTCACTCTGTTTCAGCCCTAGGAAGCAGGCAATGGCAAGCCACTTCCAAAATCTTGCCAAGAAAACTGCAGGGATTGGTCCAGGCAGTCGTCAGGAATCAAGACTGACTTGAAGGCACAAAAAAAAAAGTCTTCTGATATATAGATAGATAAAATTGTTATATGTAAAAAAGAAGAGACATTCCATAAAAACATAATATTTTATGTGCTAAACTAGCTAACCCTAAATTCATATAATGTTATATTTTTATTTATTTATTCAATTTATATATAAATATCTTCTTAATATTTATGTTATATTATTAACAGAGAAATCTAAAGATTTCTCCCCCAAATGAGAGTCTCTGCAGTAGAATACTTGTTCAAATATAGAAAGAGTTAAGATTTACTGATGACTGTATAGTTGATGGAAATTCAGTATAATTCCAACTATGGAGCATCAGTCTCTGCAGCCATGAAAGTGCCCAATATTTTGTTGCCCACTCATTAAACTATCCAAATTTAATTTAAAATAACATAAATATCTACAAAAATTGTAAACCACTTGGAGGGTTTTTTTTTAATGAGAAGTATAGGAATGTTTTAATTCATCTCTTTTAAAAAATTAATATATAAAAATCTCCTACCCAAAAGGGAGCTGCTATAGTACATGATGACACCCTAAGGACCAAGATTACATTTTGAACATTACAATACAATTATTATCTGACACTCACATCCTGCACTTTTTTCTTTAATAATTGCTTCCTTCCTGCCACTGTGAGAAAGGGATATTCAGTGAGGTCTAGAACATTCTTGATGATGAACCCAAATTATCAGATTTCTCCAAAGCTGTAAATCTATACACATTCAGCTTAGAGTAAGGATAACGAATAGTACAATGGGATCTTTGAAGAAGCAAGCACAGGCTAAGCTACAAGAAAGGCTTATTCATATGAGAACTCCATGCATTTCTTTATGCCAGGAGACTGAAGGATGTATAATTTCACACACATGCAATGTTTCCATTGCAGCAAATCACTGCACACAGCAAGCTAAATCATAATCGGGCAACCAATTATCTTGTAAGGTGGGGGGGAGGACAGAGGACAGTGAAGACGACCTCAGATCAAGACAGTTATTAACGCTTCCAACCCTAAGTACATTTCCTTTGAAGTAAGACTTGGGCATTTAAATGGAACATATTTTAGCCTCAATTATATGGGATTGCAGCCTGAGTGTCTGCCAAATAAGACAAGTGCTGGAATCACTGTTGCTCTTCATCCTATGTCTGGAAGAGGATGCTCTTCAGAGAAACAGCTCAAGTAGTCTATTCTTTAGAGCACTAGAGCTCAGCTGGCCTGGATCTTCTGCCACAGTGACAGAAGGCTCCCTTGAGCTTGAGAAGAATTGCAAGCTAGGAAGCCCTTGAATCCTTAGCAGTTTTTCTCCTGCTGTACAAACGCCCTCCCTCCATTTGTGGATCAATATCCTGTGTGCCAGCCAGCATCCTCCTGTCCAGCCTATACTGTAAATTCATCCATCACTTTGCTCTTTTCCTAATGAATATTTTCTCCCTTCAAGAGCTGTTGCTAAAGTCTCCAAACAGCAATATTTCTCCTTCAGGATGTCACTCTGCTTGTGGTGAGCTTTTATAACAGGGTTTGTTTCTCCCTTTGCTCAAAAGAATCTCCCTCCCTGAAACCCACCCTGCACAACCTTTATTGCACTTGTTAGAGACACCAACTCACTTCTGATACATTTCTCCTATTATATTTTCTGCTGTTAGGAAACTACAGTGTGAAATACTGACATTGCATTATGAAGAAGGTTTTCTGGCTTCCTTAAGAAAGGGGCTGTAATGATCAGCACGCTCGAGCATTCACTCAAAGACAGTCTAGAGACTTGAGCTCAATTAACTGTTTAATGAAGCAAAGTGTTCTGATACAAGGAAAAAGTTGCGAATGGCCATTTCCCGCGCATTCTACAGTTTAAAATCACAAACCTCTGATTCTACCCCCCCCCACTCCCCGCCTAGGCATGCACCCCTCCCTGGTACCAGCAGATGGCTTGAACAGTTTCTGCCCATTGACCTTGGCAAGGGGCATCTAACCCAAACAATATAATTCACACTCCAATCTCGTTCCCCCTCCCTGCTGGCGACTCACGGTCTGCTGACACGGGTTTCTGGACTTCTTCAAAATGGAAGCGAGTTCGAGCAGATGTTGTATTGACATTTCGTCAAGGAGTCTGACAGGGACTGTTCTGGAGCTTCACCATCTTGTCTAATTAAAAAAGTATAGTTTTGTATTTTGGGTTATTCTATTAAATTCTAACGATACTGGAATCGGTACAAACATTCGTTTCATTTACCTGCAGTGATGATGACTGCATTAAAGCCGTAGGCCTCTGAAACAGCAATGGGAGGGACACCCTTAAGAGATACTTTCCAAGTGTCAGTCAAACATTAGGAAATAACCAACTGTTAAAAGCCAGATTTATAAACAAATCTACATTAACATCTGTAAGATGTCATAGTACTCCTCCCACTGATGATGAACTGAAAATTCAGAAAGATGAAGCACTGGAGTTTCTTAGTTCAGGAAGAAAAAATAATTCAGGGATTTGATAGCAGGTTATAAAATGACGATAGGTAAATAAAATAGGTGGGTAGAATGTCATTACTCTCCCCCCACACTGAATATTACAATTCATGGTTGGTTAGTGAAATTGATAACTCATTTCAGACTATAGAAAGTGCTTTTTCACACAGAACATAGCAAATGTCTAAGATTTGCTCCTGGCAAAAACTGCAGTGAACAGCTTTAAAAGGGGATTAAGTAGAAGAATGAAATACATTATATTGAGCAGTCTTTTCAGAGACAGTATGCTTCTGATTATCTGTTACTGGGAATGAACTGTCACCTTTATGTACCTTTCGTAAGTTCACTGAAGCCTCTGGACAGTCACTTTTGGAAAGGAACAATTGGAGTTATACCTCTAACATCACCTGGCACCACCCTTCTGTTTTTACGTAATACCCAGTGACCCCAGCAGACACCCCAGCACATTGGAAGGTAGGATTCTCTTTGGAGAAAAGTTTGGAAACCTCAGTGCAAAATTCAGGTGCCAGGCTTTAACTTGGAGCCTGCAAGTTGGCATACTGTATATTACCCAGTGTGACTTGTTCTATATCTCAGTAGTGTGACTTCATCTATATCACTTCATCTATACCTTATTCTAACCACCCTCTTTATTTATTTATCATCATTTTATAAACTGCTATCAAATCCCTCAAGACTCAGAAGCCAAGCAGGTTAGACCCAATTACTGCTTGATTGGCAAAACACCAGGAATGCCAGGGCTATAGACTAAATGGGAAAACATCCTGGAAGTTGATGGCAAATCATTTTTGTACCATTACCAAGAAAATGACAAGGATAAGTCCATGTAATCATAGCAATCAAGCCTGACCTGAGAGATCTTTCTTCTTTAACTTCCTTTACAGATTTTACCCATTTATTATAAGGCTACATTCAAGTCAGTAGGTTTGATCTTTAAAGGCCAACTTGGATGGCCTTCAAAAAGTCAAACTGGGCTGGGTATGCTTACTATTTGGATGGTAGACTACCCAGGAAACCCTAGGGCTATGAACTATATTGGGAAGTTTAAAAAAAATCCTGGAAGAAAGCAATGCCCATCTACCTCCATATTGTGGTTAAGAAACTACATGGATAGTAGGCACTGAGTTCAAATTTGCATCCAAATTGTTTCAGTCAGCTTCCCCCCTTGCCACATAAACTGGCCCAGGAACTATGACTGACTTCTTGGATCTTTCTGATCTGCTGCTGCTAAACACTGGACAGCTCTTCTGGAATACAGTACCATCCCCAGAAGTGTTTGCCTAGCTCCTTCCTGCTTTTCTGTCAGCAATTATTTTAGCGAACAGATCTGGATGATGTATTCAAATAAGACTTTAATGCTGCTGCTTTTGACCTTCTTGTTTACATGTCATTCTTTATTTCATTTTGCTAGTTGCTAAACAATGGACAGCTCTTCTGAAATACAGTACAAGTTGCCATGACTCTACATTTCTTTAATAAATAAATAAATATTAGAAATAATATAACTACATCCAGTTATTAAAAATTCAGGGCAACTAGGGAATTTTCTAGCTGGACAAAAGGCAATCATACATTTTTGGATAATGAGGACAGTAAATTGATCATGAATAAAGCTGTAGTGTTCAAATGCTTTTATAAAAACCCAGCCTGTAGCTGCCTTTGAAAAACAACAGTTTTGCATATCCATTCTACAAAAATACATCCTTCCTACTTTTTTATAAAGTTAAGGGAGGTGTTATAAATTGCAATCAAAATTACATTCAGAATATACTAAATAGTTTTGGGTTAATTAGAAAAAAATGATAAGAGGGCAGTTCTAATTCCTTGTTGCTGATGGCTAGAGGAAGATCTAGGACTTGGCCATTTCCAGGGTGGAAATAATAGGAGCTCCCTGCATTGGAGGGCCCTCTTGTGCCTAGGTGCTTGAAGTGCACAGACACCAGGAATTTTATGGATAATCAATGCACTGGGTTTGGCTGTCCCATTCCCCCTCCTGCTTACCAAGAACCAGCATGACTCAGCAAAGATGCTGAATCTGTTACTTGTCTCCCCAACCTGGTACCCTCCAGATATGGTAGCAATACACTCCCAATCTTTTAGATGCTATATGAGGGGAAAGCATATGGTCTGCAACAATGATAAATTTCAGAAACATAAATGTACTCAGTATTTTTTGCATATATTTGTAAAGTCTGCCTTAAAGCTTGGCTGGCTGGGGAATTCTGGGATTTGAAGTCCATACAGCTTAAAGTTGCCAAGGTTGAGAAACACTGCTTTATATTGTACCTTAACAAGAAGATTCTGGTAATCTAAAACTTGGTGGAAACAAAAGCCCCACCACACAGATTCTTTATTGTGTATCTTGTAAATGTAGACTACATGGTCCTATAGTATCTGAAATGTACTGAAACTATTTGTACTTCTAAATTTTCCTTTTACTAAAGAGCATTTTAAAATTTTATAAACAAGTAAGTTATTTTTCATGACCAAAGATGTTATTATATGAGGATGGAAAACCGAAACCAAAATCCATTGGGCAATTCCTACTGGACCAAGTTGATTTGAAAGACTGGACTTTCTATTGTCATGCATTTGGAATGACAGTGGATTTTTTTCATTAATTTGGTAGGCTTTACAGTATGCAGTTACAGTTACATGCATGTATCAAGATTGTCACTTCATAATGATCAGCTAATTCAGTTAGCTGACCAGTTGCCTTTTGGGTGAGCTGTTCTGAAGCAATAGAGTTTATCAAACTGAATGGGGACATTTGATCAGGAAGGCTGAGCTTAAGATGAATGCAACTGAGTGGACTGTGACGTGAATATAATCTGTCTTGGCTCTTATATAGGAATAGAGCTGACTTAATACAATCAGTATCAGAACTCCTTTCTCATCTCTATGCCAGCAATAGCTTGTGTGTCCTCAGTTGATCCAACCGTTGTTTCCCTTGACATTCTTGACTTCTCTGCATCAGAATTAGTCTGGGTGGGGAGGTTTTTCAGATTTCCATGAAAACAGCAGGAAGAAGATAATATATCATATGGCAGTGAGCCTGGCGAAATGCATGACATGCCTTGTTACAAATAATGGAACATGGCATCTTCAGTAGCACCTATATATATATATATGTATGTATGTATCTATATATGTATATATTAAACAAAGGGTAAGTTGTTTTTAGTCTTTTTTTTTTAATGAAAAATGGATTTTTTCTTCACTTACCTGAATTTGTTTGGGGGCTATTAATCTCCAATTGCTCCACATCCCCATTTCCCCTTTTCCACTGTTTTCAACAAGATAAATATGGATTTACGCTATTTTTTTTAAATCAATACATTTTTTTACATTCCAATATTTTATGTTATTTTATTTTCTTTTGTGATAAATCAGTGAGGTGTCTTGCAGAATGAAAGTTCAAATCCCCCAACACCCATGAGATTCCATGGGTAACCCTGGCCTTCTCTTTCTCTCTCCCCATTATTTCCAGCACAAAATGTTAAGATCAGAATGGAAAAGCCTCCCAAGTATATCTCAATACGGATCCTTTTTCAGTGCCATATATATGTTTTAGATTAGATTAATACAGTAAATTGTGGTAAAGAGAGCAGGAAAAGGCCTCACCATAAACTAGAGAGAAGAGGGCAGACTGCAGTCAACTACTATGTTCAATCAGTAGTTTATTATTATTACTATTATTATTATTGGAATAAATAATCTTATCTCTCATTTAAAACACATAGCCATCTTTTAAATTTCTCAAATGTTCTGAACATGGTGAAACATGTTTAATTTGAAGAGAAGAATACAACAATAACTTGATAGCACTCTTCTAATATTTCAAAGATTATCACATAGAAGGTAGCAAATTTTTGTTTTGGTTGCCATAACAGGGTATATTTTCAGCTGTACTTTAGAAATGAATTATTCTATTAAGAATAGGTAAAAAAATGAAACAAATTACTTAGAAGATTGGCAGTCAGAGACTGGGCAATCTAAAAAGCACTCTTGTTCTGAATGTCATGCATTGTGTTAAAGTTTTGACTAGATGCTTTACAAGACTTTGCCTACTTATGATACATACATCTATTCTACTTAGAATAATTGCTATTCAGTTAGGCATCTAAACCAATCACACTAAATGCACACAACCAATACAGATCACATTGGGCATCTTTATCTCCCTTTCCACTTTGTAACCACAGCATGACTGAGGAAGTATATATCATAGGCAATAGTTTGGCTACAAAATCACTTGCATATTTTTGACAAAACTTTTTTTTGGGTTGTTTCTCCATCATATACTATTGCTTTAAAAGTCAGAAGCCATCACTTTCTGAGATGTCAAATTAAGTATATGTATGTAAACATACGCAAAACTCATTGTATCTTACAATAAATACAGGGTTCCAAAACACTGTTTATGTCAGTTAATCCCTAGAAAATAGCCAGTTTGGTAACACAGTCCTTAAGGTAATTATATTTAGAAACTAGATTGGACATAGATCAAAGCAAACACTATAAGCATACATAAAGGCTACAGTCCCTCAGAGTGAACTCTCAAGACACTTTATTAGAATAATACTAACAATCATTAGGAGGGCAAAAATATGCAATATCCTGCCACTAGAAGAGTAAATGCCTGAGAAAGTAAGCAGAATTAATAGAATAGATGCCTAGAATTCAATAATGGGTTATTGGTTGCTCCACTTTCAATAGAAATGTTTATTTTTCCAGGACAGGGAAGATAGACATCATGAGCATCTTAGTTACACATCATTAACCACCATTTGCTACACTGAATTTGTAGAAATGCTAGGCTTCAGCTTTCACAAAATGCAAAGGCAGCAAAAGCAGTGGTCGGCCCTTCCATTCTTTCTAGCATGTGCCATGCCCAAGATATAGCCTGAAGAAAGTGAGTTAGTCATCTAGGATGACTTTGGATTCAATACAATGAGTGTATTTGCACCTGCTGCCTCTTCAGCTGTTTCATATAGCCCTCTTCTGTGTTGGGTATAGAAGAAATGCTAAATGTAACACAACTGTATTTACTTCAAATAAATACAGAAGCAAACATATTTTAAGTCAGAAAGTGATTTGCAGAACTTGCATGATCAATGGCATGCAATTATCATATCCTTTTAAAAGAATCATTACTGCCAAATGGACAGCATGCACCAACTCCTTGTTTCTGCTTCTAGCATCAATTTACAAAGTATTGTTCAATATTTGCACAAAGGTCTGATCTTCAACTGGTATAAAGTGGTAGCACTCAGTATTGTGACACTGATTTTTATTAATTGAGGACCTTGGACAAATCTTGGCAAAAGTAGCAAGTAATCCTGTAAGATGCAGAAGGAAGAATCAAAGGTATATACAAGATGAAAGATACACATATCTAACTACATTTGTAGGTTCAGTGTTTCAGAAAAAAACATCGTAGAACTCCTCGAAATGGGTGATTATGTAAACACACTATTGGCTAGAAGCTACTGTATTTCCTAGGTATGGACTAATTTGTTGATAGAAGCACGCATAATGATTGACTACCAGAAAACTCATTCTAAAAAGATAGTCAAACAGTTTTCTTTTTGGTTTATAGTAGCCCTTATTTTATAAAAAAAACATGGCAAGAAGATGACTACATATTTGTAGTTTCAATGCCAAAATGCCACAGGATTTCCTAAAGACTATTAAGGTGGTACAGAAGTACCAGTAATAAAAATTCAGCAAGAAAAGGAAGTTTACAAAAAATACAAAGGAGGCCTGCTTAACATGAAGGTCCCACACCTAATCAAGCACCAATATTAGTAATATTAAGATTTCGACTCCCTTTGCTGATAAAAGAAGAGGTGGAAATAAGAGAAAGACCAAGATCAAACAAGGTCTGATATAAGAGAATTCAACAGACAAAGTACTCATCCTTCTATTCTATGGCATCCCCCACCTTCCTAAAAGCTATCCACCCATTTAAGATTAGATATAGGGAAGCACAGAGATTTGAGGCTTGAGGGGTGGGGTGGATCAGCCCCATTTTTTTTCAATGACATTATCAATAGGAAAAAAAGAAAGAAACAATAACACCAAGAGAGTTCCTGAGTTTCATAGCTGGTATTCTCAGTAGCAAGTTGTTTCTAATGAAAAAGAGGGAGGGAAGAAAAAAGTAGATTTAATATTATATTACACTTAATTTCTGGCAGTCTCATCCTCTGCCAAAGAGACATCTAGAGATGCTAAAAGCTTCCTTAAGAATTCCCATAGCAACTTGGGTGATTAGGGTGGCTCATGTCACCATCAAATTCTGCTGCTAATTGCAACCACATGGAAGTTAAATCTGAGATATGAACAAGTATACATGAATCCAGTGATACTCAACCCCAAAACTGAAGAGTTAGCAGCTTCCATTACAGAGGGTTTAAAGGCCATTGCTAAGTCACCAGCCACAAGGATTCTGAACAATATAACAAGTTATAAAAAAATCTGTGCTCTGCATATTTCTCAGCCAAGCTTGGGCTGTCTTAACCTTAAAAGTCGATTAAAATTAGTCTGCATACTCGAAGAAGTTCATATTGTGAAATATTTTTAAATAAAACAAAATTTCAGGAAGATTTTGAAACAGATGTCCAGAGTTCAAATTCTAGAGTGCTAGAAGTATTCTACTAATGCTACTTCTGGATGGCCAATATTTTTTCTGACACTATTTGCCTGCAATCTAGGAATAGCAAAACCAGCAACTGCTAACAGCTCACATTGGCAAGGATTATCCTTTATGGCTCAACATGGACAAAGAGGGTTTTCTTTTGTTTCAGTTGGTTAAAAAAAAAAATCCCTACCCAATCTTTGCCATGCAGGGCTGAATAAGACACCTGTGTGCAAACAGTATCTTAAGTTGTAATCCAATTATATTTAAGGGATGCAGAAGTATGTTTAGAATATGTATACTTCATAATACAAAAGGAGATATGTAACACACTCCTTCCTTCCTTCAAATGCTTTAAAGGTAAATATTATTTTGTTTTTATTTTATTTTGCTGCTTAGCCAAGTGGCATGTTACTGTTTCTACATCAATTATTGCTACAAAGTAGATGTATTTTCTCTCTAAGGCACTTAGATGTCTCAAGTTCTATAGGTCTAACAATTTGGTTTATGTTCTTATTCAACTCTATTTGCTTTGTTCTTTAAAAAATGGTAAATACTATCAGTAAAGACACATTGCAATACATCCTAAAATAGGTGACTAACATGAAAATGTACAGTAGTGTATGTTTATAAAAAAAATCCAAACAAAGGAGAGTTTTGTTGTAACTATGAACAGTCTGTATAACTATGACCACAAGAGGACCGGTGATTGCAGCTGGAGAAAGGCATCCCATATCAGTCACAAAGGGAAGCCACTACGACTGCTGAACAGTAGTAAAGATGGCAGAGAAGACATATCTCCTGCACTGTGGTACAATGGGATGAGCAAAGGGACTGCATGTTCTTGATTTGGGAGGGTGGGGGGAAGAAGACTTCAATGGGGTGGGGTTTCCTTATTGCTTATCAACAGCTCCTTGTTCAGCAGAGCTTTCCTTGTTGGTGGTCTGTGCATGCCAAGGGGTTTCTTTAAAAACAAACCAGCAGTTTCCAGCCCAGAGTATAAAGTTGACAAAACCAAACAGCTGAGGAAGAAAGGGAGGAGTACATAGTTAATACAAAGCACTTATTGGTGAACTCCGAGCACACACATAAAGTCAGTTTTAATGCCCTCCTGTTCAGATTTTCATAATGATTAAAGAACAAAAAAATAACAATCTTCCACTGCTTTATACATGTTTATGTGCAGTGGCAATACTTTCTCATATTTATGATTGTGAGATCCAGAGTCATAGCTGAACATAATTTTGAAATCATCATGTCCATTACAAAAACATATGGCCTTGACTGAGTGCTCTGTCTACTTGTCTGCTCATTACCTCCTGAAGAATCAAATCAGTAATAATCTAAGTAGAAGGTAGTGCTGAAATTAGGGGAACCGCTATTACCCCTCATATGTGCATTTCAATGACAGTGACTGTATTTAGTAGAACATAAACCCCACACAGTTCAGGGTCAGGGACCAGTATGCGTCCATACGAACCTCACAATAAGCAGGGGAAGTCCTCCTTGTTCTCCTGCCTTGGAGAGCAGCAATGTACCTTAAATTCCTTCCCAAGGGATATACGTGTTCAGGAGGGTGTTGAAAACACGCCTCTTCCAAGCGACATTTTAACTGTTACATTTTATTAGGGATGTCTGTACTGATGGCTATGCTTCTACAAATAATTTTTATCACCTGAGTTTTACAATGCATTGCTGTTTTTCAGTATTTCCTTTTAAACATTAAAAGACCATGTAAACCGTAATGTTTTAGATATATGTTATTACGTATGTATACTCTCCTTGGTTCTTTAACCATCATGATTCGCCTTTCTGTTATTAGCAGCTGCTTGTAGCAACACACTGAAAGGAAAGTTTCTGTTTGTAAAGGCAGCTGTGTTTGCTCGCCCTCTTTCACGACACGAGTTCAAAGTTACTTGAGATGTTCTTATTCGGAAGAATAAAACTGAGCAGCCTGCCCCTGTCGGTTGTCAGAATGGTTGTGATTTAGTGAAGGAAATGGAGTGATACCACACCGGCCACAGTGCAGCCAAAGTCCCCATCCTCTCCCTCCCAACTGATACAACATTACTTCCAGGCAACTCTTACCACAGAGATGTTGGCCAAACCCATAGAAGGAGTGGCCCCAGCATTGCACACTGCGCTTTTGAGTTGACAGACTGACATGGCTGCAATGAGGCTGGAAGGCCGGGTAGCTCCTTTCACATCTGACAGACCCTTGCCCCAAGCTGAAAATGCCACTAGCCAAAAAAATGTAAAGGAGACAGTCACGCAGAAGTCCTGAATGGAGGACAAAAAAAAAAAAAAGAAGAAGAGAGAGAGTCATGGTTAGTACAGCTCCATGTCAGTAGCTCCATTCTGCCACAGATAGGGCCATCCTTTCATCCAAAATACCCATGCCCAAATGAAGGGGCAGTCCATTTGTTTTAATCAGGCAGTTCGTTGTGTCATATTATTTGTAGAACAATGACCACATCCACTCCATAATGTAAGTGAGGTTCACACACTGCACTTAGTCATAATGTGGTTTGTTTGCTGCTACCTCAGCCATTAGCAGTGGTTTCTCAACCAACAGTGGCTTATTCAACAAACCATGGAGAAGCAAACCCAGGCTAAGCACAACATATGACTCAGGTGATAATACAGTTGCATTGGTTCTTCTTGTGCTAGTACTCCATGGTCAAGAAGAATACAAAACAGAGAGGCAGGACTTCCCAATTGGATAAATAAATGCATGTGGTGGAGACATGTACATTTTTTCTCAGATTTCATACTGAGAAATGATGGAGTTTTTAATGGAGTTTACTCTATGTTAATTACATTTGTGCAGAACTTGTTCTATGATGCAGGACTCGAAACCTAAGGAGCTGAAAACCAAACTGCGATCTTACCGCAAAAGGTAGCCTCTTATTCTCATTATAGAGGGAGTGAAATCGTAGATATACCACAAGAGCTGCCATAGTGTACAGAAAAGAAAAAACACCCAAGGTCACAAAGAATTCAGCTGGTGCAGAAAAGTCTCCCATGAGATGCAGCACTCTTTTAGCAGTCGATCCTTCAATACAATCTGGCATATCAAATGGGATCTTGTACAACCTGGTCAAAGGAAAAAGAGAGCAAGACAAACAGCTTAAGTGTAATATGAATATCTAGCACAGAAGAATTAGGCTACAGGACATCTCTGACATCTAGAGATTTGCATGGAGGAAAATATGTTTGCCTCATTCTCCCTTTTGTTAAAATGTATTTTGCAGGTTTTAAACATGTTTCTTACAGATGAAAGTGAGAAGTCCTGAGCAGCAAACACTTTTTTAAAACAGCTCTCTGAAAGAAACTTCTGAACAACAGTTTGGTTCCAAATTTTATGAGACTGACTGATGTCCAGTTGAGAACAACCTATCTAGATCTGTTTATCATATATCCAAGACTCTACAACAAACCAAGCTTTTTTCCCCCAGTTTGCTACAGTGCATCTATGTTTACCTTTGAGGTGCAAAATTCTTCAACACTGATATATGAGAATGTGCATGGTGACTCTCTTCCCTAAAACTGACTGATACTGGTTTTCTCTATTTTTAGTGTACAGTACAGGCAGGCTAATTTCTTTAAGAATACCCATTGCCATAATATCTTAGAAGCTCTTTAAAAGGACTATCAGCAGATCAAGATGATTTAAGTTACAATGGAGTATTTATTGATATGACTTCTGGGTTATCATAAAGGAATACTGATGTACATGGCTTATTCATGATCAGTTTACTCATTCCTCTACAAATCATCTAGCCAGAATAACCATACAAGCCAACAAATAAAACAGTGCCACAAAACAAAAATGATACTAGGAATCCTCATTTGTTGCTAAGAACAAAACCTGCTTAATTACAACACTCGGTTTGGAAGCTATGGTATACTTCTGTGTACACTTGCATGTGGCTCAATCACAACACAGGTACTAAGTCTGCCAGCTCTCAAAGGCTGGGCTTGGGATCTACACAAATGTAACAAGTGCATACGTTTACATTTATGTGCAAATAAACTACACATATCAAATGTACTGTAGAAATTGAAAAAACACTATATGAATCATGACTAAGGTTTAACACAACTTTTTACAGAGTTGCTCTCATGTTGTATACTATGAAGTGATTCAGAAGTAAAGATGTCCTCACCTTGAAATCACCTTGAATTCCTGGTGCAGCATCTACGCATTTTCCGGGCAGTACTACAGAAGGAGTTTCCCACTTCCTCTTTCCAAGATGTTTTTTCCCAGTCTAGCCAATAGCCCTAGAATTTCTTGGTGGACCTTTGTACAATTACTAACCAGGATCAATTCTACTTAGTTTTGGGAATCAGTAACATTGTATATATAAATAGCTATTAGCCCCTTCCCACCAATACCTTTTGAATTAGGTTGGTTTTGCATTCCAACCTCCAACCACACAAAATTGAGCATTTCCTCACATTAAAATCAGAAGTTTTCTCTCCTAGTACAGCCAACTACAATGATAATAAAATCCTTTGGCAGATTCTCTCAAACCATATCACTAATTTTAATAACTGAGAATTGAGAAGGAAAACTTAAAAAGTGGCTAACCCTTCCTAAAAAAGATGTCAGAATAAATGAGTTAAATAGACAGTATTTTAAAAGTTTCAGTTTCTACTTATATAAACAAATACTTGTCCATCATGCCTTTCTGGAGTATGCAATGTTATGTAAAGTGTAAAAAAATTTTTTAAAAGTCAAAGAAAATAAAGGTATGAGTTAAGAGAAAAGAAAATAGAGCTAAGTCTAGTTACACAATGCATCTTTATAGCTTTCTGTATTTGGACACCATCCTTGCTTCCAACACATCCATGCATCACATCATACATTGCCTTGTTTTATTTCCATATTACTTTTTCATGAATTATATTGAACATGCATCTTGGAAAAGTTATAAAGAAAAAGAATTTCTTTGAGAAATTCCTCCTGCAAACCATAATTTTTGGGTTTGTTGAGATGGTAGTTTGACAGTGCATTGTACAGGATTTCCTGCATAGAAGATACAACTATGAGAAAAGAGGTTTATATTCCCGGCAACCATGCCCAACATACTGTAATTCTGAATTCAAGTGGCAAAAGGGCCTCAAAGGATGGGGAGGGAGGAATCTATTCCTCCTAAAATGTTTTTCAACCCATATACAATTCATTATTTTAAGATACTGTATTTTGTTTTGAACTGTCATTGCCAGCACCACAACAACCCTTCCAATTTGTTCCCCTTCTTGTCAAAGGCATTTCAAAACACTTCACAGACATGCCTCTATTTATAGCTATCAGATGTTGGCAGGGAGGGAAAGATGCACACAGATATATCCATGTTCGATCTTTCATATGCTGATTGATTTCATTCTAACTTAGATCTTGTTTCCGCATCCATCAAGTCTTGTGACGGGATCTGTAATGTACGAACTTTCACTGTGCTGATTTCTTTGCTCTCCAGAAAAAGATAATCTTTTACCTGATCTGGCATACCAAAAAGGAGTTAAGTATATTATCCATACACCAATGCTACCTCTTGTTTTTGGCAGTAGCACTGATCACCAAGCCCATCACAGCCTGATCATTAAGATTTAGACAAAGAATGTGCAGCAAATGAAGAATTGCTGACATTTTTGTCTGGTTTATATGCCCCTCAATAGATGACAGCTGGATCAGGTCAGCTGTTGCTTTTAAGTTTGCAACAACAACAACAAAATATTCCTTTTCCTCTCAAAGCAAGTCAGAGTGTGCTCAAAATGCATTATTGCATTTCTGGCTAGACAGCAGTTTCCTATGCAGCTAGTAATCTGCTATAGCCACATTCATCTAGAAGTGAGTGGAAAGGAGAAATGGAAACAACAGTGCAGGAGTGTTGTATCATAATCAGTATTTTAGTTTGATTCAAATGGTACAACTTTGCCACACTCTGGTTTGCCAGTGTTAATCCACAAAGGTACAGCCATGTGCATAAAGTACGGAGATTCAGTTGACATCTGCTAAACTCCCCAGTGAAAACTGCCCTCAGGAAGTTGTGCTCTCACAGTTTTATATTATATTATCTTTATCCTGCCTTTCATCTCTACCTGAGCTCTCCCCCACAGGTATCATTTGAAATACATTCTAATATAGTTGAACCATGGTGTGGGGAGGTGCAGGGAGGAATCAAACTACATCTAAACAACATGATGAAATACAAGTGCAAGGCAGCTGGGACCTCCACCTGCCATTCTTGGAGACAATACCAATCTGGAAGCAAGGTACCCCAGTTGGAAACAGAATTCTCACCTCATCTGGTTGTCTCCAACCAAGATATTCCAGACATGGGCCCCTTTTAAATAGGCGCACTGGTGCAAGTTGGTGGTAATGCTTCCCCTAATAGGTCTGTAATGGGGATAAACTTATCTTGGAGATTCTGATATCCTGGGAGAGGGGAGGGTTCATTCCTAGCTGTCAGAACTGAAGAGATATACCCCCAAACAAAATAGCAGATGGCATACTTCTAGATATCATGGCCCAGAAAATAATACACTTGGATTAACTTGTTTGCCTACAAAGTTTTCTGAAGATCAGAGCATCTCCTCTTCCTGCAGGGTCAATGCATTTTCTAATTCACTGTGTAGTGTTATGTAACAGGAATTTTCTCATGGGGGAATATATTGTTATGCCTTAAATTTAAAACATTTGTCTCCAGAAGGTGGTTGCACATGTTTGGACTTGGAAGCTATGCAGAATTAGGCCTAGTGGGTACCTGGATGGGGGACCACCAGGGCATTCCAGGGCTATAGGCTAGACTGGAAAGTAATAAAAGAAATTAAGAAGGAATCAATTGCAAAATACTTCCAAATCTGTTGCCAAGAAAAATGCATAGTCATAGCCATGTAGTCATCAGGAGTCAAGCTTGATTTGAAGATGGTCTTAATCTTCTCAGCTGTCATGGTTGGGAATAGATTTTTTATATGTACAGAAAAAGAAAGGAGGGGAGGAAGTTATGGCACAGCCTTCCCCCATGCATCCCATTGCGAAATCTAAGAACAATGTATCTTCTTAATTATAACATTTGTTCAACAGCCTAAGATTTTTACATAGCCTTATGTAGGCCAAGGAATCAGAAAGGTTAACCTCCTCCTCTGTCCAAATTACAGTATTGATTTTAGGAAACAAATTTACCTTTGAATTTACAAAAAAAAACCCTATTCCAATGTATGGAATGTAGCCTATTTATAGCATATAAGTTATTGAATCTCTGCTTTTTCAACCATCAAAGACCCAATAGCCAGTCTGCTGACCACTGGTTTCTGAACAATGGATCAGAAGTGGTTCCTATTGTGGCAAGCATATAGTAGTTTCTTAGATGAACTATATTTTTTCTGCAGGAACGTTCCCCAAACCTATGTATGCTTGGAAAGAAGAAAAGGGATTCAAAGCACCATAAAATCTGCTCTATGGAACCAAGAGACAGCTGACTACTCAGTTCCTGAGTAGCAACCCTCCATGCTGCATGACAAATCACTTTGAAATTGGGGGTATTAAAAACAAACAAACCCAAAACAAAAAACCTTAGCATGTCCAAGCCAACATGCTTAAATGGGCTTTCTGGATGTGACACCCTGCAGAGCAGTTTCATTGTAGTAATGATGCAATTCTTTCACTGCTTAATCCAAATTATTCTGAATCAATAGTTAACAGATTTAGGACAATTCCAGAGGAAGGTCTTGAAAAATAGCCTGCAATATTGAGCACTTCAAGTTAAAGCATTATTTGCCACTGAAAAAGGTTTAAGGACATCTTCACAAAAAGAAGCCCAGAAAATATAATTTAATCGTTTTCCCTTTATCAGAGGCTAGTACCAACAGTGTTCAGTTTCATGTTATATTTTCCAAATTTGTACTCAGTAAGCTTTTGATTTACCTGAAAGGATATGCAAACTGCACAGTAATAGCAGTTGTCTCTTTAGGGGCCTTGTTGCATTTCACAGTAGCCCCTGTTTCTGCACTGAAAGAACCACAGGCTCCAAAGGCAAAAATGGCGAAGAGCTAAAGAAAAAGGGAAGAGGAGTTTAGGATTAAATTTGTTAACACTCAGTAGGAAAAACACTCTTAAGCAAAGACAATATATTTAGCTTTACCAACTCTTGTGAATTATCCCAAGACTGCAGAAACTGCACACAACTACCCAGGTTTATAATGGCCCAGAACTGTTTTAATAAAACCATATCAGTCATCAGTGCTGATTATCAACCATTGTAGCAACAATTTGCAAGCAATGTGCAAATCTGGTCAATTAAAAAAAAAGCTGCATATTTTCTTGGACGCATTAAAAAAAACACCTTGAAAGAAAGAAAAGGAAATTGTTTGCTGGAAGCCAACACTGCAGAATAATACCCAGATTAATACTCAGCTTCTATAAGAGAAAAAGCATTAAAAAAAAGCAAGATGTCTTTTTTTTGCAGAAAATTAAGCAGTGTTAGAATCCTTAGATATAACTACTAACTGAAAAAACGCATATTCCAGTAAAGCAACTGAAATAATTCCATCAGCTTCAATAGAAAGGTAAATGGTTTGACTAAAGCCTGCCACTAAATATGGGACAAACAACAGTTATGCCACACATATCAAAAATATTTTGTTTCAATATCAATGGCCCAGAGCTACATAAAAAAATCCCCCCCCAAAAAAGTGAAAGCCACAGTATAAGAAAGTGCTTGAAACTGATAGACTTATTCATATTTAACACACCATTCCATCCAGAGATATGCATGGCATTTGTAATCAGCAAAGCTCAGCAAAATCTGTAGAAAGTTAAGACTAATAGGTATATAAAAGCAGGTGATAGTGTTGGAAGAGACCAAAATTAAATTTCAATCCACTCTTGCTATGATTGACTTCATATATTATCATATGAACTTTGCCTAGGTTACCTGCCTTTTTATAGATAAGAGAAAACAAGATGTAGCCAATGAGAAAATTGTGTCAGTTCTGACTTAAACAATTTACAAACAAGCACTGGGTATCAAGATAAGCTGTATCAAGAGGATTTTTCAAGCACCATGATGGATCAATACATAAAAGTGAATGAGGAAAAAAGAAAGGATTTGTCAGATGAAAAAAAACTGTTCTTTTTATCCATTAGGCTCAACTCTCTAACACGCATGCACATATATCAACATGGATCATGCAAGACCTGGTAAGACACCCTTGGTGGGTTCAGCTTTATAACAACAAAGCAACAGCAAAAGAGCCTAGACCAAGCATAGGCACCTGGTCTGGAAGACCCCTTGGATGAGACTAACCTCCAGCCAAAACAGGACTAACCAAAGTTCAACTATTCAACTATTATAATGAATGGCTGCACTGTACTCCCTATATGTTTCCATAAGCTCAGTTAGGGAAAGTGGTGAAAGCTAGCAGATGTGCTGCTTAATCACCATTATGACCGAAGAGCTTCAGAACAAGTTGTCTGTATATAAGTACAGGAGAAAATGAAAGTTACAAAACATGGTAGTAAAAGAGAGGCCTAGACATTATGTTTAGCACTAAGGTGGAAATAAAAGTAACAGTTACAACAAAATGGTCATGCAAACCGCTCAGAAAGAAACTATTCTGCAGCAACAGGACTTCTGTATCTGCCGGGAACTCATTTGTTTCTACCCTAACAAACCAGGTATCCTGATTTAATAAAGCTTATCCAGAAATATTTACAGGCACCAAAACTGAGTTTGCTTTCATGAGCTACAGTATTCCATGAAATCTGGAATTACTACCTGCAATTCCAGATTTCATGTACTGTAACAGCTAATGACAGCACTTCTGCACCAGGGGAAAAATCAAACTGAAACCCCAAGCGGTGCTGTTTTCTCTCAAAGCAAGGAGCAACTGTTTAAGTGCTGACCTCTATGATTTTAAAGCCAACTCTATAATTTCTATCTGGATAGAAAAAAGAGAACTAGACTGGAAAGCTACAGCACAGATACCATGGCTCTCAGTATTTTACCAGATCTGAAAAATATAATTGAGGAAAAGCTTCTATATAGAAAGGAAATGCTATATTCATAAAATACTATCTGCATCACAGCAGATGGTCTGTGCAAAACACTTATCATGAAAAATGTCTCTGTGCACTCAGGGCAAGAAAATATGAAAAATCTGGTCATGCTTCTTCAGTAGTTAGACTTCCCACAGTTAAAACGCTATCATTGAATAAAAAATAAACAAATCTGGAAGAACAAAAGAACTTTTTCAAGATCCAGTCACTATGTGGCCAGTTTCTTACAGCTTTTACTAAAGAGTTTTGTCAATAGAACTTTATTGCTTTTTGAAATATATGCTAATTTTAGCCTATGCTCTAAAATGGAAGCTTCTTGAGATGATTGATATAACTGTTTTATCACAAAGAGGGCACAAAGCTAAAAAGTCTAAAGAGTTTTGAAAATTCTCAGTGAATCTGAAGGCCTTGTCAGGAAGCAACATAGCAATATTAAAAAAATATGAAGTGTATATGAAGTGTGAATTCTAGACTGTGAAAGAACCATATCCACACATTTGAAACAATGAAAGAGGACAGAGACAACTACTTATACTTGTATATCTAAGAAGAGTAATTTCTTGATGTATGATGGAAGGCCACTTGTGTCATTCATTTGTCATTAGACTTTGGTGCTACATTATTCTCATGATCCAGTGCTTTAACCAGCCAATCAATGCAAAAATTGTCATGTCCTACTGGATCTTGATACATCTATGCAAACACTGCTGTCCTCAAGCCATGCATCATGCAAAGACAAGTCCTTGGGTTTACCAGGGGACCAACTTGCATTACCTTTTAGATGTTTGAATGTGTTCCCACTGAAGTCTAAACACATCCAAAACTGCTGCCCACTTAGATAAAATGCTGCTAGCTCAGTTCTGTTTTCTTATCACTCACTTCCTCCCTGATTCTTTTCAGAGTATGAAGAAGTATTGCACATGCTTTGCCCAACTAAACAAATCAGAGTCACTAACTATATAATTTTGGCAAAATGTGTTCTTCATGCTTAAGCAGTAAAACTATTGTCTAAAGACAAAACAAGCGGTAGTACAGCATGTTACTTAATAACAGTGCTATATATGAAAGTTTATAATATAAAACTGAAGGAATTTTTTTTTGTAAAGAGGAAGCAGCTTTTCTCCTTTTTAAGAACTACAGAGTACATGTAGGTACTTTAAGGCTTATTCATTTTCTTTGTGCTATAGAAGTTTCTTTCCTAACTTCTGCATTAAAATGGGTAGAATCTGAAGATGTTCATGGCAATCAAACTGAAATGCTCCTCCCCTGTGGAAACAGAAACACAAAAACACAGCCCTGGAGTGGAGTCTCCTGGCCCAGGGCTCTGTGCTGTGGACTAAATAAATCCAGGGTTTCTAATCTCCTCTTGGGAAGGCTGAGAAGGGAGAGAATTTGTGAGCTCAGAGACAAGTTAAGGCGCGGTATGTGCAGAATCAGAGCTCCAAAAAGGTTAAACCCGCCTGAGTGAAATGTGAGCGCTGCTCACCACTGCTTTCCTACATACCCCAGTCCATAAATCCAGACTCCTTGCACATAGAAGGACTGCCTGAGGAGGCACTCCCTCCTGCTCAACCGGCTCCTGCACACTGCCCAGGTCCAATCTCCCTACCCGCTGTGGCCCCTTCCCTTGATGAAACTCCGCCAAGGCAAGAATTTGGCGCACTGTCATCCTTCCCGTGCAGGTTTTTTGGGGGGGGCAAAGCGGAAAAGTTGCACACGAAAGAGCAAACTTACCCACTCCAGCACCTTAATGAATCCCAGGGGCTCCTCCAGGCGGCCCCAACGTAGCCCCCCAAACAGCTGGGCCTGGCAAGGAAAGCAAAAAGAGGAAGGGGAGAGAAACAAGGGCAGGGATTTCAGGTCAGCCAGGAGGGAGAGCAAAGGGGGAGGGAGAATTAGGACAGGGCGCCAGAAAGTTAGGGAGAGTCAGAGAGAGAGAGAGAGAACAATGCGTGGAGAGGGGAAGAGGCGGGAGAAACGGCCAGCAAAGGAGCCCTACCACCAGGTTGGGGGACTCCTTGTCCGCCGCCGTGGTCTGGGCTCTGGGCTCCGACATGCTCCAAGGAGGGCTGGTCGCCGGGTCCAAGTCGGCTTCAGTGGTTCTCTGGCGAGTGGGCGGGGGAGTGATCCAGGCGAGAGGAACCCGGGCTGGAGTTGGCGGCGTGGGCGGCTGCTCCCTCCTCCACGGACCTGCGGCGAAAAAAGCCCCGTCGGAACTCCTGTCAAAGTTGCAAGGCAGAGTGAGCGCGTTACGCGGCAGCAAGCGCCCGAGCTGGCCTGCGCGCGCTTGGCTCGGTGCTCAAGCAGCTGAGGGCGGCGCTCCCGCCGGCGACTCCGCCTTCGTTCGAAGGGGCGGACGGTCAAGGCGCCCGGCGCCTCTTCGGTCTCCGGCAGAAGGCAGGTCGCTCCTCGCTTGCTTTGCTGCGGCGGGTGAGGCTGCTCTGCCTTACACAGAAGAAAATGGGAGCGCGTTGGGTACTGCGTACGGAACGTGGGTATCAAACATTTCAGTGTTGCGGGGCGCAGAGCTCGGCCAATAAGGGAAACAAGGACGAGCGGTTTTTTTGTTTCTTTTAATGTAAGTACAGTAAGTGCATGTTAAGTTTGAAGGGATGCGGGCTTCTAAGCAAGTATTTCACAAATTTCTTGGCTGTTTGAAAAATCAAATCCTTTCAAACAGTGATTGTTTGATGGGAAGATGTCCTTCTTCCATTTAATATAAAGTATGGCTGCTTATGCTGTCTGCCAGGTGTTGAAGAATGTATATTTAATTTTATTGTGTTCTTGTGTCCCCCCTCCCCCCGAAACAGGGGGACAATTGTAAAAAGATTGAGCTTGGATGAATTTCATAGTCTTGCTAAGGTCTCTACTCTCTATTAGATCCACAATTCTAATTTTCTTCCACAAATAGGAAGACAATTATTTCCTATCCTTAGTAAATTCTTCCTGTCATCCTTAGGCATGTCATTTACACAAGGCAAGTATATAGGATTCTACTTCAAATAGTTTACAATCTGAATATTTATTGTTTTCCATTTCCATCCCTTAATTAGTTTATGCATGCTCTCCAGACTGAGGAGGCATATTGTCCTGTGAATCCCATTGGAGGTTAACATGCTAGTTGCTGAAGTATTTACTATAATCTGCTAAGTTTTATTGACTCATTTCCTATATTAGTATTTTATGCTTTCCTCCATCTCAAATTTGGTATGATGAACAGTATAAAAATGTTTTAAATAAATTTGAACTGCCTTCACACCTAACCATTCATAGAAGTTTTATTTTTACAGATTTCCATCTCAAAGTGACCATGAAGTGCTGGGATTACAATCCAATTCTAAATAGTTGGGAAACTTCTATTGGGTCCAGTAGGCCTTATTCCCAAGTACTTTGCACTGGACTGCAGTCCCAGTTTCTATTGTAGAAAAAGAAGCATGAGCAATACAGATAGTCCTTGTTTAGTGACTGCCTTGTTTAGCAACTGTTCGCAGTTATGGTGATGAAAAAGTAGCTTTATGACCAATCCTCACATTTACGACCTTTGTAGGTCTGTAAAGCAAAGGAAATGATTAGGGCTAGGGTTGGAGTTAGGGTAAGAACATAAGCACAGTTGCAGCTTCACTTAGTGACCACTTTGCTTAATAACCAAGTTGCCAGTCTCAATTGTGGTCACTAAACAAGGACTACTAGTATGCTGAAACTGTGGGGCAGGTTTTGGAGAGAAGATGCTTTGTGAAAAGTGCTCCCTTTGATTGCAAAGCATCTCATGGTTCTTATCAAAAGCATTTCACTTTGAAAGTAGTAAACGTGTGTGAGAGGCTGGAGCCTGGTGCCCCATACCTTACCTCTGTTATAATATACAGTAGGTATAGCTAAAGTGGATTAGGGGATGTGAACATACAGGAAACCATTAGATCTTTTGTATGACAATCTGCAATAGAGTTCTCTAAGCTCTTACAATCACAAACTCTGATCAATGAATTCTGTAAGCTGAGCACACTTTCAGAACCCTTTGCAAATTCATTCTGAATATGCAAAATGACCATTTATTAGTCATATGAAAGCAAGGAAGGGGGTGAAGACACGGTTATGCCACCTCACTTGGGGGGGGGGGAATAGCCATTCATGGGGATGGTTGGCACAGTTGGTGCCAAGGATAAGTTCTTATGGCCATCTTTTATATTTTATATTTTCTGTATTTTATATTTGTGTTTGTATTTATGGTTATTTATATTTATACTACATTGTAGTTTTTAGCAATTTGTCATTTTATTATCTATAAGCTGCCCAGAGTCATCGTATGCGAGGTGGGCAGTACAAAAATTTGACAGATAAATACCTGCAAAGGAGCTATGTTTGGTGTTTAGATATTGGTAGTGATGTCTTGGTATTTGATCAAACTTATCTTACATTCAGTTGAGGCAATATTATTAATGTGGGCATTACATTTTTTTTTTACCAAAAAATCCTATTGAAATTAATAGCAATACACTTTTCTTGCTCCAGATCCAGAGGTGATGTAGATGCTGCTCTAGAGGAATACAGGACATAGGATAAGTATGTTTCTTCCCTTTGGTATCCCCACTCCCATCCTATCCACAGTTCCTTCAGTTTGTGGCCCTTTTACTGACAGAACAGCTCCACCAATAGAGTGTTTTTCTGGCATATCTGAGATGTTCCGTGGACTCCATAATAATTTGTGTTTTGCCTGATAGTGGTATTTCTGTCCAATCTGTACAGTTCTTCAGCTGATGGCTCTTAAGCATAAGACCGCACCTCAGAATACCTTTTGGCAATTAACTTCATAATGTCATAAAGTTCAACACTTTTCAGAGATTTAAAAATTGCTCCCCAAAACAGAGCAATTTCCTGAAGGTCAGTAGTGGCCCCAAATCATGATCTTCTCTCAGAGAAGAGGTTTTAATCAGGAATGACTTTGTTAAAGTTAGTCCACAGGAAATTAATATGCGAAGGATAACCCTGCCTCAGTAAGCAAGATAAATTCAGATCTCATAAAATACTGGACCTTGTCCATTCAGTCTTTAAACATTAAAACTAGAAACTTGAATTATGGCTGGAAGCTTATTTTTAGCCCACCACATTTCCTCATATTATGTGCTAAGAGTGTGCAAGTTAAAACTCAGCTGCTATGTTTTAAGCCAGTTGCAGTTCCTAACACTTTGGGGACAGTGTCATATGCACACCTGATATTCAATAATATATTTGTGCAATTATTAAGTCAATAAACGTGCACTCTAGAAGAAATACTTCATTTTTTTTAAGCCTTCACGTTTTCTTTACTTTTGGGCTTAGTGTAATGTACGAACAAAGCCAGTGGTGCTTCTTGGTGCTCTCAGAGCTTGGCTGTTTGCTTGCAGGCTTTTCATTACTGAACTGCTTGCACTGAAGATTGGGCAATGAAACATCTGCAAGCAAACAGCCAAGCTCCAAGAGCACCAAGAACCCTACAGTTCAACCCTGAGATACACATATTTTCTTCTATTAAAGCCATTAAAGCCAATGTATCTGAGGTCTTTGAAGTGGTGATCGGCTTTTTATTTTTCCAGATATTTAGAGACTGGATTTATGGTGTATTTTATCATCTCTTTTATCTTCTCCTATGCTATTTTAAATTATTTATTTTACAGTACTGATGCTAGTATTTTATTTTGGTCCTTTAAATATTATTGTTAGCTATTCTGGGAATGTACTCCCAGAGTGAGGTATAGATGCTCTAATTACAAATACACAAAATAGCATGTGGGCTCCACACAACAGATGTGATATTCATGCATATTAATCACTGCTGTTAAGCTACAATATGAAAAGTTTGTGTTTAAAATATTAAGATGGATGGGAATTAGCTCCACCCATGCTATGAGTTCACATCTGGAAGGACACCTGCATGCTTTCTCTGGTTATCCATGTGCTCAGCACTGCACATATGGTTTCTAATACAGCTCCAAGAATCATACATATGGTCCTCCTTACTAGATGACAGCATTCAGCTGGGGGATCCAGGGACATACAAGTCTATTCCTTATGCAGCTTCTAAGCCAAGAAAGATCACTATACTTTTGTGATGGTTCTCCTTTGCTTGAAAATGTTTTTTCATAACTCTTTACCTTTTAGTAGACATACAGTTGGATAACAGGCTATGATGTACTGCAGCTATTTTCTGTCCTAGGTGATAGGATATTGGTATTAATGTGATATAATTCTCTAAGTAAAACAATTTAAATGAAAGCATAATACATAAGTGTATAGCTTTTCAGTGTGAATTTGATCTGCTGTTTGGCTGATGTAATGTCATCTGTCTATTTAGAACTGCATCTTTTTCAGGCAAGACCCATGAGTATGAATAGTGTATGTTTATTTTACCTGAAAATTAATTATTGCTAATAAATTGATATTCACAAAGCATTTGGGGAGAAAAAAGCTGCATGACAGTACAAAAGTCAATTTATGTCTATATATGCAAATATAAATTCCAAGCAAGTTGATGTTTACATTCCCATAATATTTTTGCAAATGTTGTCACCTGACTCACAGGAATGTTTTGAATCCATTCATTAAAAGAAAAAACAAATTTACCTAACTATCCAACCAAAATACTAGCCTAAGAAGAAAATAATGTCTAGAATGCTTTTTGAAAGTCCATATTTTAGCAATATTGTTTGGCTTTGTAGAGTTTGGTAGATTTTGCAAATTATACATGATACAGCAATTTTTAAAAGAAATACAAGCAAATAAAGCTACTAGATCTGTTTTGTCATTTCATTAGAAGGACAACCAGGCTTCTTTCCAAGAGGTGTTAATTATTTTTCCATATTACCAACTCATGTATCCTTTAAAACAATAGCAGCTTCAAAGCAGAATTTGTTTGCCCAATTTGTCTTGATCATTTTCAGAGATTCTTTGAAGCAACAATTATGGATTGTCCTCCATATTTTTAAGAATCCCACTTTTCAAAATTGTGCTAATAAAAAATGAGGCATTCAGTCTGTGATTATTCATGTTACTGTTTAGAATTCAGTGCACCGAAGCCGCATTCATTAATGGATACTTATTAATAAAATCTCAGAAAGTTGTGATATTTCATCTTTTTAAAATAAATGGTATTAGAAATAGAGAAGGGATTTTGAACATCTGCAAAGATGAGGTTGAATTTAGTCATTGCTGTAACTTGCTTTAACTGAAAGTAGAAACAGGAAGTTGCTATTCATTTCCCAGAGAAGCTTTGAAGATAAGATGTGAATAATAAATAATAAACAAAGCAGACTTCTCAACACACACTAATGTACACGGAAATGACATCTTCTGGAGCAACACTTTTGATTCTGCCAAAGCTATTTTACTCTTTAAATCAGGTGCTCTGAAAACCACACAAAATCCTTCTCTAAGTAGGTTTTATAGTAATCCTGTTAGCAAGATAACTCCTTGTAAAAACACCCTGCACTGACATAGGGGGCTGTTGTGTGACTCACCACACATGAACTCAGGTCTGTCTCAGTGCAGATATTCTCTGCAGCTTTCCCTGAATTTTCATGTGCAGATTTTAACCCTACACATACTTCTCCTGGTATTAATTCCAAAGAACTCGATAGGCCGTATTTAGTAATAGACAGGTAAAGGTTAGTATTTCAGACATTCATCAAAACTTTTGTGACTTATTAGCAACTTCTCATTAATATGAAGCTGCTTTTGATATATGCAGTGTCAAATGACCAGCAGCTCCATGTTTATCAAAGGAGAATTGTTTTGATAAGTTAGTAGTTAGCTAAGAATGGTGCCATATTCAGAGCCAAATCCTTCATCATTCTTTTAACAGAATACAGAATTTTATGGGCATGTTAACCGTTTTAATACAGTACAGTAAACTGAAGTATACAGATGATCAGGTGGTTACAATCACACTTGAAATGGTTGAATCCTGGTTCATCTGCTTGAAAATATGGTAAGCCTAACTCTTACCAAAAGTGAATAGGACTTCCACCTGTCATGCAACATCAGGCCTCATTTGCTTTATTCCCAGACTTTCCTTCTGCCTGTTCCTACGAACTCACATTTAGTTTCCTCTGCCCTGGGGGGTTCATTCCAGGAGATGAAAAGAGTGGCCTTTACTTCAGGTGCTATGAAGCCATTCCCATCTCTTGTGGGAATCTGTAGGTTCTCCCTAGTCCAGAAGGATAATCTGTCATCACCAGAAGGCAAGGCCACTCTGCATCCAAATGCTCTTGTTGAGTTAGGACCAGCGCCTTTGCTGGAAGCCAGGCTCACCAATGAAAAGGTAGGCCCAAACAAAGCCTCAAACCATCCAGACACAACTCTGCACCCTACACTGAGCCCCAAATAGGCCTTCCCCAAAGGAAACTCCTCCCCCTAAGGAAGTCTTCCTGCCCTATATTGTATGGTAATGCTGTCGTGATTATTTCAGCTTCAGAGGGACGTCAGTCATATTTATTGTGAGGAATATTAAGTTGGGGAGTCCATGGGAGGGGAACAAGGCAGGGCAAATGACATCACACACACCATGATGTCCTAACAATGCCCATGTCTTGACTGTGGTTTCTACCAAATACCTGTAGATGTGGACATCGTTCTTGTCAGCCAGCTGGATGGAGGGGTTTCTACCACTAGATGGTAGCAAAGAGATGTCCCAACTATTTGCTGCCATCTAGTTGTCACCCAGATTTTTACAAGCTAGATCTATTTTGCAATATCTATTATATTGCTGGAAAATTCATCCATTGCTCTTTACCTGAAGCAACTGAAATAGCCAAAATAGTAAGAGTTAGATATTTCATTTCTTTATTTTTATATTTTTAATATACCATATAACAAATATACTCTGGGGAGTTAGTGCTTTTAAACAATAACTGAGAGCTGAGAACAATAGGCCAAGCTGTGTTTATACCAGTTTATTTCAGCTGCTGGTGGAAAGGTAACTCTAGAGATAAGATAAATGACTTTCATATTGTACGTTGATTACAGCACTTCATCAGCAATGCTCTCATGATTAAAATACATTCTAGCAGAATTGTTGCATAATGGCAAAAGTCAGAATGCTGTGTCCTGTTCTGATGGGTAATTAAAGAAAATGCATAGCATGATGGGCAGGGTGACTGAAGGATCGTTATATTAGCTGGCTGTAATCTAGGGAAGTTAAATAAGAATTTACAAACCTAGGTAAGCAGCAATGAATTCTTACAGGCCACTTGTTTGTTCTTTATAATGTTATGCTACTTTAATTATGTTTTCTTTTTAGTTGCAAACGTTAAAGTGTTCCGGAAATGCTGTT